>NC_056731.1:1908227921-1908527921 GCF_019279795.1 Protopterus annectens
TATATAGAATGCTGGGCATAAATCACATAAAATGCAATATATACAACATATTTTGAACTACAGTTAAAAGGTTTAATCAACCTGATCTCAAACTTTCTAGCTACCAACTCTAATTTCACACCTTATTTTATATATTGACATAACACAGAATTTCTGCATTTATTCATCCCTACATTCAAATTATCAGGCATGGATGGGCCTGTAATGTTAGGTTTGATTCCCTCAGTCTGTTTTCAAAAGGTGTGACTGAGCATGTCACTTAGTCACATGATGCATGTAAACCATAACTGAAAAGAGGCAGCTGTCCTAAATGGATTGTCTAGATTCTAGATTAACAGATTGGAAAAAAAATCTGATTCTGCTGTTGACTTCATACTTGATTTTTTTCACATAAAATCATTCTCTTACTTTCTAGGCTATTCTTGCAGCCTGTGACATGGCCACAGCCTCCCCAAGATCTGACACTAGTAACAATCACCATGGAAGATCAGAGCTGGATGTAACAGGTAAGCAACTGAGAAGTGCTGGTCTTGTTTATTTTCCCTGTAAATAATAATGGACAGCATAATGTATTGCTTTTGAAATGCTCTTCTGTATGACTTGAAAAATAACTTCAGTAGGTTGTTACTCAGCTGTTAATATTTTTGGAACGTTTGGTTCATTGTCTGAAGTGAATAGCTTATATAATTGAACTGGTAGACAATAGGGGTAAATAAAAATTAGAGCACTGATCATTCTGCTTTGAGATTACTTAATTTTGTGTGAAAAAAGTTGCCATTTGGCAACTCCTGAGTTACGGCTGTGTAGCGCTGTTGCATTATCTGATGGAAATTCCCACCCACCTTGAGTACTCCTCATTCGCCATCCAGGGCCAACATTTTGTGTTGTGTATTACCTAAAATCATGCAGCATATATAAGCCATTTTTTAAGTTGTGTAGGATAGAGACTAAGAACAGAAGCAACTAAAAGGAGGGTATTTGTGCAGATGTCAGCACATTTTGTATCCTGCTGTGCATACATAGGTTCATAGGTAGGTACTAGGCTATTGGCCCTAGGGCCTATATAAGCCTAGCCAAAAAGTTACCCTGGCTTTCGCCACCCGAGAAAATTATTTTCCTGTGCCCCTGTCGAGCAGAGCCACAGAGGTGATCCCCGGGGTGAATTTCCTATTTCCCATCCAATCAAGATTTTTCTTGAAGAGTGCTAATGAGGAGCTTTGTTTGATATAGATAGGTAGTTTGTTCCAGAGTATGGGAAGTCTCTGGGACAGGAATCTATCCCATCAGCATGTTCTGTTTATTGTGGTGACAAGGTTTAGGACCCTACAGCATGTAGCTTGGAGGGATTGGGGTTTCTTTAAGTGGAGCATGTCCAACAGCTCTGGGTTTGACCTAGCTTTGTATGTTAGGCAGAGATCGCCTCTGAGTAGGCGATATGCAACAGAGTAAAGCTGGAGTTTTTTGAGACTGTCTGTGTAGGGCATCTGTTTGAGGCCGGTAATCCTCTTTGTGAGGTATTTCTGCGGCCTTTCCAGTTGTTGTAGATGTCTTGTGAGGTACATACCAAAAGGGGCATTGTACTATATAATGGGTCTAATGAGTGACGAGTAGAGGGGAACAATGACCTATTTTTTTTCCTGGATGAGAAACCTTTTGTGATGAGGTGTGCCACATAGAAGGATTTCCTGACTACTGCGGTGATGTGATTATCAGAAGAGAGACTACTGTCCACCTGTGTCCCAAGGCCTCTTATCACACTTTCGGTGTTAAGTTGACTACCACCTATGTGGTAGCTCATGGGTACAAAGGAGATGACAATGCACTTTTTAGCACTGAGCTTGAGGCCATGGCTTTGACACCAGGCATCTGTCTCCATAAGGCATTTTGTAGGAAGTCCACATCGTTAGGAGTTTTGATTATGGCTCCTAGTTTGCAGTCATCTGTGAACTTCGTTAGCCAAAGACCTTCTGTGTTAGCCAGTACTTCAGAAAAGTAGATACCAAACAGGAGAGGACCCAGGACTGAAAGTCTGTGTCACTGGTCTGAAGTCGGATTTGGAGTCTGCTACTTTCACAGTGTGGGTTCTGTCAGTGAGCCATTTGGCAATCCATCTTGTGACATAAGGATTTATACCTAGTTTAGTGAGTTTATCTATAATTCCAGAGTGGGGGATGGTGTCAAAAGCCTTGGCAAGATCTAGATAGGCTGTGTGAACCACCTTACCCTCGTCTACGGCTTTGGTGACTGCTTCAAAGAAGTCTATCAGGTTTAGGAGACATGATCTGCCTTTTACAAACCCGAACTGGCTGGGGTCCACAGTTTAGAGATTACCAATATCTTTGTTTATAAGTTCCATGAGGATACATTCCATGGCCTTGCAGACCAGGCTTGTTAGGCTAATGGTGCGGTAGTTCCCGGGGTCTGTGGTGGCTCCCACTTTGTCGAGTGGTATAACCGTCACTGTGCGCCATTCAGTGGGCACAAAGCCTGCGGTAAGGCTATGATTGAACATGGTGCTTAGGTGGGTGCCAGTTCATTCTGCAGTTCATGTAGAACACAGCCTGGGATGTTGTCAGGTCCCATGGATGCTGTGATTGTGGCTTTGGAGAGTGTGGTGTTTACCTGTGCAGCCATGATTACAGGAACTTTGCATTCTTCTGGTATAGAGATGAGCCCTTTAGGGGGTGGGGGGTGGGTAAAGTTAGCACTGAACCTATCTGCCAGGATGTTGGCAATATCAGTTGGTTCTGTATATTTAGTGCCATTGTGCTGTAATAAACACATGGAGTCCAGAATTGTGCTTCTATGATGCTGTATTTCATAACTTCTACATGTTAGTTTGTGTGAATCTACATTAGCTCGATGTTGCGGCAAACACAGGCCATGTAAGTGCTTATGTTATCTACAAAACACTTTTGAATTGTATTTGCTGTCTTTTTTATATATGGTGACCTCTAAATCTGTTTCCTTATGTCCTATGTTGTATGTAAATCTCAGAAATTCAGTGGACTCTGTTATGTATTGGTAGAATTCCAAAAGTAACTGGAATGTTCCTTTTCAAAAAATAACAATATCATCTAAAAAGCATTTGTACAACATCCAGCATTCTCGATATTTACTGTTTAAAATATGTTTCTTTTCCCACATTAGTAGCACCAAATTTGCCTACATAGGGGTGCACCTAGCACCCATGGCCACACCACTAACCTGTTGATAAAAATCTCCTTGAAAAAAAAAATTGTTCTTTAGTACTATTTCCATAAGTGTAGAACAAATGTGTGTTTCATCAAACACGCTACTTCTCTCAAATATTCCTCCATCCATTCTATTCCTATATTGTGAGGAATAGATCCAAACAAATCTACTATATCAATAGTAACAAACATTGCATCTTCATTGTATATTTCTTGAGTAATGTTTCTCAAAAAATCCTAAGAGTCTTTCAAGATAATTTCATTTTCCATGACCAGGTCTTTTAATTTTGTATCTAAATATTTTGCTAAAAAAGTAGTAGCTGAACTTTCAGCTGGTACTATAGGTGTGAGGGGTGGATCATGAATATTCTTATGAATTTTCGGTATCCCGAAAATTGATGGAACCCTTGGCTGAGGATTATATAAAAATTCAAATAATTTTTTTTCAGTGAAACCCTCTAGCAGTAAATCATTTAATGTCGTATATATCTTTTTATAGGCTATAGTAATATGATTGTTAGATACCTCTCTGTATTTCGTATCATCTTGCAAATTTTCTAACATCTTTGCCTCGTACATAATGTTATTCATGATAACTATCCCCCCTCCCTTGTCTGGCCTCATAACTCTCACTTGTTTGTTTTCTTTTAACTCTTGTAAAATATCTTTCTCCCTGTGTGTTAAATTTGGAGGAAATCTGTGCTTATTCAAATAGTTCCTTAACTCATGTTCAATATTAATTTCCAAGTTTTTTAATTGGGGGTGTAATGGTGGGTTAAATACACTTGCCCTTTGTAATGTGGTACCTTTATTGGTTCCTGTGCCTTACCCTTCAAATACTAACTGAAAATTAATTTTCCTCAAATGCATTTTTAAATCAATTAAGGTCCTACTAATGTCACATTTTTTAGATGGTACAAAATTTAAGCCTTTAGGTAATAACAGAAAGTGATTTTTATTTATTTCTGTTTCACTAAAGTTAAATATATGAAACCCCTGATATGTGTACTTAAAGCTTACTTGTATAATGTTGTTTTCT
The DNA here is from genome assembly GCF_019279795.1 of Protopterus annectens. Taxonomy (NCBI): domain Eukaryota; kingdom Metazoa; phylum Chordata; order Ceratodontiformes; family Protopteridae; genus Protopterus; species Protopterus annectens. Next base: position 1,908,232,155 of record NC_056731.1, read on the forward strand.
TCCAACAATGTTTCATTTAAAATCCGTCTCTGCCCTTCCCCCTCTTTTGGTTCCACTGATAATTCACAGGCGATTGATTTTGAATCCTTTCGGATCTCCGTATTGGGGGGGGGATACTCTAAAGGGTCCTGCAAAGAAGGCACATTACTTTGAATGTTCCTATCCTCTCTTTAAACATCATTATTATAACAATTCTGTTCTTCCCTATGGTTTACTTGGGGTTCCATATTCTCCCTATTAAACCGATAATTAGTTTGTCTATCTCGAGTGTAATGTGTCTTGTGTAGATATTCCTGTCTATCCCTATCAATTTTCTTTTTCTTTCTTAATATAATCTGTTGACATTTATTGTCAATATGTTCCCTAACTAAAAAATAATTTTTCTTATGTTCATCTATTGTAAACATTAAATCATTTATAATGTGTTCATTCACTTTATTAATGTTTTCCATAAGTAACGCCATATTTCTTTGTGTTTTTTTTATGATAGCCTTCATTAAATCCATACCCCACTTATTAAACATATCTAATAACTCATAATGAAATTCTGAATCTTGTTCTACATTATTTGGAAATTTCCAAACTTTTAAACCTTTGGGAACTATACTCATACCAATGCATTCCTTCAAATATACATTGTCTAAATCAAAACTTCTGTATTTATATAGCAAGTCATTTAGCATATCAATATTTTCATTGTATGAACTACCATATGTCCTATTGTCTATTTCTGTTGTATTAAAGTTCAATTTACGTCCTAGCCAAGCATTTAAAGACATTTGGTTATGTCTAGGATTAGTATTACAGTCACCTTTTTGTGGAGATGCAGGAATCTGGGCGATATTGTAGTTGAGGGCCTCACCAGTTCGTTTCGCGCAGAAGTGGGCATGTCACAAATTGAGTGACAACCCAGTCTGCATATTTAATTTGCTCGTGCATACATGATATGAAAATATTAAATGTACACAAACGGTTAATACAGTATCACCCAGGAAAGCTGTTCTTTGGTAAAAGGTCCTGCCAATGATACTGAGGAATTGTCGGCTGTGACAAAAAAAAAAAAAAAAAAAAAGCGTCCGTTTGTGTTAAATAAAATTCAGAATTCAATACAGAGGAGGTTCAGATTCAAAAGTTTACTAGTGTACACCAGGAGGCAAAAAACCATACAAGTACAGAATTTTGTCTGACATGAAACAGGAAGCACACAATTTTATATAGATTTAACATTCAAGCTATGCCCACCTTTCTGACGTGATATGTCACAGGGCATCTACATCACTTTAGCTTATAAGCCTCTATTCTTTTAATCTGCTGATGCAGTATGTTTTAAAAAACTTTTCCTCTGGATACAATACGGCCTTGCTATCCAGCTGGTCAGTCATAATGTCTTTCTGTAAAGTTACTTGTTCAAGGTTTCATATCAGTTCGAATACAATAGCAGCTTCAGTCTTTTAATGTAGGTCTTTGTTCTCTGTTATACTTTCTCACACAGCTGCGTGATATCTAAGTAACACATATACAAGGCCATCTCATTCCGCCAGGAAAGAGCAGAAGATTTAATTATTTCACACATTTAATTTCCTGACCCAGCAGATAATCACTTGTGAAAAGCATAAACATTAAAACGTGCTAAGCTAGCATTCTGTCAGGGTCAGGGATCAGCTTTTGCTTCAAGCCACACTGCCGTTTCAAAACTACTTCACATTTAGACATGAATTAATTTTACTACTATATGATTAATAGAATAAAATGCATTATATACTGCTTTGCTTTTAAACTAGCATTTCTCATGTATTCAAATACACATTTTTCTAACAGTTTGGACATTACTTGGGACAGTGAACCATCGCATTCCGACTCTGACAAAGAGAACTATAATGTTACACAGTGGTTTTGTTTCTTTGCTGATTATTAGTATATATTATTAGTGCAATAAAACTTGTCAATTACAGATGTTGGTAAACAGTTTACTGTTATATTTACTGTCATATTACAATGTCAAGTGCACTTTTTCTTCGGTTGTACATTCGGAGGGAATGCATATTCATGAGTGACATAGGGAGGTGGGTTTTGGGCGGGGCTTGCTACTGCACATCTGGTGAGGCCCTCAACTACAATATCACCGGAATCTGTTGAGCGTAGTCAGCTGAAGTCTGCTCGTTTCGCCCATTTTTATTTGAGTCCAAAGACACCCTTGGTAAACCACTACATCCATCCTGTTCACTTTCTCTTGTATTCCTTGAAATTGAAGAAAAAACACCCGTTCCATCTTCTGAAACCACTCTCCTAGTTGAGCGAGGTTTGTATGCTTCCTGGTACCCCGGAATACCACAAGATTGCGTCACCAACGTTTGACATAGTGGAGTTAACACTCCCACCAGCTGTGTCAGCTGGCCAATAAGTTTGGAGACCTCACCGCCTTCAGAATTCATCAGTCCCTGCTGTACCAACGGCTCCATCCATCCTCGAAAAGCCAATAAACACAAAAAAAGAAGATAAAGTGCCGTGCAAAACCAGAAACCCAATCCTTCAACACTACGAATGTTACCAAGTAAGCACAAGCAGGCAAATCTTCCCGAAACAGTTTTATTGCAGCAATAAAGGCTCTCCAAAATGCGTTAACGATAGCAGCATCCACAATACGTTTTTGTCACTTACTTCATCAGATAATATGACAAAACACCCACATTCAGTTCATTCAGTCTTTTAAATTAGTTATTAATATTACAACTAGAAGGAGCTATTTTAAAGTAATAAAGATATGTTATTTTAGTTATGTATTTACAGTAGTGTATGATTAAGTTTTATTAATTTATTTCACTTTTATAGTATAGATAGATTGTTATAGAGTTATGTATGATGTATATATATTAAACAATGATATGGTATATTTATTTAGATAACATTTTAGAACACAGTATTTTAATATATGTGATGTTTTTTATTGGCTGGTTTGAATTGGGTGAGGGTATGTAAGGCTGTTGGTGTTTTTTCATATTATCTGATGAAGTAAGTGACGAAAATGTGTTGTTGTTGCTGCTATCATTAATAAACTTTGGCGAGCCTTTATTGCTGCAATAAAACTGTTTCGGGAAGATTTGCCTGCTTGTGCTTACTTGGTAACATTTGTAGTGCTGAAGGATTGTGCTTATGTTATCTGTCTACCACACACATTTTTGTTTACTGAGGTATGAGCTACTAAGGTAGGCCCCCAATGGGATAGTTCCTTATATTTCAAAAAAACTTTAGTCGCAAGCCAACCTGGCAATGCTGAGGATGCTGTAAAGGCAGGATATCCAAGTGTACTTCCGACAAAATTCTCAGATTTAGGTACCCATATGCCTTTTTTTTATACCACCATGCTTTTTCTAAGTGGAGGAATGGTGCACAAGGAAGGTTACCAGAAACTTTAGTATACTGGCTTGACATCCTATATCCTTGGCAGGATATATCCTGTATAGCTTTATACTACTACAACAGTGAGCTGTTTGAACATGTACTGTTATAAGTTTACTTTCACTCCTGTACTGTGTGCATATATACCACATGTCCACTTTTTCCATTTCTACCTAGGGGAAGAGAACACCATGGAGTAGGAAAACACTGCTTAATTACATTGTATTTTAATTTTGCAAGTGTGTTGCTTTAGGTGCGGTTTAAATCATCATCTTTTCTTCCAGGATTCTTAATCACCCTCAGCATTACCAGATTTTGTGAATTTCACTTTGGTTTCAAAAGTCGAGTGTAGCTGCATTTAGTGTTATCAGTATACTCTTATTAGTGGATGCTTGTTGAAATTACAGAGGCTATAAGAACAATTCTCAAAATAGTGGAGCTGAAAGTACGAGTGTGGGGGTGTGTATGCAGAGACTGAAGTTGCAGTATCTCAAGTGTTTTCCCTTTACTGAGATATAGTTACTGTGGAGTTGTTATATACAAGTAGCAGGGGTATTGGGAGGTCTAGAGGGTAAAGGGAATGAAACGCCCTCCATAAAATGCTTTAAATGTGCAGCAGCAAGTTTCAGCAACTTTGCAGTTTTGTGTGTGAAGTCAGTTTTTCAAAACATCAGGTCTCGCTTTTCTGATAGGGAGCCACTGTTAACTTCTGCCACAAACTTTGGGGTGCTATCATCTCAAGTCTGTGATTGGATTTGTCCTGTGTTCTTTTGTAGTTTGAGATTTTTTTTTTTTTGTGACATTCATGTGCTTGTTGGCATATGCTGATACACGCATCACATGCCACATTGTTAGTGCTGCTAGACCTTGAACCCACCAATTCTTTTTTGATGGTAATGTATTTGGGATCTTGAACCTGACTTGTTATTGAGAAGTTCCAGAGTTTGACTAGATCAGCAAAACTGTCTAAGCATTCATATGACCACCATAAAATGAACCAAGACCCACAAAAACATTCTCTGGACTAGAGTGAAGGACAAGAATAAATGTTCTGTATTTTTCGGAAATTCAGTCCTGTGTACTGAAGGAAGAAGCTCCTTGCCTACCTCTTTAACAGTAGGCTGGTGAGAGATGGCTTCTGTCATCCACGCTCCAGGAGTTGCTAGCCCAGAGTAATACTGTCTCAGCTCCCTCTTCAGATGACTGGAAAACAGATCCATCTTTGGCACACCACCCACCTGCTGGTTAAGTCTAGAAATGTTTCCTTTTCTAGCACCCATTCATGGAGATTTGAGCATATTCTGCTCAGCTTGTGTGCTATCACATTGTGATCTGAAAGGATGTATGTTGCCTTTAGAGAAATTCCTGTCTGCATTGTAGTTTCTCATGCATGCACAGCAGGTAGTGTCCTCCCCTTGCATGTTTGTGTCACATCACTGTGGTGGTGTCTGTACTTGAAGGACCCCCTTATGCATGGTAAAAGGCTGTGAGAGCCAAAATGAAGGCTTCAATTTCTTTGATGTTGCCGTGCTTTCTCGTTACCCCATGTTGCCAAGTATTTTGCAGCTGGAGACTCAGTACATGGGCTCTCCAGCTCACATATGAGGAATCTGTCAGCTTCATAGTATGCTTCATTTCTTTGAAGGGCATTGCGTTATTCAAAAGACAATACTGGGTCCACCATGAGATTTTTTTTTTTGATGTATAGAAGCAGGGGAAATAACTGATGTGTTGTCAGTCTCGCCTTTATTCTCACTTATGGGTCGTATTCGATATGTCTGATCTGTCTTGGCCTTTACAAAAGCTTGAGGACTTTATCAAAGCTTGTGGGCATCCTTCCCTACTCATAATGCAGTTCTACTTCTGTCAGATCATGTTTGCCACTCTGTTAGAAGGACCTTCAAGCAAGCTTTGGGCTAAGTTTTGTTTAATACTTTATTCCTTTTTTCGTATTCTTCAAAATTTTTTATCTGTACTTTTGGTAGTAGTTTTGTGCCTTCCCTATTTAGAGTAGTATAGTTTTGTAGTTTTACTGTTCCCTTTCCGTTAGCTTCCGTTTAACCCACAGGATGTCTGACTTTACCCGTTTAAGTTAGTTGGTGTTTCTTTATCTCCTTCTTATTAACCATTCATTTTAATTGGAGAGCAGTTAGTCTACTTAAGGACTTGCTCTACCTTTGCTACTTGTATTAGTATTTCTACTTTCCTCTACCCTACTTAACCATTCATTTAAGTTAGAGAACGGCTGACAAAAGTCCATTTGAGTTGGACCTTTTACTGTCCCATTGGCTGTTAAAACTATCTTACTTTGTCTTTTTCTAGTTTCATACTTGGTAGCTTCTAGTATGTCACAAAAGGAGAGTAAGCCTTTAGGCTTAAACAAGTTTAAGAAGTGTAGCAAAAAATGCCCCTCAGTGATTCCCATACATTGTGTCTACTGTTTGGGGCCCCTTCACTTGCAGGAATCTTGTTCCAGATGTCACTCTCTTAATCAGAGGGTATTAATGGAACGCAAAAATAGACTGATTTTGAAGGGATCATTAAAAACCCCATTTGCTGAGGCTATTTCTTCTGAAAATGCTTCTTCTAAATCTGACATGTCTGAGAAGACAGGAAGGAGACCTTCTCCGCCTCCGAAATCGTCCGAGGCGAACGCCAAATATCCTAAGGCATCTGCTCCAACAGTATCCTCTGAGCAGATGGCACCCTCTGGAGCAGGAACTTCCTTGGAGCCATCAATATCTTCGGCTCCGAAAACCAGACTCATTAGCTCTGAAAGAACCTAAGCCAACTGAGTATCATTATCGGGACCAATCTCCATCCTTGGAACCAGTAACTTCCCGGCTTCCTTCTTCTTTCTTGACTAGGTCCAGATCTCCCACATTGTCCACTAGTTCTAGTAAGAGCCTCACCAATAAAGATGTGGATAGGGTGGTGCAGAGGCTTCGTAATACACCTGCTTTAGCCAAGCTTCTTTTGGATCTGAACCCAAAGGAGTCTGCCGAAGAGTTTGTATACCTGAAGGCTTTTGGATCTCATCCTTCAACCTCCTGGGTGACACCACCTCCTAACGCGCTTATGTAGTTAATCTCTCTGAAGGCCTGGGAAGACCCAGACTCCATAGAGCTCACTCCTAGGAGGGCCAGATAAGTACATCACAGCCCCTAAGGACCAAGCTTTTCTTACCAAAGGTGTAGCAGTGGTTACCATGGTCGTGGCGGCTGCCGTGAAAAAGGAACATTCCGAGACCAGTTCCTCTATCCATGCTTCTAATAAAGATTGTGGGTTGAGGTTCAGCCAAAACAGACAAGTCTCTCTCCTCTAAATCAGACAGATCTGGGAAGAGGACTTCCTTTTTCACTTCACTGGAGCCGATGAAAAGAATACCAAGGTTGACTTCATTGGATCAAAAGAGTACTAGATCCGACAAGCCTTCAGCTCTGACACCCTCTAGTTCGGTGTCAGTTTAATTTGAGATACAGAGCCAGTCTCCAGTTTTGGAGCTGATCGCCCCTACATTAAGATCACTCATACTACAGCAATCTAAATCTCCAACCTCCTCGACTCGGTCCTCTAGGAGTTTATACGACTATGCAGATTGGGTGGTACAGAGGCTTTTGAGGACACCGGCGCTGGCCAAGTTGCTGTCAGATCTGACCCCGAGGGCTTTGGATCCTACAAGGCCCCACCCCATCCACCTCTAGTCCTCCTCCAACCCAACTCCTTACTTCTGAGCTGGAAGGTCCAGTAGTGGAATTGGTGAAACTTTCGGATCAGAGACCCACCTTGAGTACTACAGATCTGACCACTGCTCTGACATCCTTGGCTCCATCAGAGCTGGAGGAGTCTAGGAGCCAACACTCCAGTCAGGTCTGGAAGGATGAGTCAGATCAGAAAGCTGCCAGATCCGACTTTGTCTCGTGGGTCCTCTGCTTGGATGAGTTCGGCTTGTACCACAGCCTCGGGTCCATCGTCTCTGGCTGTGAGGGATCCATCGGTTTCCTCTAATCCCGGGATATCCTCTGATGAGGGATGGGGGGGGGCCTTTGAGGTAATGAGGAGAGTACTGTCTCCACAGACAGGTCCACCACCTTCTCTGGACATTCCTCCCCCTTAAGACATCAGTGCCTTCTTCTGTACCCTCATATCCACAGAGACCTAGAAATTCTAGGCCTCAGGATGCCCCACAGGCACTCCCCACTCTTCCAAAACCTCCCCAGAATACCCATCTGAGGAGGTTCCTAGGAAATGACTGTGCAAGAGGAAGCACTTGGACTTTCCTGAGGAGTCTGTCACTTCAGACACGGATCTCGATGAAGCTAAGGGGTCCCCACAGTCACGTCCAGATGTCTCATTTGGAGACCTGTTAGAAATATTACAGCAGAGAGGTGGCTGGAAATCCAGTAACCCTTCTGCGGAGGAATCAATGTACCTGAAGGTCTTTGGATCTCACCCTTCCACCTCTTGGGTGTCTCCACCCTTCAATGAACTGATGGACCTAGTTTCTCGAAAGCCGTGTGAGTCCCCAGATTCCATGGACCCTTTTCCTAGGAGGCCTAACAAATTCATACCGTCCCCAGCCGATAATTCCTTTCTGACTAAGGGAGTCTCAGTTGATGCTGTGGTCATGGCGGCGGCCATAAAGAAGGAACTTTCAGAGACGTCGTCTTCTGATATGGAAAGCATGTTTTCTCGTCATGGCGCTTCCATCAGATCACTGAATTACCTCACCCATTTGACAGTACTACAGAGGGACTTCCTCCAAGAGCTAGGAGATGCACTCCAAGGTTTGGTAGCTGCAGGGGTGGCCAACAAAGTATCGTCTCAGCTCGCAACCTTAAACTCCATTGTTAACACCTCCATGAGATTCCTTTCCTATGCAGTTAGTGGAGCCAGTAGATCAGGGGGTTCTGGAATTTCCCTAAGAAGACATTCTTGGATGTATTTATGTTACTTTGCAGAACCCTTTAAGTCTTCCTTTGTGGATGCCCCTTTTGATGACTCGTCATTGTTCGGGCCTAAGGTCAAAGATACTCTCACCGGGTGTGAACAAGACAGAAAGACTGTATGCTGTAGGAGTCCATTTTTCCATGCCTACTAGACCTTACCCCAAAGGTCAGAAAGGCAGTGGTAAAATGTGGTTTTGAAAATTTCAGAGATCTTTTCAGGGCACACATGGTGAAACTTAACCCAGAGGCAGAGGGGGAAGTAATAATGGAAGATGCCGTCCACGCGGCAGAGGGGGACCGCAGAATCAGGGTGACAGAGAAATTTTCTTTGGTAGGCCCTTTCAGTGCTCCTGAAAGGAGACCCGATTGTCCGGCTCTGGAGGCAGTCGAAGGTAGTTTGTCTTTGTACCCGGAACCCTGGCAACAACTGACATCTGACAAATGGGTACAAAGCATCATATCCAGAGGTTAAATCATTCCCCTTTCCCTTCCTGCCCCCAAGATGAAAAAAGTTCCAGACATTCCACCCAGTCAAAAGGAACAAGCAACTCTAGAAATTCAAAAGTTGTTAGTCATCTAAGAAGTCCCCACAGACCAATGAGGATCCAGGACTTACTCCAGATTATTAGTTCCAAAGAAACAGGGCACTGGAGACCATTTTTGGATCTCAGCATACTAAAATCAGCAAAGAAAAGCAAGTTCCGGATGGTGACACTGCAGTCAATACTCCCTTTCCTGGGAAAAGATGATTGGATGTGCTCTATAGATCTCCAGGATGCGTACTACCATGTAAAATTGGAACGGCGATCAAGGAGATGTCTGTGCTTTCAGCTGGGAGCCAGTCATGACCAGTTTCGGACTCTGCCCTTTGGCCTCACTACAGCCCCCAGAGTGTTCACCAAATTTATGGCAGTAGTAGCGGCTCACTTGAGACTTCTAGGATTCCGAGTGTTTCCATACTTAGACGACTGGCTCCTAACCACCACGACCAGGCATCAGCTAATCAAGACCAGAAATTTAACCTTACAACTCTGTTCCCACCTGGGAATTAGTATAAATTATGAAAATTTTGCCTTTGATCCTATGAAAACCACATGCTGAGATGGCTCTGAGTTGAACACAACACAAATGATTGCAAGACTTCCACCAGAAAGGGTCCAGTCCTTAAGGTACCACATCAGATCCCTGCTAAGGAGAAAAAGTTCAAGCGAGGTCAGTCCTCAAAGTTTTGGGGATCATGGCTGCAGCTATAATCTTTGTTTTCGTAGCACATATGCATATGCGGATTCTTCAGAGGTTGTCATCCACTCTATGGTCTATACAGGAACTACTGATGTCTCACAAAATACTCATCACCAAAACATGCAAGAAGGACCTTTGTTGGTGGCTACACTCCTCTCAAGTAATTCTAGACCGACCGTTGGTTCCCCCTCATCCAGCCATGGTGACCACGGATGCCTCTCAGATGGGCGGGGGGCATTATTTGGGAAAGACAGTGCAAGGCACCTGGCAGGATCACGAGGCACACTTGCACATTAATGTCCTAGAGATGAGAGTGGTGCTTTTAGCATTGCAGGCACTACAGGTCTCTCTTCCTTTAGGAACAATTGTAGTCTAAACAGACAACATGTCTGTTGTATGGTACGTAAACAAGGAGGAACCAGATCTTACCCCCTTTGTCGCTAGGCTCTGAGAGTGTGGCAATGGACAACCTCTTTCTAATGCTTTCTGATAGCAATGTACATCCCAGGGAGATCCAACATTATAGTGGACAGGCTTAGCAGAGCTATTATGATGCTTCACGAGTGGTCCCTAAAGCAGGACATAGCGGAAAGATTTTTCAGAAAATGGGGCCAGCCTTGCTGCGACCTCTTTGTGACATCATGAATGCCAAATGCAGCAGCTATTTTGCCCTCACCCCCCCTCTGGGGGAGTCACCAAGGGATGCACTTGTTCATGATTGGCCCCCAGGACTCCTCTATGCCTTCCCTCCCTTCCCCTTCAATTCCAAAAGTTCTCCAGAAAGCCAGTTCCTTCTGCAGGGAATTAATACTCCTTGCTCTGTACTGGCCTTGCCAACTCTGGTTCCCCTTCCTTTGGCTTCATCTTCAGGAGGAACCGTGGGTTCTGGACCCAGTTCCAGATTTGCTCACTCGTATATCGGGAACCCTTCACCCATCTCTTCAGTCTCAAACTGACAGCATGGCTGCTCCATTTCCAGTGATAGCCAGGCTTCCAACCCTTTCCTCTAGAGTTAAACACATCCTTATTTCCTCACATAGGTCTTCCAACAAGGAAAATTTATAATAGTAAATGGAAGAGATTCTGCCTATGGGCTACCGATAACCATGTGGACCCCTTTTCAGCCCCTCTTAGTTTTATTCTAGACTTCCTAGCAAAACTTTTCGATGGAGGTGCGGGAGTTCAACTAGCTGAAATATCAAACTTTCTTTTGGGAGACCCTGGCTCCAACATTGTCTCACAAGCTATGTAAAACCTTCTTCAAGGGTAAATTTTGTTCTAACACGCATAGTCTTTCTACCTTTGAATCAGCTGATTCTTGTGATCTACAGTTTTTGACTTGAAAAACTATTTTCTTAATAGCTATAACCTCTGCTCGGAGGGTATTAGCGTTGCAAGCATTGTCCGTTAAACCCCCATATTTGCTTTTTCACAAAGACAAGGTTTCTTTGCGAATGAATCCCTCCTTTCTACCTAAGGGTATTTCAGAGAACAACTTGAACCAAAGCATAGAATTACCTGTCTTCTTCCCAAATTATCAAAACAAGGCAGAATACATGGTACATCAGTTGAATGTACATAGGCAGTTATGCTTTTATTTACATAGAACTGCAGAATTAAAAAAATCGGATCAGTTATTTGTCTCCTTTTCAAAAGCAAAGAAGGGATCCCCTGTCTCCAGAGTCTAAATGGCTTTCAGACTGTATAACATTTATTTACAAGTCTCAGAACAAAGAACTTCCGAAAAAAAATTAAAGCCCATTCAGTGAGAGTTGTTGCAACTTCCACAGCTTTTCTTTTTAAATTACCAGCAGACACCATTTGTGCTGCAGCAACATGGGGCAAAGCCACATACCTTCATCGCTCATTACAAAGTTGACCTAGCCTCCAGGAATAGGGCCTCCTTTGGATCCATGGTCTTGAGGAATATTCTCCCATGAGCCACCCAAGATTCAGGGTGCTAGGGATGCTGTTTCATCCTGGTAAGAATGAAGGCGAGATAGGATGACTTCACATAAAGATGTTATGCACTCACCATAATGTCCATGTGTGTTGTCCATCTTCGCCAATATTCTTACAACCCACCCTCCTTCCCCCTACCATTCTGTACTCAGGGTAGACAGAGTCTACAAATTGGTTTTCCATGATCTCTGACCTTCATCAGCCTCTAGTTATTTCTTTCAAATAACCTTAACCCTAGAATTAGGGCAAATAAGATCTGGGGAAGGTCCTAGTGCATGCTAGGATAGGGATTTAGCCATGAGCTGGCAGAGAGCCTCGAGCTTGAAGATAAAGGCTGTGACTGATCTGAGCATCAGATCCGAACCCATCCTGGTAAAAATTAAGGTAAAGATGGACAACACACATGGAACATTATGGTGAGCACACAACTTTTTTTTGCAGCACCTTTAATGTGCCTAGTAATGACACCTTCTGTAATTATTGCGGGGTTACATGTATTGGTAACATGTCTAAATATGATTGTAGATTCTTTTTGGTGCCTAGTAATGACACCTTCTGTAATTCTTGCGAGGTTACATGTATTGGTAACATGTCTAAATATGATTGTAGATTCTTTTTATTAGACCAGTTGCTCCTGCTACTATTGGAACTGTCTGGGTATCTTGCACATTGCTCTCCTTTCTGCCTGCACATCCTGATATTTTATGACCGTCTCTCTCTGTATGCAAGACACTTTATTATCTGGTGTGGCGATTTCAATGATAGTGCTACTTTTGCCTTCTTTTCATGGACCACTATATCTGGTTTTCTAGCATCTGTCTTTTGGACTGTTGGTAATGGATGATCCCATGTGATGTAGACTTCATAATTTTCTGTGATGCTTTGTGGTTCATATTTCCAGTGTTTTTCAGCCACTTCAGTACCATAATGTCTGCACAATCCCCAGTGCTACAGTCTTGCCATGTTGTTATGCCTTCCAGTATACAGTCCTGCTATTAGTATGTCATGGCCAGCAACAAGGTGTGGAACTGTTTCTAATTCGGTTTTACAAAGCCTACATTTGTCTATTTCTCCTGCATGTTCAATGGACTTTGTAAACCAGCATTACGTAGCCCACTATCTTGGGCCGTCAGTATTAACCTTTCATCTCTTGGTTTGAATTCACCTCTCCTTAACCATTTCTGCATTCGTTCCTGACCAACATGAGGTTCTTCCAGAAGTTTTCTATACTTGCAACTATATTTATGCATTTTCCACATTTCTTGCCTTCTCATCTGGTTCTTCACCTTATATTCTTTCTTCTGTTTTTTGGCGCATTCAGTTGCTGCCTGATTTTTATCTACTTCTGGTTTAATTTCCATTCCTGCTTGATGCCAGTATGCTTCTGCTAGATTAAGCAAAGAAGCCATCTTAGATTTATTCTCCTCATGTTTCAAAACTTTCACTACTGTTGGGTCTTGTGAGGTCAGCAGATGTGTGGAGTCCCACGATTGCAGATCTATACATCTAATCAGTTTCAAGCAGGTCCATCCCACCTTCGGAATGGGGAGTATATAATCTTGGTATGGACTGATTTTTGTAAATTATTTAGTGAGCATGAAGCATCCCTCTTGTTCTCCTCTCTAATCTATCCAACAAGTTTTGGGGCCAGTCAGTCACTCCAAAACTGTAAGTTAGGACAGGAAGACCAAATCGGTTTATAGCTTAGATTTTGTTCTAGATGTCAATGCTGTTTTCAGGATTAATTTGCCTTCTAAAGTATTCCTTACTAAGTTTTAGTTGCATTTGTTCATGTTTATTGTTGATTCTTCATCAGTTCCCAAATGTTTATACACTCCCTCTTGCTCAAGTTCTTTTATATCACTTTCTTGTTGGTGCTGCAGTTTTCCTGCTTTAAAGGTTGCTTTTGCACATTTATCAAGACCAAATGACATTCTTGTATCATCTGAAAACATTTTTACAGTTTGCAGTTGTGCTTTCAGTTCCTCATCTGATGTGCTATACAGTTTTAAATCGACAAATAGAAGATATGTCTTTACACTTTGTTGTTTTCTAGGAGCCAAATTATAGCCATGGCCTAAGCTGTTAAGTAGACTGCTTAATCGGTTAAGGGCAAGACAGAATAGCAGCGGTGGCAGTCATCCTGTTATATCCCCCTTTGAATTTTTATCTCTGGAATAATAATTTGTCCTTTATCATGGCTTAATTACAAAGTGATCTGCCATTGTAGTATAGTTATCAGTGTAGGGTATATCTTATACATTTTAAGCACTCTTTTATCCATGAATGTGGGAAACTGTCAAATGCTTTTTTATAGTCAATCTATGCCATACTTAGATTCGTCCCTTCTTACAGTTCTCCACTATGATTTTAACAACAAATGGTCCTTTGTTCCTTATGACTTTCTTTTATTGCCCTTTTGTTCTACTGCCATAATTGAGTTTTCTTTTAAATGACTATAAACTCTGTTGGCATCAATTCCACTGTAAAATGTATTCGTCATTGGAAGGCAAGTTATTGGTCTATAATTTTTAGGGTAGCTTGCAGGTTCATTCATAAGTAGTAGCATTGTTTTTCCTGTTAACCAGGTTGGTGTCTGTTCAGGGTGCACATATAAATAGTTCGTACTCATAGCTAAATCTTCGTGCAAAGATGTTAATACTTTTAACCAGAAGTTAGTTACTCCATCTGGGCCTGGGGTTTTCCAATTGGAGGCTTTTCTTAACTTTGTTTCAGTCTCTCTGGTTGTTACTTCATCCCATTTCATATCTTGTACCTTTAAACATCTTATTCTTTTTTTACTTCTGTCCATTTAGCATCTTTATGTTCCACAGGATCTTCATAAATATTTCTCCAAAATGTATCTATTTCTTCTTTTTTTGATGGTCTTTCAATTCCTTTTACCTTGTTTCCCAATTGTCTATAAAACATTTTTGGGTCATCAATAAATTGCTTATTTTGTACTTTCCTTTATATTTATCTGTGTATCTTATAAGTTTTTCAACCTGTGCTGAGAATTTTAGCTTATTGTTTACGATAGTGCATGATAGAGCCTGGTCTGTTCTAATACTGCACATTACTTTTATTACATCTATCTTTCATAGTATTTTTGTTGATATGTTCCCTCTTCTATATTCTTCTAACAGTGACACATCTTGTTTTAATTGCTTTATAGTTTTCTCTATTCAATACTTCCTTGATGGTATTCGATTTTTCCCCATTCTTTCCCTCACTACCCTGTGTTCTTGCAGTAGGACTTAATCAGTTATTAATTTAGCTGCACAGTAATATTATCCTGTTTACTTCTGTTATATCGCATGGATGTATATGGACAGTCCTAATTAATGTGTTCATTTGTTTTATCAGACTTCTGACTTTTTGGGTTTTTATTGACCTCCTGCAGTCTATTTCTTTCATTGATCTTAATATGTGTATCTTGTTCTTCTTTCGGCTTTTCCCGGTTAGGGGTCACCACAGTGGAACTCCGGTCCACTCTAATGATTGGCAGTAGATTTTTATGGTGCCAAGGTGCCAGCCCGACGCCCAACCTTCAACGAAGGCACACCCCTTCATGCATGTCTTTCGAATGCCACTGGACTGCGGGGAGAACATGCAGACTTTACACAGAAGGCACTCCAGCCGAGAATCGAACTGGAGAACCTCTTGCTGTGAGGCAACAATGCTACCGCTGTATTATCTTAATATGTGTACCTATCTCTATTAAATCGAGCAACTCTTCTCTTAGCTTGTTTTCTTCTAAACTGAGGGCACATTTTTTATTTTCCTTTTCCTGTGGGCATTCTGTAGAAAGTTCTATAGCATCTTCCTGTGGCAAATTCTCCAATTTCATCCTCTTGCCAACCGTTGCTCTGTCGTATGGGAAGTTACTGGCCTATCACTCATCAACTCTGACTGTGTCAAGAGTTTCCACAGTTTTATGATGTTCATCATGTTTCACTGTTGCAGTCATGACTGTAGGGTTCTCCCCTGCTGGCAGGCAGTCCTCAGTCGGCCAGAATCCCAAAGTCTGGGTCCGGCGTCGACTGTTCAACCACGCTCCCTGACATCAGAGCGCCAGGAGTACAAAGCTGACAGCCGACGCCATGTTCTCAAGTCTTTCTTGCCGTGCGGTGATAGCAGTTCGCAAGTGCCGGTCGGCTGACTCCTGACAATTTTTTCTAAACAATCTTCAGTCCAAAGACTTTCTTCTCCTACTCAAAGCTAAGTACCCCATTGGGGAAACTTTTTTCTTGCTCCAGTCCGATGTCAGAAAAAGTTAATTGTATTTCATGTGGGAAGCAAATACCTCATAAGGATTTTCATTCTTACTGTATTCCTTGCTTAGGCCCTGACCACGACTTAGCTAGTTGTCGGTTTTGTGCTAGATTCAATCAACGTACTATTAAACGAAGGTACGATTTTGCATTTCATTACTTCGGTAGGCGTTTTAATTACAAAATGTCGTCTGATACGGTTCCGGCTACCGGAGTTCACAAACGACGCAAGGACAAAGACAGGCCTCCGAGGTCCAAATCAGACTATATCGCACGAGCAGAGCCAGCTTCAGGTTCGGCCGTCGTCAGTGAAGCGCTTTTGCAGCCCCTGACGGCCATTTCGGAACCGATAGCTGAAACGGACTCCCACGAGGAGCCAACTAGGCCTTTGAATATTTCTGTTGCAGGACCTTCGGACAATGCTCCTTTGGATGGGTCCGGAGCCGCTGTGCAGGTACCGGCTTCCAAAGGGGTTTTCAGGCCTACTCAGCTTCTAATAAAGGCAAAGGCAAAGACTCCTTCCAAATCAAAGACTGCAGCCCAGGCCTCTTCTGATCCGGCTCCCAAGTCTCAGAAACAGTTACTTAAGATGGCGGAGGACTTACTTACTATGATTATGGGTTCACATCCCCCTCCAGATAAAAGGCTAAGGCAGGAAGTTTATTATGATTCCTCTGATCAGGCTTCTGTTTCTTCAGTTTCTTCTTCTGACCAGGAATATTCTTTCCCTCCTTATGAGGATTCTGATGCTGAGGAATCCATTCCTTCAGCTTCTCCCCCTGAGGATTTCTCTTTTGGGGAAACTTTGCATGAAATGAGGGAACATTTCCACTGGGAAGGACAGGAGTATTCAGAATCTAAGAAAAGACTAAGAGATTTTCTTCTTCTTCCCCAACATAGACCCCTGGCTATTCCTCCTATTTTGGATATTGTGGATGATGCTTTTTCGGAGGGTAAATTAACTCCTGATTCTTTTCCTCCAGCTCCTGTTAAGCCAGACAGATACTATAGGGTTCCTGATTCCCACCAGTTTTTTTACAAGAACCCTACTGCTGACCCTGAAACCATTTCTCAGGGTCCTAAGGGCGTAAAGGCCGCTTCTGCTAAAAACCCCATTCCCACTGAGAAGGATTCCAGATCTTTAGAAAGATGGGGCAAAGAAGTGTACACTTCTGCTACTTTATCTGTTAGGGCTTTAAACTGTCAGTTTCATACGCTGAAATACCAGCAATTTCTCCTGTCTGTTCTAAAACAAAAGCTAACTTCCATTTCCACCTGTGCAGATGATAAGGAACTACATGACTTAATGCATGCCACTGAACAAGTTGGGAAGCATGGTTTACACTGTGGATTTGATGCCTTGGAGGCTTCTTGTAGGGTTGCTGCCTCTGGCACAGTAATTAGAAGGCATGCATGGTTAAAGGAACAAAATTTGCCAGATCAAGTAAAAGCTAAATTATTGGATGCTCCTGTTCAGCATAATGTTTTGTTTGGATCTAAAGCTGAAGAGGTGATTAAAAAGATGGAGGACAAAGCAAAATCCATGCAAACAGTTAAAGATTTCTTACAAGTACAGCCACCCAGATTTAGTAGGAATTGGCCTACAAAAAAATTGGTCCTTTCCCAATTCAGACAGGCCTCAGAGGGGTAGATACAGACGCTTCCGAGGAAGGCCTCAAACGCAAGCCTCTTATAGACCAAGACAGTGGACTGCTTCCACCCCTAGGGGAGGAGAGGACAGGTCGCAAGCTCATCGGAAACAAACTCAATGACTCCCTCTGTTGGACTGCAGGAACTTCTTGCCTGGAAGCCCCTCTCGGAGGAAAACTTTCTCTTTTTCACCTAAATTGGACTCGTATAACCCAAGACAAGTGGGTTCTGGATGTAGTTTCAAGAGGTTACAAATTCCATTTTCATACCCTACCAAGGCCAAGCGGATGGCCAGATCTTCCAAAACATCAACGGTCAGAGGCCTTAAACCAGGTGGAAGCTCTCTTGGCTATGAAAGCCATAGAACTAGTTCCACTTTCAGAGATGGGACAAGGTTTTTACTCAAGGCTCTTTCTAGTCCCCAGGAAGCAAAATTCATGGAGACCCATTCTGGATCTGTCAATCTTGAACACTTTTCTAGAGATACCAAAATTCAAGATACTTACTCTATAGCAGCTACTTCCAATGCTGACCAAAAATGCATGGATGGTAACTTTGGATTTAAAGGAGGCATATTTACACATTCCCATCAGGCAGGAACGCAGAAAATACCTCAGGTTCAAGGCCGGATCGAGACACTATCAATTCTCTGCGCTGCCCTTTGGATTGTCTACTGCGCCCAGGGTCTTCACCAAATGCCTGGCTCCAGTAGTAGCTTATTGCAGACTCAAGGGAATTCAAATTTGCCCTTATCTGGACGACTGTCTTATTCAGGCAGACAGCAAGGATGTCTTACTCCAGCATCTAGAGTTTGTTCAGAATCTTCTCAAGTTCCTGGGATTCACTGTAAACATAAAAAAGTCAAATTTGACACCCTCACAACAGATAATTTTTCTGGGCGCTTCTCTAAACACAACAACCCAGATGGCATTTCTGACATGCGAAAAACAATTACAGCTGGCCTCAGCTTTCAAAATCTTGGCAACTTTAACTCAGCTATCTGCAAGGAGATTCCTGCAGGCTTTGGGTTACATGGCCTCCTGCATCCTTCTTGTACCATATGCAAGACTACATATGAGGAAAATACAGTGGTACCTAAAAAGTGTATGGTCTCAGCATTGCCACAGTTTAGACATACTGATCTCCATCCTGCCTTGTCTTCAAAAGGAATTCCTTTGGTGGTCCAAGGCATGTACTCTAAACAAAGGAAAACCCTTCTGTCTGCCTCCTGCCACTCAGATACTGACCACGGACACCTCGGATTATGCATGGGGAGCCCATTTTCAGGGCAACTGTCAGCAGGGTCTTTGGACAAAGGATCAGAAGCACCTGCATATCAATTTAAAGGAAATGTTAGCCGTTCAGAAAGCTCTATTGACCTTCAGGAATCTTCTACAACCAGGACAACTACTGATACGGACAGACAACACCACAGTTATGTGGTACATAAACAAGCAAGGGGGATCTCATTCCTATCCCCTTTGCAGACTAGCCATGGATCTTTGGAACACATCTCTAGCTTGCAATCTGGACCTTCAAGCACAGTTTCTACCAGGGAAGCAAAACTTCCTGGCAGACAGTCTGAGCAGAAACCTTTCGGACCCACACAAATGGATGCCGGACACCGAAATTTTCAAGATGATTACTGCAGTCTGGGGATGTCCACACATAGACCTCTTTGCATCCCACCTCAATCATCAACTACAGATTTTTTGCACCAGGACTTTCCACGAACAAGCTTGGAAAGTGGATGCACTATCATTCAGTTGGAGAAACCTCTCGGGATATGCCTTTCCGCCTCTTCCTCTTCTTCCACGAGTATTATTAAAGATCAAACAGGACAAGCCCAAGATGATAATCTTGCTGGCCCCAAATTGGCCTCGACAGTTCTGGTACCCAACTCTGAAAAACATTTGTCTGGAGCCCCCTTGGGTTTTACCACAGACTCCGAACCTTCTGTCCCAACACCAGGGTCAGGTTCTATACTCCCATGTCAAAACTCTCAGCCTGGCGGCCTGGTTAATCCAGGGTCTTTAAATCAGTCTCTCCTACCCAAGCAGGTTTGGATGTCATTTTAGAAGCCAGACGTCCTAGCACTAGAAAATCTTATGCAGGCAAATGGAAAAAATTTTGTTCCTGGATGCAGGCGCAGGATTCTGATCCTCTTATTCCTAACATTCCTCAGATTTTACTTTACCTGACAGACCTCTTACATAAGGGTCTTTCTTTCTCTTCCGTAAAGATTCATGCCTCTGCTATTTCTGCTCATTATAATACAGACCCTCCAATCTTTTCCCACCAGCTCATGAGACAGTTTCTCAGAGGAGCTAAGAACTTAAGGCCCCCTAGATCTCCTCCCATTCCTGCATGGGATCTCAACTATGTTTTGGAAAAGCTCACCTTACCTCCTTTTGAGCCTGCTGCCACATCTGACATCAAGTTTTTATCTTGGAAGACAGCCATCCTGTTAGCTCTGACCTCTGCCAGGAGAGTTTCAGAGTTGCAAGCTCTTATGGCTGTAGAACCTTATATTATTTTTCATCAAGACAGGGTGTCTTTAAGGACTAATCCTACTTTCATGCCTAAGGTGGTTTCCAAAGTGGCTTTAAATCAAACTATTCACTTGCCAACTTTTTTCCCCACTCCTCAAAATAAAGGGGAAAGGATCTTACATTCCTTGGACATACACAGACAACTACGTTTTTACCTGGACAGAACCAAGGTCATCAGGAAAATCAGAGCAATTGTTTGTTTCTTATGCTTCAAGTTCCCAAGGTAAAGCCATTTCAAAGCAGACCATTTCTAAATGGATTGCTCATGGAATCAGATTTTGCTATTCACACCATGGAAAGCAAATCCCAGAGAGTATAAGGACTCATTCTACCAGAGCTGCTGCCACTTCAGCTACCTTCCTCAGGGGAGTTCCTACCAAAGACATTTTGGAAGCTGCAACTTGGAGTTCAGTGCATACTTTTTCCAAGCACTACAATCTACCTCTCTACTCTAAGTCTAGGGCAGGCTTTGCTTCTGCAGTCTTGCAGGGCCTTATAGCCGCCCCCTCTACTTTATGACCACCTCCCTTTCATTCTGCTTTGGGACTCTACCCTACAGTCATGACTGCAACAGTGAAACATGATGAACGTAGTACAGTTGTGTACACTTACCATAAATGTAGATGTTCGAGTGTCTTCACTGTTGCAGTCTGGGTTTCCCTCCCTCCTGTCCCCTCTTATTTTTTCTTTTGTGTGGTTCCTTTTTTCACCCTTCTTCTGAGGTGTATTTGCAAAGGATATGGGACCTTACTCATTTTGGAACTTCTGACATCTGGGGCAAGAAAAACTGGAGAACATGGTGTCGGCTGTCAGCTTTGTACTCCTGGCGCTCTGACGTCAGGGAGCGTGGCTGAACAGCCGACGCCGGACCCAGACTTTGGGATTCTGGCCGACCGAGGACAGCCTGCCGGCAGGGCAGAACCCTACAGTCATGACTGCAACAGTGAAGACACTCGAACATCTACATTTATGGTAAGTGTACACAACTGTACTTTCCTTCTCTTGATGTCCAGCTTCAATTGAATGTTTATACTGGTTTCCTGTGGAAGGCTCCAAAATATCTTCATATGGTACCTGACCAGTTGCTTCCCATTCCACTGTTTTTCCCTTAATTTGGATATCCATTGCTCTCTCCTGTTGTGGTGCTTTCTGAATTAGTTTCTAGACTGAATCCTTCACTTCACAGGTACTCCATAACCTCGGTTTCTATTTCTTTAACTTCTGCATTACTAATCTCCTTTTCTTCCTGTCCTCTGTCTTCTTAGTTTTTGTATTGTAAAGTTTTCCATGTCCAGATTCCTTTGCCTGTATTTCTGTTCGAATATCTTTGGTGCTGCTCTTTTTGTATTGATTAGTTTTGCTTTCTCCTTTGCATAACTATTACACTATATTAAATCTTTTTCTTTCCCATGTCCATATTTCTTCTTCAGATGTCTTCTGATCTTCTGTTTCTCCTTACTTTGTGGACACTCTCCGTCTTGCTGTGATGTAACCTGTGTTAGACCTTCTACACCAAATCCTTCACTTTGCAGGCACTTCAAAGTTCACCTTCTATTTTTTAACTTCTGCTTTAGTGATCCTCGTTTCTACATTCCCGCTCTGTGATATTATTTTCTTTGTTGTGAAATTTTCCATATCTGGATGCCTTTGCCTGTATTTCTCTTCAAATATCTTTGTGGCTGCTTTCTTTATATTGATTAATTTGGCTTTCTGCTTTGGCTTTGTCCATTTTTCTTTTCAAAAATTTCTAGGCTTTGTTTATATTTTCGCACTTCCTCAGATGCTTCTTTTTCCAAACAGATCAATGTTTCACAAATCTGTTGCATTAATGAATACAAATTTTTATTTGAAGCTTCTGACTGTGGTTCTTGCAGAAGTATATTTCTTTCCCCTAATTTCTCTTATTTGTTTTGTATATCTTGTGTCTGGAAATGTTGGGATTTTTGCATAATAGTAACAATGCGTAATTTCTTTCTTATCCTCAGTAGTTCACTTTATCGTCATTATGGCTCTTCTTTGGCATATCAGTTTTTTCTGATTTTTGTGGACTACTATTGCCTTCTACAACAGGGGAGCCATCCTCCCCCTGGGCCAGGCCTGGCCTAGCCCCACTGTAGGAATGTTTCCATATTTTGAGGATTCTACACTTTTATCTTTTCCAGTCCTGGCATCAGTGTGACTACTAGGATTGAGCACTTTTTTATCCTGGATCTTGTGCACCCAGCTGTATTTAATTTTTAACCGACTTCTGTTCATGATATATCCTATAGAAATACAGTCTGTCAGTGTCGCCTTGGTGAAATTTTGTGAAAAACAGGATCCATCTCGTGACGGTACTTGCAGAGACTTTGAGGATGAATTCAGTTTCAGCACTACTACTCTCCCTTGCTTGCTGACTTTTTCGTCTGTCCATTCGGAACCCCCCCCGCCCCACGGAACTGTGGCTGATGTAGCGGCAGATACAATCAACGCTGAGCTCGCTATCCTCAGCTCTTTGGTAAACTCCTCCATGAGACTCCTCTCGTATGCAACAGATGGAGCGGGTTCAGGCATCTCCATTAGCAGACAGGCCTGGATGCGCCTTTGCAACTTTGCAAAGCACTTTGTCTACCTATGTTAATGCTCCCTTCAATGAGCCATCGAAGGGACCATTAACAAAGGAATACTTAAAGGGCTCTCTTCGATGAGCCATTGAAGGGAGCCCTTTAAGTTTTCCTTTGTTAATGCTCTTTCGATGGCTCATCTCTGTTTGGACACGAGCAAAAAGAAACACTAACTTGATGTGAACAAGAAGGTAACCTTGTCTGCCATTGGAGTGAAGTTTTTTCCACACCCACCAGACCATTTCCAAAGGGTCAGTGTGGCAGTGGGAAGATATGGCTCAAAAAATCTGAGGTCTTACCTGGATACTCTGGGTGGAAGTTCCCCCAGGGCAGAGGGGTGAACAGTAATGGAGGACTCTACCCGCGCGGCAGAGGAGGCCCGCAAAATCAAGACTTCAGAAAATCTTTCTTTGGCAGACCCGTTCAGTGCTCCTGAAGGAGCGCCCGACTGCTCGCCTCACATTTCACACTACCTTACTTTATATTGACCTATTCCACAGATGGTCACCAACTGAAAAATATTTGTTGGAAACACTGGCATGTATTACAGGCAGACTCCAGGATAGCAGGTTTAGTTGGAATACAACCTAAATATAGGTACAAGAATAAAAAAATCACTTAAGTATATGTTATGCTATTCGAAGATCACGGAGTGTACACTTGATAATGAGGGTGGCTATGGGACACGTGGAAAATGCAGGTATTGTGAGTATATAGATGAAACAGATATGTTTATACATCCATTTACTGGGCAGGAATATAAGTTGAAGGCCTGAGGTGATTGTAACACCAAGAATTTGGTGTATTTAGCTAGATGTGTAAAATGCCCATCATTTTATGTGGGCAAGACCAACAGGCGGCTGAGAGAGTTCGATATCACCTATATTATGCCCATAGAGGTTTGAAATATAGTGCCATAGCCAAACATTAGAAATATGAGGAATGAACATAGTTTTAAGTTCCTAGTGTTAGTGGTCTTTTATTTATTTAACATTTGTTGACTGGGAAAGTCCAACTAGGACAGAGCCTATTTTCAGCGGAGGCCCGGGGAGAAATGCTCCAGATGCATGTCTTTGGATTGTGGGAGGAAACTGGAGTACCCGGAGGAAACCCACGCGAACGCAGGGAGAACATGCAAACTCTGCACAGAAGGCACCCCAGCCGAGAATCAAACTGCAGAACCTCTTGCTATAAGGCGACAATGTTAACCGCTGCACCACTGCGCTGCCATCTTGCTGTCGAATGACAGGAAAGGGGGCATAGTTAACACAAGCAGAACTTAGATGGATTCTGAGCCTGAGGGCACATTCGAGTCCAGGGTTGAATGACCACAGAGGTTGAAAAGATGATTGTTAGACATGTATATAATATAGTTTTGTGTGTTTTTAGTTTTTTTATATGTATTTTGGGTAAAATTTATTTTATTTCATTTTTAAGCGTTTTCATGTATTTTATATGTATATGTTTGAAATATACCTTACAGAGAATAGTCATGCTGCTTCTAGAATTTGGTCACTGTGTAATTAATAGGGAATGATATGTTGCTTAGTGACATAGAAATGTACATTGTTCCCATTGGATGATTAGATTTAAGAGAAAGAAGTAAATGTGGAGTATTGTATGGTGTGTTAAGATCTGATGAAGCAACAGTGTTTGTGAAAGCACTTAAACTCGAAATAAAATTACCTTTTGGTTTTATGCCGTGGTGATTTCTTTCAGCCTGTTTCTGCTCTGTGAAGTTTGGATTTTATACATTTTCTTTGCTCTCAGAGCAGTTCATTGCTTAGATTCTTTTGTGGACTTAAACAAATCTGTGAAGAAAACCAAGTTCCAGATGGTAACACTGCAATCAATGCTTCCATTCTCAGAAAAAGACAGTTGGATGTGCTTTATAGATCTTCAGGACGCGTGCTACCACATACTAATGGAAAGATGATCCAGAAGGTTTTTGTGCTTCCAACTAGGGGCCAGTCACTTCCACTTTCGAGCTCTGCCCTTTGGTCACACTACAGCCCCCAGGGTGTTCAGCAAATGCATGACAAGTAGTAGCAGCTCACTTGAGACACAAGGTTTTTGGGTGTTCCATATGTGGACGACTGGCTCATTACCACCCAACCAGGCATCTTTTGCTGAAAGCTAGAGACTACACTACAACTTTGCTCCTCTCTAGACATTTCCATCAATTACAACAAGTCTGCTTTAGAGCCATCTGAAAAGTTTAAACTTTATAGGAGCAGAGATAAATATGGCAGTGCAGATAAGAAGACCCCCCCCCCCCCGAAAGAGTGCAAGATCTACAGTTACATGTGAAAATATTACGCAAGAAAACTCGAGCAAGTGCAATTACAAGTTCTGGGAAAAATAGCAGCTTCCATTGTACTTATCTCTTTAGCTCACCTACAAATGCGGATTCTTCAGTAGTTATTTTCGACACAATCATCAGTTCTGGATTTGCCAATGTCACACAAGATTCTCATAACAAACTCCTGCAAAAAGGATCTTAAATGGTGGATTCACTCTCCTTTAGTGTCTCGGGGCTGTCAATTCATCCCTCCTCCACCTAGGCCACGGTGACTATGGATGCTTCCCAGATGAGGGGGGGGCATTATGTAGGGAAGACTGTCCAAAGCACCTGGTAGGAACACGAGGCTCACCTGCACATCAGTGTTCTAGAGATGAGAGCAGTGCTGTTGGCATTCCAAGCATTTCAAAACACTCTCCCTTTAGGAACAATCGCAATTCAGTCAGAAAATGCAGTAGTCTGGTACATAAACAAGGAGGAACTAGATCTTGCCCCCTTTGTTGAGAAGCTCTAAGAGTTTGGCATTGGGCAATGTTTTCCAACCATTTTCTGATTGCAGTGCACATTCTGGGGAAATCCAACGTGATTGCGGACAAATTGAGCAGGGCCATTTTGTCGCTTCACAAGTGGTCCCTCAATCAGAATATAGCAGAAAGCAATTTCCGCAAATGGGCCCAGCCTTGCTGCGATCTTTTTGCTTCACCCACCAATATTCAATGCAGCAACTACTTTGCCCTGATCCCTCCTATGGGGGAGTCACCAAAGGATGCACTTGTTCACGATTGGCCTCTGGGACTACTATATGCCACTCCCCCTAATTCCTAACTCCTCTAATTCCCAGGTTTTTGCAGAAAGCCAGTCTGTTGAAGACCACAGTAATCCTGATTGCTCCCTATTGACCTCATAAATCTGGTTACCCTTTCTACAGCCTCATCATCTGGATGATCCATCGATTCTGGACCCGGTTCCAGATTTTCTGATGCATCTATCAGGTATGGCTCATCCCAAACTTCAAAACCTCAAGTTGACAGCTTGGCTGCTCCAGTTTCCTTGACTGCCAGATTTTCCTAGTCTTTCCTGTCTAGTAAAACACATCATCTTGTCCTCCCATATGACCTCCACAAGAAAATTATACAAGAGTAAAAGGAACAGGTTTATTACGTAGACAACTGATAAACAGATAGACCCCTTTTCTGCTCCATACATTCTGTCCTGAAATTTCTAGCAAAACGTTTTCATGAAGGGTGCAGCTGCTTCTACTATTAAAGTCCAGCTAGCAGCAATCTCTAATTATCATGTAGGAGAAAAGGGCTCTGTAATAAATGTCACACAGATTCTGCAAATCTTTTTTGAAAGGGTGAGCTATGATTAGACCTCCATGTAAGGACCCAACTTCTGCTTGAGATCTAAATTTCATTTTAACAAACATTTATCCCCCCTTTGAACCTTTAGCCACATGCGATATAAAGTTTCTGTCTTGGAAGACTCTCTTTAGTTGTGATTACCTCAACCAGGAGAGTATTGGAACTGCAAGCCTTGTCCACAAATCCCAGTTACCTGCTTTTCCATAAAGGCAGTCTCTTTACACACTAACCCATCCTTACTTCCTAAAGTTGTGTCAGAAAATGATCTTAATCTATTGAGCTGCCTGTGTTTTTTTCCAAACTATCAAAACAAAGGTGAGTATCTGATGCAACCTTTAGATGTACATAGACAATTAGGTTTTTAATTGCACAGAACTTTTGGGTTTAGAAAATCAGACCAACTTTTCATATCCTAGTCTGACACCTGAAAAGGTCAGCCAGTCTCAAACATTACCCCGAACTTCTAAGGTGAGAAATACTGTTCATCTGGCCAAAAGGATCAACAGAAGTAATAATTACAAAGGGCCAAACTAGTACTGCTGGGGGTATATAGGTCTAAAAAGCAGAGTCCACTCAGTCTCCCAAGAAAAATGAAAGGGAGTACTCATGAGATTTCCTGCAGTGGTAGCCCTTGTCCGGCCCAACTATCAGAGAATTTTCCTTCTGCTGGAGCCAAGATGGCCAGACCTCCGTCAAAATGTCCAGGTGTACAGGGAGTCAGCCAGCATCAAAACCTCTGTACTTCCTTGTCCTCTACAAAAATGAGCCTCTAGTTGGTCCCTAAGGTTAAGGGCGTTAGCCCAGGAAACTCCAGACAATAGACTAGAACCTAATCTGAACAGAGGAGGTGGGAACAAGCTGGACCTAGAGAGGAAAATGGGAAAGGAGTTGAAAGTTAGAGATGGTCATTTAGATGAGGTCTGCTTATTTATTCTATTCTTATGTGGTGCCAGTATTTTTGACCAGTCAGCAGTTTAATTCTGAACTCTACACATTTGACCCTCTTGGCAGATAAGTTTCTTTGGCTGCAGTTTTAGAGCATTTGATTTTTGAATGGCAGCATCTATTACAACTGATAAATTGGTCTCTCTAGTGGTCACTGCTCTTGGAAGACTGATTGTCAGGTTCCATCTTTGACGTGCATATCAGGAGGGAGTGCCATTTAGGTGGCCATCATGAGCTGATCTTTTTTTTTTTTTTTTTTTATGCATCTCCAACCCCAGAGTCTGCATGCATTTGGCACAAGTGAAGGTGTCATTTGTTTTTACACAGCTGTGATTCTTGAGGCCAGTGATGCTGTGTGTGGTCTCCATTTTCCACTGAAGGTGGTGCATACCAAAGGCACATGTTTCTATCGCACCCTCTCCCAAAGGCGAGGTGAACTGCAAGGCTGCATCACTCCACTTCCTCTTGTACCCAAGGTCTAGCTGTCACCAGGTCACTGAATCAACTTGAGTATCCTGGGTTGTAGTTGAGGCTTTATCAGTCTAAATCATCGGAACTGGATGTTGTCAGAATGATGCTGCAGATGTGCAGCTTGACGAATGTTTGGATGTTGCTGGAACAGTGTCTAGGTAACTAACCACACAACATAGTGTGTTGGGCAGTTGTAACTGGTCTGTTTCTGTCAATTCCAAATGCAAGGGGATTGTAGAACAGAGTGTGTGTGTGTACCTTTAAGAAGCATTTCCAGATGTAAGCATGTGCATATAAATAGTGAGCATGTGCAGGAAGCAGTGCCATTTTGAGAGAATAGCCAGGGTGTTAACATGTATGAGTGTGGTAGTCAGTCTGTTTAAATTTACTTAATTTAAGTTACAAAGCCTCATTTCTAATGTGTTTGTGTTTAATAAAGCTGCTTTAACTGAACCCACAACCACTTGTCTATTTTGTTCTGACCAGACGAGCGACATGGTGTCAGAACTGGGATTAAGAGAGCAACGTCTTCAAGCCATGAGATGCAGAGTTGAAGGTGAAGGCAGATTAAGCTGGCTGAGTGAAATGGAGCTCAGACAAACAAAAGGCAGAAACAAACTTAAGGTAACAAAAGCTGCACAAATGATTTATTTGGCAAAGAAAATGAAACAGAGCATTTGTATGGCACAAAACACATTATTAATCAAATGAGTAGCCCAAAACGCATTATTAATTAAATGAAAGGCGCAAAACGCATTATTGATTAAAATGTTTGAAACCACGATATTTGATAAAACTAGCAGAAATAGTCATATGGAGCTCAGAATTAGCTTTGGTTTGCATAACGAGCATGTTTAAAGTAAAACGGGCACAAGAAAAGTGTAATGAGCATGATAAGAGCTTAAAATGGCATAACGAGTACAATAAAAGGCAAATTAAGCTTAGAGCAAGGCGACTGCATTTTTTTTTTTTTTTTTTTTTAGTAAAAGACCATGTTTGGGCACAAACTATTTTGCATTGACCAAAGCCATTCAAAACATAACTAGAGTTGTTCGAAGTATGAGGGTATAGAGTGTTTGCAGTGTGTGTGCTTTATTACAGTGCAGTTATTTCAGAGAGTTTACTGTGTGCAAAGTACAGTTATATTGCAAAGTGCAAAGTACAGCCATTTCGCAAAGTTTCTTGTGTTGTGTGCATTTATTCACAGAGTGTCACCATTTCAAAGTGTTTCTTGCACTGTACAGAGTTATTTTGCAAAGTACAGTCGTTTTGAAAGGTTCTTGTGCTGTGTACAGTTTATTTGCAGTGTCTTCATCTGAAAGTGTTTCTTACTCTGAGTTTTTTCTGCTCTGTACAGTTTATTTGCAAAGTACAGTCATTTCAAAACATTTCTTACACTGATGAGAAGTTTCACAAAGTACAGTGATTTCAAAGTGTTCTTGTGCTACGGAGATTTATTTGACAAAGTGCAGTTATTTCAAAGAGTTTGTTGTGCTGCTGGGCATAATTACAAGTACTGGCATAAAGTTCTGGCATATATATTTGTGTGTATGTTCGTACATAATTTCAAGCACCTTCACTACTGTCTCTTGATATGGCAGAGGCATTTCCCAGACCTAGTCCACTTGTGTTTGATCATAATATTGCAGAGAATTGGAGAGTATTTGAGCAGGAATGCAATATTTTCATGCAATTAGTTTTTTCTGACAAAAATGCATGTATAAGGGCATTCGTTTTGTGTAATTTAGCTGGGTCAGAAGCCATTGAAAGAGAGTGTTCATTTGTGTATGCGCCA
This sequence comes from Protopterus annectens, assembly GCF_019279795.1. NCBI lineage: Eukaryota > Metazoa > Chordata > Ceratodontiformes > Protopteridae > Protopterus > Protopterus annectens. The sequence continues at coordinate 1,908,261,660 of NC_056731.1, forward strand.
GCAGTATATGCAGGAGAGGGGGAAAACTGCTATATTGTGGTACCGACTGAATCAAGGGAGGACCCCGAGTGCTTGAAATGTAAATTTAGCGATATGTGCAACTCCCAGACAAATGTTACATAAGAGAGGCACTTATTTTATACAAGAGACCAAAAGCCAGGTTAAACTTTTACAGCATATATACCAGCCTTATTTCTCAAGGCCAAAATGTGCAGATTTGGTGACTTGAAAGATGAGTTAATAAAGGACAGGCTTGTGTGTGGTGTTAATAGTGCTGCAGTGAGAAAGATTTTGCTTTGTGACAGTGATTTAATGTTAAGCAGCGCTATAGAGGTTTTTCAAATCCGTGAGCTCACAGAAAGGCACACTATGCTTGCAAGTGGTAAGAGCATGGTTTCAGCAGCCTCTAGATCAAACGTAGACAGCACGCAGCACCGTGGCAAGCAGAAACAGGCCTAAGAACATAGGTTCATAGATAGGTTCATAGATTGGTACTAGGCTGTCGGCCCTAGGGCCTATACAAGCCTAGCCATAACAATTCCCTGGCTATTTCTTCCCACAGTATTTACTTCCCTGGACCGCTGTCTAGCAGGGTGACTGACGTGATCCTGGGGTGAATTTCCTATCTCCCATCCAATCATCAGAGTTCCTTTTGAAAGAAGCACTCTGCTTGACATGTATGGGCAGTCTATTGCAGAGTGTGAGGAGTCTCTGGGTCAGGAACCTATCCCTCCAGCATGTTTTGTTCATTGTGACAACAAGATTTAGATCCCTGGAGTATGTCTCTCTGAGGGATTGGGATTTCTTTAAGTGTAGCATGTCTAACAGCTCTGGGCTTGATATGGCCTTGTATGTTAAGCAGAGATAGTCTGTGAGTAGACGATATGTGACACAGTATAGGTGGAGCTTTTTTAGATGGTCAGCATAGGGCTTCTGCTTTAGGCCTGTGATTCTTTTAGTGAGTTATTTCTGCGGCCTTTCCAGCTCTTGCAGATATCTTGAGAGGTACATACGAAAGGGGGCGTTATATTCTATAATGGGTCTAATGAAGGATGAGTACAGTGGGGCAATGACCTCCTTTTTTTCTGGATGAAAAGCCCTTAGTGATGAGGTGTGCTACATAGAAGGATTTCCTGACTGTTGTGGCGATGTGGTTATCGAAGGTGAGACCACTGTCCACCTTTGTCCCTAAGTGAACTTTCGGTGTTCAGTGTACTGCCACCTATGTGGTAATTCATGGGTACATGTTTTTTCCCAAAGGGGATAACTATACATTTCTTTGCATTGAGCTTGAGCCCATGGCTCTGGCACCAAGAATCTGTTTCTGTAAGCATAGCAGCTGCAACCCCTGCAGGTTCCCCTGGGAGTAGCTGTAGCTTTCTAGCAAGTTCCAAAACTAGCTCAGTTAAAAGGGCATGCTTAGTGCAGTATAAGGATGACTCCGTAAAACCCAAGTCAAGTCTTATTGTTAGCTGTCGTAATTGTGGTGCCAATCATAAGTCTAAAAGAGAGAAGTGCTTAGCATTTGGTCGGCAATGCCACAAGTTTAAAAAAAATGGAACCGCTTTCAAAACTATCCAGCAAGCCTCATTCATTTAAAATGAAAAGTCACTCAAAAAAGCAAGTTGATCATGTAGAGAGCTGCAAGCCTACTTTCTATGTAGATGGTGTATCACTGGTCGCTGAAAAGGTTAATGCAGTAGATTTGCTGGCAAAGAATGAAGTATTTTGTACTGTCCTGATCAATGGTAAACCCACAGAACTCAAAGTAGGCACTGGTTCAAAGTGTACTATAATGTCAGCAGAAATATTTACTAAAGTGAGAGCTGGTGAGCAACTTAATTTGGCCAATTATGCGAAGCTTGTTGCTTATGGAGGTGAAGAAATTCAAATCGAATGCTTAGTGCTTTTATACTATTTGGCTGGGAAGTTACAGCTTGCAATTTTATGTAGTCAGTAGACCTGTGCAGTCAGTAGGTCTCAGAGACAGTTTGAGAGTGAAACTGCTTTCTTTTACCAAAGCCTAAGCACATGTCCCAGTTCATGCTTTAGTGACGCTATTTTCTCAGACTCTGCTGATGTTTTAGACGAAAGCTAGACAAACTTCCAGTTGTGTACTCTGAAGGCAGACTCAGAGGTCAGTCCAGTGGTCAGACCAGCAAGGAAAGTTCCAATAGCTATGCAGGACAAAGTCAAGATCCAGTTAGACAATGGTGCAGCTAGATGTGATTTATCCAGTCACAGAACTGAGTGGGTGTCTTCCATGGTAGTTGCTCATGAAAAATATTCAGATGAAATTAGAATATGCATTGACCCACGAGACTTGAACAAGGCATTAAAAAGACCTCATCCTATGCGTACAGTCGAGGAGATTGCCACCCTCATGCCAGATACCACTGTTTTATCTGTATTAGATGCAAAGAGATCATTTTGGCAAGAAATGCTTGATTGCAAATCTTTACTACTAACTACAGTCGGTACCCCATTTGGTAGATACAGATTCCTCAGGATGCCTTTTGGAATAAATTCTGCCAGTGAAGTCTTTCAATGTGCGGTGGAGCAAATTTTTTTTCACGCTGTCCATGTGCAATAATAGTTGATGGTTTACTGGTTGGAGGCAGTGGTGAAAGCAGAGCATGACAGAAACCTCAGGAAAGTTCTGGACATAGCATGTGAAGTAAATTTAAAATCTCAGTCCTCTGAAATGAAAATTCAGACTACCAGAAGTTACTTGCGTAGGTCATTTATTTACCAGTACAGGCCTATGACTAGACAAGCAGCCATTCTTGAGATGCCAGCTCCAGATAATGTCCAAACTGTACAGCATTTTCTTGGTATGGTTACTTGCACAAATTTATCTCTGACTTTAGTGAACTATCAACTCCAACTCTTACCCAAACTGAGATGCAGTATGCTCAAATTGAGAAGGAACTTTTGGCAATTGTGTTCGCATGTTCGAAGTTCCATGATTATATATATGGCCGAGCTATCCAGATAGAAAATGACCATCTACCTCTAGTTACTGTTTTAAAGAAGCCTATACATTCAGCTTCAGCAAGACTACGAAGAATGATGCTCAAATTGCAAAAGTATAATTTCTGTACTAAAAGCAAACTTCTTTATCTGGCTGATGCCTTATCCAGATCGCCCAGAAGTACCATGGAACAGCTTGATGCAGAGAATTTTGACGTAATGTCATGGAAGTGCCCAATTTTTCTGCCATGAGACTTGATTAGTTGAGAGATGTACAAAGACTGATCCAATTATGCGAAAGCTCAACCACGTTATCAATGTAGGATGTCCATCGAGGCAGTCCTGTGTACCGCCGAAAGTACAACCTTATTTCTCCTACAGAAATGAGATACTGATGGAAGATGGTATCATTTTCAAAGGTCCAAAAGTTATTGATGATCATCGTGTTTCACTGTTGCAGTCCTAACCAATAGGTTATCTGGCTCCCGGTAGCCCTCGATCAGCCAGAATACCAAAAGTAAGTAAAAATGACATCGACTATCGATTTGTAAAGGACGTCAGGATGTCCGATACAAAAGGAGGCAGCCGACGTCACTTCCTCAGTCTTCCTTGCCGCGGAGCCCGAAGCAGAAGCATTTCTTGCATGAGTGCCGGTCAGCAGTTTACCTTTTTTGTTTCAGAGTACAAAGTTGAAGTCAACTACAGCTAAGTACCCTGTTGGGGATCCTCTTTTCTTGCCTTAACGAATGTCAGAAAATGTTAATAATTGTCTTACCTGTGGAAAGCAGATTCCCCATAGAGATTTTCATTCCTATTGTATTATTTGTTTAGGCCTTGATCACGACATTCCTAATTGTGATCTCTGCTTCCTTTAATCCACGTACTATTCGTCACTGGGCTAAGCTTTTAGGTAAAGATTTTGGAGTTTGGCCTAAGTTTGTCAGTATGGCATCCGCTGGTCTTCAGGCTTCGGATATCCCCAAGAAACTGGTCTTTAGGCTTCGGATATCCCCAAGAAACTTAAAGATAAGGACCGTGACAGGCTTCAGAGGGTCAAGCCCTCTGATGTTGTTAAGCTGGTCGTCAGTCATGCGGTAGCCAGTGAGGCACCTTTGAAGCCCATGCAGCCCACAGATGTTCAACCGCAGGCCTCGGTTAAGACCATTTGAGAGGCCCCCAGCTTCCATTTTGTCTTCTGACCTTTCACCTGTTGCCTCTTCTGCTGAATGCGGAGCCGCTAAGCTGATTCCGGTGTCCAAGGCCTCTGTTCTTCATTCAGACAGCAAGCTCATACCGACGACTTTGGCTGCAACTTTGGTGGTTGCCAGCCCTCCCGAGTCCTTCAGACTTGCAGGTAAATCTTCCAGTCATAAGCCTGTGAAAAAGCAGGCTTCAGTTTCTTCTCGTTCCCCACAATCCCAAATGGTTCAAATGGCTAATGACTTCTTGACCCTTATTAGGGGTTCACAGCCTCCTCCTCCTAAAAGGGGTAGGGATGTTTCTCCTGAGGCTTTGTCTTTTTCTGGTTCTGATACTTCTAGCATTTCTGCTGATGAAGGGGAAGTTTCTCAGGTTTTATCTCCTTTTGAGGATTCAGACACAGAGGAGTCCATCACTTCTGCTTCTCCTCTAGAGGATTTCTCTTTTGGTGATACTTTAAATATTCTCAGGGAACATTTTAAATGGGAAAGTCAGGATTATCCCCAATCTAAGAAAAGGATTAAGGAGTTTTTGGATTTGCCTCAGAATAAGCCTTTGGCTTTGGCTATTCCCGCAGTGTTGGAAGTGGTTGATGATGTTTTTCTGGAAAATTCCTTGATTCCAAATTCGGTTCCTGCTCCCAGGAAACCTGACAGGTACTATGAGAGTCCCTTATTCTCGTTTGTTTCTTTTCAGGAATCCGCTGGCTGATCCAGAGGTTATTTCGCAAGGCCCTAAAGGAGTTAAGATCACTGTTACCAAAAATCCTGTTCTTTCTGACAGGGAATCTAGGAACCTAGATAGGTGGGGTAAAAAGGTTTGTACCTCTGCCACTCTTGCTATTAGGTCTACCAATTGTCTTTTTCATATGCTGAAGTACCAGCAGCACACCTTGGAAGCTATTACGTCTAGGATAGCAAGTGTGCCCCTGTTGGCGGAGAGTAAGGATATGCAGGATTTGCTGAATTCTGCTAATCTCGTCAATAAACATTCTTTACATTGTGATTTTGACAGTCTAGAAGCCTCCTGCAGGGCTACAGCTACTGGCTCTGTTATTAGAAGGCACGCTTGGCTCAGGGAGTAGTCCCTACCAGAGCCTGTCAAGGCTAAGCTTTTAGATGTACCTTTGCATAAGGACAGTCTTTTTGGCAGCAAAACAGAGGAAGTGCTCAAGAAGATGGAGGACAAGGCCAAGTCTATGCAAACAGACGATGTAATGTGATCCTATCTCGCCTACATTCTCTACAGATGGGTTCGGAGCCGATCCTCGGCTCCGACTCAGCCGCTATACAATAGAACGCAGTCTCTTATTGGCTGAGTTACCTCATATCCCAGGATGCACCACTACCACTTCCCCAGATCTCGTTTGCCGCTTTTCAGCATAGACGTGGTCTCGGACTTGGCTGAGCTAAGTATCTTTAGTCAGAAAGTTTTTCTGTCTGAAATTTGGTTAAAACTTACCCAAAAGCTGTTTTAACAGCTATTGTTGTTGTGTGATTGCTTTTGATAAATTTCTTGTGGTAAATTGTGTTGTTTTGTGGTGATTAACGGTCCCGTTTAAGTTAGAGGGGCCTAGCCCTACCCTAGGCGTTTAAGTTGGAGTCTAGGTTGTCTTGTACTATTTTTCTTTTTGGTAGTTGTGTTCATTGTTTAAACCATGTCTAAAGAGCATAGACCATCAGGTTTCAAAAAGCGTGTTAAATGTAATTATAAAATGTCTATAACAGATGACCATTCTTGTGTTTATTGTTTAGGCCCGAAGCATCTTCAGGAGTCCTGCAGCGTTTGCCACGCTTTTTCCTCTCGCGTCCTCCAAGAGAGGAAAAATAAGTTGATCTTAAAAGGGCTCATTACCCCTTCCTTTGAGGAAGCCCTATCTTCCTCTTCTTCACCTTCGAGGGAAGAAAAAGTCTTCGGCTCCGACCAGCCCGTCGGATCCGGCAGCAAAAAAATCTCGGCAGGCTTCTCCGTCGGCTCCACGGACTTCGGAGCCGAGGGTGGAACGGTCTGCCTCGATGTCTCCAGCCTCGACTCCTCTGGTTCCCGAGTCGAGAGCTCGGGCTTCGAGAGGCGTGTCACCTTCATCGGCTCCACTGCCTTCGGAACCGATGGGGGTTGCCCGCTCAGACTCTTCCCCTTCGGTGCCGAAGTCCACATCGGCTCTGAGGGAAATTGTGGTTGTAGTGGAGGCTCCCTCGGCTCCGATACTTCTCGAACCATTACGGAGCCGGTCCCCCAGTCTTTCGGAGCCGGCGGAGAAGTCGACTCGGACCCGGTCGGTCTCTTCTCGGTCATTGAGGATGTCCGATTCGGACGTAGACAGGGTGCTTCAAAGGCTCTTTCAGTCTCCAGTCTTCGCAAAGTTGATCTCGGCTCCAGCCCAGTTGGCTTTGGAGCCGATCTCCCATCCTGCTACATCGATTCCTCCTCCAACAGCTTCGGCACCGTTGGAGTCGGTGCTGGTGGAACCGGTGGAGGCTATCGAGTCGGTTCCGACTCTAACTCCAACCCCGTCCCTTGGGTCTGGGTTCGGTACGTGGACCTCCTCTGTCGGCCCCGCGGGGACGCTTCGGGCCCGATCCTTTTGGTTCTGAGCCTCCCTCTTGGTGCGTCGGCTGCAGGGGTTCCGACTGCCGTTGTGGTCTCGGGGGTTGAACCATCCCAGGACTCTGGGGGTCCAGCCTTTGAGGCCATGAGGAGTGCCTTGGCCAAATCCTCTGTGGCCACTTCCACCATTTCACCACCACCTTCCCTGGGCATGGAGACTGGCGCCTTTGCAATCCCCCTGTCTCACGACAGCGGGGCCCCGGGGCCTGAGGTTACCCCCATTGGGGGTTCCCTTCTTCCTGGAGGTCCCACCGACACGCTTTTGGAGGAACCTCCCAGGAAGAAACAGTGTAAGAGGAAACACGTAGACTCCCCTGATGAGTCTCTCACCTCGGATACCGACCTCAATGATGCGGAAGGGTCTCCAAAGTCGTCCTCGGAAGATGTCTCCTTTGCAGACATCTTGGAAATCCTCAAGCAACGAGGCAACTGGCAGTCCAAACCCCCTTCTGCTGAGGAGTCGGTTTTCCTCAAGGCCTTCGGGGCTCAGCCCTCCGCCTCTTGGGTGTCTCCGCCCTTCGATGAGCTTCTGGATTTGATCTCTCGAAGGGCGTGGGAACACCCTGATTCTGTTGAACCGGTGCCAGCTCGCCCTAATAAATTCCTCTCCGCTCCCCCAGATAAGGACTTTCTATCGAAGGGCGTGGCTGTAGATGCTATGGTGGTGGCATCTGCCACCCAACAAGATGTGGCAGAGCCTTCGACGTCCGTCCATCCTCCTAATAAAGAGTCTAGAAGCATGGATCGGTACGGCAAGCATACCCTTTCTTCAGCGGCCTTTACATTAAGGTCCCTGAATTACCTGACACATTTCACCAGACTACAGAGGGATCTGATCAAGGAGCTGTCGGATACCCTCTCTGGTAACTTACCTGAGCAGTTGACCCAGACGGTTAACTCTCAGTTGGCTACCCTGTCTTCATTATCTAACTCGTCCATGAGGCTCATTTCTTATGCGGCCGAAGGAGCGAGTAGATCGGCTGGAACAGCTGTTGCTCTACGGAGACAAGCCTGGCTACACCTGTGTCACTTTGCAGAGGCCTTTAAGTCTTCCTTTGCCGACGCCCCCTTTGATGGGTCCTCACTGTTTGGACCCAAGGTAAAGGACACTTTGACTCGCTGCGAACAGGAGGGTAAGACTTTGACTGCCGTAGGAGCCCGGTTTTCCACTCCCTTCAGGCCTTATTCCAAGGCTCGAAGAGGAGGGAAAATGTGGTTCCGTAAGTCTCAAAAGCCTTACTCGTCGCAGCAGAGCGATTCCCCTTCTAGAGGCAGAGGAGGGGGAATTTTTCTGGGAGACGCCGTCCCAGAGGCGGTGGAGGCCCCTGCAACACTGGAGACCGCGAGCCCTTTCGTGGCTCCTCCTCCTTCCAGCATCCCTGAAGGAGTACCCGACTGTGCAGCTCCGGAGCCAGTCGGGGGTCGTTTTTTGAGACACCTAAAGGCCTGAGAAAATATTACTCAGGACCGATGGGTGCTTCGAATCATCGCCGGAGGTTACTCCATTCTTTTTGCTCAACCCCCCCCCACCAGTCCAAAGAATCCCGGACCCGCCACCCAGTCAACAGGATCATGCAGCCAACAAAATTTCAAAGCTGCTTCAAAAAGGAGTCTTCCAACCTGTCCCCGCAGACCAGGCCGGATCAGGGACTTACTCAAGATTCTTTTTGGTGCCAAAAAAGACCGGGGACTGGAGACCCATTTTGGATCTCAGCAAACTAAACCGATTTGTAAAAAAGTCCAAATTCCGGATGGTCACTTTACAATCCATTCTCCCGCTTTTGGAGAAAGGTGTTTGGATGTGCTCCATAGATCTCAAAGACGCCTACTATCACATTCTGATGGATCAGGCGTCGAGGAGACATTTACGCTTCAGCCTAGGAGACAGTCATTTCCAGTTCCGAGCACTGCCCTTTGGTCTCACCACAGCTCCCAGGGTGTTCACCAAATGTTTGGCGGTGGTGACTGCTCACCTGAGAAGTCTAGGATTCCAGGTGTTTCCATACCTAGACGACTGGCTCCTAACTGCCACCTCCAGGCATCTACTCTTGGAAAACCTAGCAGCCACTATCACTCTAGGCAACTCCTTAGGAATCACCTTCAATTGGTCAAAATCTGTATTGCTGCCATCTCCGCGTATTCTGTTTATTGGTGCAGAAATAGACTCAAGACAGATGCGAGTCTATCTCCCTGCGGAAAGGATAGCGACGCTCCAGCTTCAGGTTCAGGCTCTGCTCCTCAAACGTCGTGCTCCGGCAAGAATGGTCCTACAGCTGTCGGGCTCCATGGCAGCCACCATTCTTCTGGTCCCCTTGGCGAGGTTGCACATGAGGATACTCCAGTGGCTCCTATCAGTCCAGTGATCTTATCAAGACCTTCCCCTCAGTCACCACATACTGATCACAGACACGTGCAAACAGGATCTTCGTTGGTGGCTTCTCTCCTCCAACCTGAATCTAGGATGACCCTTCGTTCCCCCACTCCCCTCGGCCACGTTGACTACGGACGCCTCCCAGACAGGGTGGGGGGGACATTATCTGGACAGGTCGGTCCAAGGCACGTGGCACTCCGACGAGAGTCTTCTCCACATCAATATCCTGGAGATGAGGGCGGTGCTTTTAGCGTTGCAAGCACTGCACGATCACCTCCCCCAGGGTACGATTGCCATTCAATCCGACAACATGTCGGTAGTCTGGTACTTAAACAAACAAGGAGGGACCAGGTCCTACCCCCTTTGCAGAGAAGCCATGAAAGTATGGAATTGGGCGATTGCTACCAAGCGTTTCCTAGTGGCGACGCACATTCCGGGGAAATCCAACGTGATAGCCGACAGACTGAGCAGAACTATTCTCTTCCCCTCACGAGTGGTCCTTGAACAACAGAGTGGTAGCGCAGATTTTCACGAGATGGGGAGTTCCTTGTTGCGATCTCTTCGCAACTCCCCTCAACGCGAAGTGCCAGCACTTCTTCACTCTCACCCCAGTTCCGGGGGAGATCCCCAAGGACGCTCTAGTCCACGTTTGTCCCTCCGGTCTGCTATATGCCTTTCCACCGGTTCCCCTTCTCCCCAAGGTGATTCAGAAGGCGATTCGCTTGGGAAGCAAAATGATATTAATCACCCCATACTGGCCTCGACAAGTCTGGTTCCCCTTTCTTCACAGATATGCATTGGAGGGTCCTTGGTTCCTGGACCAAGTTCCGGGCCTTTTGACACATCAGTCAGGACAGCTCCATCAGTCCCTCCATTCATTGAAGTTGGCAGCCTGGCTACTCCTCTTCCAACCATAATTAGGAGCCATTCTCTCACCCCTGAAGTCATGCACATCTTGTCTTCGGCCCACAAGACTTCTACAAAAAAGATATATAGCAATAAATGGAAGAGATTTGCTATTTGGGCCCAACTCCGAGGATTAGACCCGATGACAGCCTCGGTATCAGAAGTACTGAAGTTTTTAGCTTCCCTATTCAACCAAGGTTGCTCAGTGTCTACCATCAAAGTACAATTGGCGGCTGTTTCCAATTTTCATGAGTGTGGAACCTCTTTTAATGAGCAACAAGTTGTGCAAAGCCTTTATTAAAGGAGCTTGGCTTCTACGACCCCCTATATCTCAACCTGCACCTCCGTGGGACCTCAACGTGGTATTAGGTGCATTAACCTTATCCCCCTTTGAGCCGGCAGCAACCTGTGATCTAAAATTCCTTTCTTGGAAGACTGCCCTTCTAGTTGCTATTACTTCAGCCAGACGAGTTTCAGAGCTTTAAGCCCTGTGTGTTAAACCACCATACTTGGTATTTCACAAGGATAGAGTATCTCTTAGACCAAACCCATCTTTTATACCAAATGTTTGTTCTAACTTTTGTTTACAACAATCACTAGAGCTACCGGTCTTCTTCCCCAAGTATTCAAATAGAGCTGAATATACCTTTCACTGCTTGGATGTGCACAGACAATTACGTTTCTATTTGGATAGGACACACAAGGCACGAAAATCAGATCAACTGTTTGTGTCCTTTTCGGATAATAGATTAGGCAAAGCCGTCACAAAAGTCACTATTGCCAAGTGGATCAGGGACTGTATCAATCATATTTATCTCATCTCAAATAAGGAGCTTATAGTTCCAGTGAAAGCTCATTCTACCAGGGCTATGGCCACTTCGGCAGCCTTTCATTCCAAGCTCTCTATTGGTGACTTTTGTGCGGCTGCCACCTGGTCATCTTCACACACCTTTATTTCTCACTACAAATTAGATGTGGCATCCAGGGGTCGAGCTTCCTTCGGTTCCACAGTTCTCAGGAGTGTTTTCCAGTGAGCCACCCAGGAATTAGGTGCTAGGGACGCTGTCCCATCTGTAGAGAATGTAGGCGAGATAGGATCACATTACATCTTTTAGTTATGTACTTACCATAACTTTAGATGTATGGGATCCATCTCGCCTACATTCCTAATAACCCACCCTCCTTCCCCCTGCCTCGTAGACCAGGAGAGACCGGACGATCCGAAATTGAACTTCTTTCCTCTCTTGAAAGACCTGAGTATGTTATAACAATAGTATGTTTCTGTGAGCATGAGTGCGGACAAACAAGATCTGGGGAAGTGGTAGTGGATAGCCCACTGCATACGCTTTTGTTACTCATTTCATGGTAAAACTGTACCTACAAGCATCAGATCTCACTCCACAAGGGCCACAGCTACCTCTGCAGTCAGGGGGGTTCCTACCAAGGATATTTTGGAAGCAGCCACTTGGAGTTCTGTGCACACTTTCTCCAAGCACTATCACCTTCCACTATACTCTAAATCTAGAGCGGGCTTTGCCACAGCAGTCTTGCAGGGCATCCTTGCTCCTCCTAGTTCCACTTAGTGCCTGCCACCCCTTTTTAGCTTTGGGATTCTACCCATCTGTTATGACTGCAGCTGTATGCACGATGAACATAGTACAGATGTTCTTCGTCTTCCATTGCTGCAGTCCTGACTATTGGGTATAGTCCGCGTCCAGTCGGCCCGAATACCAGAGTATAAGGCTGACGTCGGTCAGGGCGCATTAGACTGACGTCAGTACGTCAGGGTACTAATGCGCATGACCGACGCCATATCCTCTGTCTTTTTTGCCGCATGGTCCGATGCAGAAGCAGTTTTGCGAGTGCAGGTTGGCGTTCTGAAATATTTCCGAAACCGGAGTTTCAGACCGAAACAGAGTTGGCTAAGTACCCCGTTGGGGAACATTTTGGTTTTTTCTTGCCTCAGTATTTTACCGGATGTCAGAAAAAGTGAATAACTGTATTTCTTGTGGGAAACAGATACCTCATAGGGATTATCATACCTTGTGTATACCTTGTTTAGGGCCTGAGCACGACGTTGTTGGTTGCCGCTCTTGTGCTAGGTTTAACAAACGCACTATTAAGAGGAGGTTAGACTGTGCCAGGTTAGTGTTTGGGAAGCGTTGCAATTATAAAATGCCGTCGGATGCTCCGACGCCCGCTTCCTCCAAGAAGCGCAAGGATAAAACAGTGAAGCCTAGGAGTGATGAACCGGCAGTCCCGGACGTCGGTTCTTTAGAAGGCTCAGTGGAGCCGGAGGTTTTGCCAGGAGTTTCCATGGAGTCCCAGGCTGAAACTATACTATTACAGGATGTGCCCTCTCAGGAGGTAGGCCAGGCTGAGGGGGCTTCTCAGGTGACTGTTCTTCCCTCTCTTCCCAAGGTAGTTAGAGCCTCTCCTTCTGTTGCCAAAACTTCTTTGAGAGGTAGGCCTAGTTCAGCTTCAGTGGGGGCTTCTCCTAGCATTTCGGGTTCTGTACCTAAGAAACATATGCTTAAAATGGCAGAGGATTTGATTACTATGATTAGAGGTTCTATGCCCCCGCCTGATAAGAGGCCTAGGGTGGAACCGGAGTTTGATAGTTTTGAACAGTGTTCAGAGGCTTCAGAATCTTCTGTGGAAGATATGCAGGAGTATCCTACTTATTCTGATTCTGATGTGGATGATTCCACTCCTACAGCTTCTCCGCCTGAGGATTTCTCATTTTCAGAGACTCTGCATTCCATGAGGGAGCACTTTAAATGGGAAGGCCAGGATTACTCTGATTCCAGGAAAAGGCTTAGGGAATTCTTGTTTTACCCCAGCATAGGCCTTTAGCTATTCCTCCTGTGTTGAATGTGGTGGAAGATGTTTTGCAGAGGCTTCCTGAACCCTGACTCTTTGCCTCCTGCTCCTGTTAAGCCTGATAGGTATTATAGGGTGCCCGAAGCTCATAAATATTTGTTTAAGAGTCCTAGGGCGGACCCAGAAACCATTTCTCAAGGGCCTAAAGGTGTTAAGGCTTCTGTGGTTAAAAATCCTGTTCCCACTGATAAAGAGGCAAGGGCTTTGGATAGGTGGGGAAAGAAAGTGTATACTTCTTCCACTCTAGCCATGAGAGCATTGAATTGTCAGTTTCACATGCTAAAATATCAGAATTATCTCCTTTCACAATTGAAATCTAAGGTGGATGCTTTGGCGGAAGGTATTGAGTGTAAAGAGTTGCTGGATTTGGTTCATGTGTCTGAACAAGTGGGTAAGCATTCTTTGCAATGTGGTTTTGATGCTGTACAGGCCTCCTCGAGGGTGGCTGCTATCAGTTCTGTTCTTCGCAGGCATGCCTGGTTGAAGGATCAGAATTTAGCTGAGCATGTTAAGACAAGGATTTTGGATGCTCCTTTACAGTCTGATGTGTTGTTTGGATCGCCTGTGGAAGCAGTTTTAAAGAAAATGGAGGACAAAGCTAAGTCTATGCAAACTGTTAAAGATTTTTGCAGGTGCAGCCACCAAAGTTTAGTAGAAATTGGCCTGCTAAGGGGTGGACATATCCTGCTTATGATTCCCAGTCTAGGGGTAGGTCTAGACGTGGTAGGGGCAGGGCTCAAGGTTCTTTTAGGCCTAGACAAGGGAGTTCACCTGCTCAGACTTCTGGTGAGGGCAGGGGTCAGTCCTTTCGTAAACAGACCCAATGACCTGTCTTTTCAGCTGCCAACAGATTCCCGTCTGGCAGCTCCTTTGGGAGGAAGACTGTCTCTTTTCAAAGAAAATTGGGATTTAATTACTCAAGACAAATGGGTGCTGGATATCATTCACCACGGTTACAGATTTTATTTCCATACAATGCCCCCTTTCAAAGGCATGCCAGACGTTCCTCCTCCACAAAGAAAAGAGGCTCACAAGCAAGTTTCTCAGTTACTTCAGATAGGGGCCATTCAGCCAGTCCCTGTATCAGAAAGGGGCCTAGGATTTTATTCTCGCCTGTTCCTTGTACCAAAGAAGGGGAACACGTGGAGACCAATTTTGGATTTATCTCTCCTCAACACGTTTTGGACATTCCCAAGTTCAAGATGTTGACGTTACAACAGCTTTTACCTCTGCTGGGCAAAGATCACTGGATGGTAACTTTAGATCTCAAGGAAGCTTACCTTCATGTGCCTATAAGGCTAAGTTGCAGGAAGTATCTGCGGTTTCGAGCTGGAAATTCTCATTATCAGTTCTCTGCATTGCCCTTTGGCTTATCTACTGCCCAGAGTATTCACAAAGGTTCTGGCTCCAGTGATAGCTTACTTCAGGCTTCAAGGAATTCAAATTTATCCTTACTTGGACGACTGCCTGATTCTGGCTCAAGAAAAGGAACACCTTCTACAGCATCTGGAATATGTTATAGCAGTGCTAAGATGCCTAGGGTATTCTGTGAACGAAATAAAGTCCAGTCTAGTACCCTCTCAGGACATGTGCTTTCTGGGTGTGAGACTGAATACAGCAGCCCAGATGGCCTTTTTAACCCCGGACAAACAAAAGAGTCTGTCACTTTACTTCCATCAACTATCTCATCAGTCCGTGCTGACTGCAAGGACAGTCCTTCAAGCATTAGGGTTCATGGCATCTTGTATTCTGGTGCTTCCCAATGCCAAACTGCATATGAGGAAGCTACAGTGGTATCTCAAAATGTATGGACACAGCACTGCCAGGATTTGGACACTGTCATTCAAATAATACCTTGCCTGCAAAAAAATTCTTGTGGTGGGCTCAGGAATGTCACCTAAACAAGGGACTCTCTGTGACCCGGCCAGAGGCAAGTCAGATCTTAACGACAGATGCCTCGGACCTTGCTTGGGGAGCTCATCTAAATGGAAAGTGGATACAAGACAAGTGGCCTGCCAGACTACAGCATCTACATATCAACATGAAGGAGATGTTAGCAGTCCAGTTTGCATTAATGGCTTTCAAGGAGTTACTTCTTCCAGGGCAGGTGTTGATTCTAACAGACAACACAACTGTCATGTGGTACATCAACAAGCAAGGGGGAACACATTCTTATCCTCTATGCAGGCAAGCAATGATTTTATGGGAGACTGCGCTAAGCTTGCAACTAACTCTTCAGGCAAGGTTTCTGCCAGGAGCACAGAACTCCTTAGCAGATGTGTTAAGCAGACAAATCATGGATCCCCACGAGTGGAAACTGGATCTTCATGTATTTCAGAAACTGACAGTGTCATGGGGAACTCCAGACATAGATCTGTTCGCTTCTCCACTAAACCACCAGCTGCCAAAGTATTGCACAAAGGGGTTTCATCACACAGCTTGGAAAGTGGATGCTCTGTCTTTCAGTTGGAAAAACCTTCATGTGTATGCCTTTCCACCTCTGCCTCTTCTTCCAAAGGTGCTATTAAAGGTCAGACAAGACAGGCCAAGGATGATTTTGATAGCTCCAGATTGGCCTCGACAACATTGGTACCCACTACTACGGAGTCTGGTACAGAAGCCTCCATGGCCTTTACCTCTGATTCCTCATCTGTTATCTCAGAAGGACGGTCATCTGCTCAATGTCAAGCTTCATTCTCTTCATCTAACAGCCTGGCATATTCTGTGTTGAAACACAACAGGTCTCAACTTCCTCAACAAGTTTTAAATGTGATTATGGAAGCTAGAAGACCTAGTACAAGGAGAGTGTACGAGAAAAATGGAAGAGATTTTTATTTTGGAGTACAGCAAAGAATTTGGAGATTTCTGAGCCTAATTTGAGTGTGGCTCTTCAATATCTTACTGAGTTATTGGACAAAGGTTTGTCCTTCTCTTCCATTAAGATTCATGCTGCAGCAATTTCAGCTCACTATGATTGTGACCCACCTTTGTTTTCGCATCCTTTGTTCAAGCAGTTTCTTAGAGGGGCAAAGAATATAAGACCCTCACGTAGAGCTCCTACTCCTGCTTGGGATCTCAATTTTGTGTTGGAAAAACTTACTCTACAACCTTTTGAGCCTGCAGCTACTGCTGAATTGAAATACTTGTCATGGAAGACTGCTTTTCTGTTGGCTATTACTTCTGCAAGAAGGGTGTCTGAGTTGCAGGCCCTTATGGCAGTAGAGCCCTTTTGATTTTCCATAAGGATAGGGTATCATTACGCACTAATCCTTCCTTTATGCCTAAGGTGGTTTCTAGTGTGGCTTTAAACCAAACTATTCATTTGCCTACGTTTTATGCAGATCCTCAAAATAAAGGGGAAAAGATTTTGCACACTTTAGATGTACACAGGCAATTGCGTTATTATTTAAGCAGAACTAAGGATTTTAGGCAGTCCCAGCAGTTGTTTGTTTCTTTTGCTTTGAGTTCACAGGGCAAGCCTGTGTCAAAACAAACTATTTCTAGGTGGATTGGCTTTTGCATTGCATTTTGTTATTCCCATCATGGCAAGGAGATTCCAGCTGGGATTAGGCCTCATTCCACTAGGGCTACTGCCACTTCAACAGCATTTCTAAGGGGGGTGGCAACTAAGGATATTTTGGAAGCAGCTACTTGGAGTTCAGTGCATACTTTCTCTAAGCATTATCACCTTCCTATCTACTCTAAGTCTAGGGCTGGTTTTGCCACAGCTGTTTTGCAAGGCATGTTGTCAGCTCCTACTTCTTTATGATTTGCCAGCCTCCCTTACCTCTGCTTTGGGATTCTACCCAATAGTCAGGACTGCAGCAATGGAAGACGAAGAACATAGTACAGTTTTGTACCTACCATAAATGTAGATGTTCGAGGATTCCATTGCTGCAGTCCAATTTACCCTCCCTCCTTCCCCTCTGTATTTAGGGGTGGTTGTGTAGGTGAGTTTACATGCTTATATTTTTGTATATATTGTTGTATATATTGTACATGTTTTGGTGCAGGTTTTTTGGGACTTGTCTTTTTAAGGTCTTCTGACATCTGGGGCAAGAAAAGACTGAGGATATGGCGTCGGTCATGCGCATTAGTACCCTGACGTACTGACGTCAGTCTAATGCGCCCTGACCGACGTCAGCCTTATACTCTGGTATTCGGGCCGACTGGACGCGGACTATACCCAATAGTCAGGACTGCAGCAATGGAATCCTCGAACATCTACATTTATGGTAGGTACAAAACTGTACTTTTTGTACCTACCATAAATGTAGATGTTCGAGTGCTAATACAGCTGCAGTCCAGGTTTCCCTCCCTCCATCCCCTCTTGGGACAGGCCTAATGACAAACACCTCCTCATACAACCTGATTGGGGTATTCTTTTATGGTGTATTTGCTTGCAAAGTACTGTTTTTTGATTATATTACATTGCATTATTACATAAGTTTATGTTTTGCCTTCCTTCTGGGGGCACCTGACATCTGGGGCAAGAAAAACTGAAGAAAATGGTGTCTGCTGGTTCTTTTATATCCCTGCCGCACTGACGTCAGGGAAGAAGCGACGACATCCGACGCCGGACCTAGACTTTGGAATTCGGCCGACCGAGGACCCGCCTGACGGCAGGATAACCCATCTGTTATGACTGCAGCTGTATTAGCACTCGAACATCTACATTTATGGTAGGTACAAAACTGTACCTTTTTGCTTTTAATTGCCTACTAATGAATTAGGACATTGGAAGAGGAGAGGAATGTATGTTAAGGAGCCAAGATGGCTAGTGTCTGACTACAGTGTCTGTGTCTGGGATGGTCCTTTTAGGGAGATTAGAGAGAAGTAGTTGCTGCATTTGTTGTTGACTGAGGAGGCAAAAAGATTGCAACAAGGATAGCCCCAGTGATGGACTATCTGAGGTAATACCACTGGACTGAGATACCACATGTGAGGCAAAAGAGTGGACCTGTTAAGTCTGTCAGCAAGACGGCTGGTCTTCCTGGGGGAATGTGCATTGCCATCAAGAAGAAATGTGAAGAAATCACCAGCTGCACGTTCTGAAGGCTTCTCTGTATAAGCAGTAGGATCTGGTTTTCTTCCTGCTTGATGATGTACCAAACTAACGTCATGTTGTCAGTTTATATGAAACTCACCCCAGGGGGAAGTATTGTACTTCCTGCAACCCAAGGAGGAGTGCTGTCATATCCAAGACACAGATGTGAAGACTGGCCTCTTACAGTGTTCACCTATCTTGGACCATCCTGTTCTAATAATGCCCCTTCCACCCCAGTGAGGTGTCCGTGGTCACCAGCACCATGGGCAGTGGCATTATAAAATGGTCTTCCTAGGAGATCAAAGGGGAAGGTTAACCACCAATGTAGCTGAACTCTGTAAAGTTGGCTGATGATTAATTGTGACAGATCTTAATTGTGGCAGATCTTTTACCTGTGACCCTTGTGCCTTGAGTAGTCACTGTAGTAATCTCATATGAAATCAATACAAGGGGTACCATTGATATGAAAGCAGCCATCAGTCCTGTGACTTGAAGAACTAGGGCCACTGTCAGAGAAAGGCTCACAATATCCCTAGTTCTGCAGGACCCCCTCCCCCCCCCCCCATCACTAAATATTCTGCCTAGCTTTCTGGGAACACTTTCAAAGGCATCAATCTCCTACCATGCCCTCCTGGTGGCTGATTCAGTAATGTGGTCTGCCTAAAGTAACACCCAAGATTTATAATTTTGGGGGGGTGATAGGTCTCAAATAGAACTTATTCATCCTGAGAGAGTAGATCTGTAGGTCAGGATCCCCTCTATTGCATCAAGTCAAGTATATAGCTCAAGCTGGTGTCTCCTGGAAGGAAATGAGGGGAAGCCCTCTCAGTCTGTGTCTGCATCAGAAGTGCCAGACTCTGTGGGACGTCAGTGTGCCACCTTCTGCAGAGCCTTTCTTTTAGAACATCAAGGAAGGGTGAATTAGAATTCTCAGAGGACTGATCTTACAGCAAAGCATAAATCTTGAGCCTACTTCCTTTGCTGGAACTGGGAAGCATGAAGTGTCTTGGGCAGATATTAGTATGTTCCCTGGGAATTAGTCAACACCAATAAAACCTGTACACCAGTTCTAGGCGAAGCTATACAATTTCCCCATAACATCAAAGGCTGACTGTACATCTGCTAGATCTGAGGAATGTCCATTGAGTTCCAAAGCTACTTCTGCCAAAGAAGTAGGCAGCACTAATGAGGGGATCCTCAAAGTAAAAAAAAAAAAAAAAGCAGAGTGCTCTGAGGAGAGGATTGATGCCATAGTCTTAAAGGCCAACTCAAGAGGACAGTGTTGAAGTCTTGATGTCAAAACATTGGTCCAGAGATCCACTCAACTCCAAAGGTTTCGGAGTCAAGGGAATAGTATCTGAAGTCCTTCAGTCTTGACTTAGCCATCTTTTGCTGAGGAAGTTAGTTTCATATCTGAACTTACTTGAAGCCCATGGATCTGAAAGCAAGACCATAGAAGAAGATGGGAGATGGCGGACCTGCCTGTTCTGCCCTCGAGACTAAGTGGATTGAAGGACATCCATTTTGATTTGGGCCTTGAGAAAAAAAATATTATCATGCTGTGTCTGTCAAGTCTGGATGCACTCCTGAAATACTGAATGGAAAATTGTGAGAGACCAAGAAGGGAACAGAGTTTTTTTCTTGGACAAAACATTTAGGAGACCTGTTTTGTAGGGTCAACTGGAAACTTTTGTAGGGTCAACTGGAGACTTTTGTAGGGTCAACTGGAGATTTGTATATTCATAGGTGTTTGCTAGGCTAATGACCACAAGGGCCTTTTTAAGCCTAGCCATGCATCCCAAATCTCTGACAAGTTTTGATACCCTTGATAAGTGCAAGCATTGGCCTGGGAGATGAACCATTTACAGGTTACATGTGTCCATTAGAGACATAGTTGCCAAACCAGAGATGGATTTCTGGTTTCCCATCCAATTGTCCAAGTTGCACTTGAATTAGGTTAGGGAAGAACTGTGCTTCACATGGATGGGGACCTGTTCCATAGACATGGTAGTCTCTGGGATGCATACCTATCTCTCCAGCAGGTCATATTTATATCACAAGCAAGGTTTAAGTCTTTAGAATGAGTAATTCTGGAGCTGTTTGTTTTGTGGATATGCAGGAGGTCCATCAGAATGGGGTCTGACAATGCCCTATATGCCAGGCATAGTTCTCCTCTATCAAAAACCTGTAGGAGACAGAATACAAGGATAGGGCCTTGAGGTGGTCTGCAATGCACATTGTACTTGTATTCTGTATTCTTTTAGCAAGGAACCTCTGTGGACGTTCCAATTGTTGGATATGTCTGGTTAGGTACATACCAAAGGAGGCATTGTACTGAATGATAGGTCTGATGAATGCCAAATACAGTAGAACAATGACTTCCTTAGCCTAGTACTTACCTATGAACCTATAAGTCCATCTGCCCAGGGGCATTTATAAGCCTAGCCACAGAGTGATGGCTTTCGCCTCCCCATTAGATTAGTAACATGGGCCTCTGTCTAACAGGGCTCCTGAAGTGATCCCAGGGTAGAACTTACAATTACCCATCCACTCATCAGGATTTCTCTTGAAGAGGGTCAGAGAGGAGCTCTGTCGAATATGGATTGGGATTGTGTTCCAGAGTGATGAGAGTCGCTGGGACAGGAATCTATCCCTCCAGTATGCCTGTTTACTGTTGTGCATAGGTTCAAGTCACTAGAACGAGTGGTTCTGAGGGATCTCGTTTTTTTGAGGTGAAGCATGTCCATTAGTTCAGGGTTTGACATGTCCCTATAGGTCAGGCATAGGTCACCTCTGAGCAGACGGTAAGCGACTGAGAAGAGCTGGAGCTTTTTTAGTCGTGCTTCATAGGGTAATTGTTTAAGGCCCTTAATCCTCTTAGTGAGATACTTCTGTGGTCTTTCTAGTTGTTGCAGGTGTCTAGTGAAGTACATCCCAAATGGGGCATTGTACTCTATTATGGGCCTAATGAGTGAGGAGTAAAGGGGTACAATCACCTCCTTGAATCTGGATGAGAAACCCTTTGTGATCAGGTGTGCCACATAAAAAGATTTCCTGACCGTTTTGGCTATGTGGCTCTCAAAGGAGAGCATGCTATCTACTTGGGTACCCAGGTCCCTAATTACTACTTCTGTACTTAGTGGATTCCCATCTGTGGTAGTTTGTAGGTACTTTGTTTTTCCAAAATGGGATTACTGTGCATTTTTTGGCATTTAGCTTGAGGCCGTGAGTTTGACACCAGGTGTTTGTCTCTGAGAGACCCTTTTGCAGGATGTCTGTGTCAGCCGGAGAGTCAATTATTGCACCCAATTTACAGTCTTCTGCGAACTTGGTTAGCCACAGTCCCTCCGCATTTGCCTGTACTTCGGAGAAGTATATACAGAACAGGAGGGGTCCCAGTACTGACCCCTGTGAGACTCCGCTTGTGACTGGTATAGAGTCAGACATGGCGCCTGCCACTCTTACCATGTGGGTTCTGTCTGAGAGGCAATTGGCAACCCATCTTGTGACATGGGGGTTGATATTTAAGCTGGTGAGTTTGTCTATGATTCCTGAGTGTGGGATGGTGTTGAACGCCTTAGCGAGGTCCAGATATGCTGTGTGGACCACCTTCCCTTTATCTATGGCCTTGGTGACTGTTTTGAAGAAGTCGACCAAGTTCAGGAGGCAAGATCTGCCTTTAACAAAGCTGAACTGGGTGGGGTCCAGTGTCTTGAGGTTCCCAATGTCCCTGTTAATGAGCTCCATGACAATGCGTTCCATGGCTTTGCAGACCAAGCTAGTCAAGCTTATAGGGTGATTAGTTCCCAGGGTCAGTTGTGGCACCACCTTTGTGGAGTGGTACGACTATTGCTGTACGCCATTCTTTGGGTACATAGCCTGTAGAGAGGCTGAGTTTGAATAGTGTTTTGAGATGGGGGGGGGGGGGTTGGTTCATTTTGAAGCTCGTGTAAGACACAACCTGGGATACCATCTGGTGCCATTGATGCTGTGTTTTTGGCCTTTGCAAGGGCTGTCTTTACTTGTGTGTCTGAGATATCTGGAGTGCCACATTCTACTGGGATGGGTGCTAGCCCCTTTGGTGGAGAAGGGGGTGAAGTTTGCACTGAACTTGTCAGCCAGGATGTTGGCAATGTCTGTTGGTTCAGTGTATTTATGGCCATTATGCACTAGCTCGGAGCATATCTGAGAGTTTGCCCTTAGACTCTTGACATAGTTAAAGAAGGCCTTGTGATTATCCTTAGAGTCATTGGCTATTTTTCTTTTGAAGTTGGCCTTGGATGATTTAATGAGGGAGCTTTCTTATTTTGGGATTTTGTTCTATCTTGCAGGAGTTTCCTCCTTCTGTTGTAAAGTTTATTTATAGCCGGGGTCCACCAGACTGGCTTCCTCTTTTTTGAGGAGTTGGTCTTGGTTTTACTTTGGATGGCTCGGTCCATGCATTCTTGAAGGTGTTCATAGAATGCGCTTGTAAAGGATTCTGTTGATGGGCCATCATTTTCCATTTGATTGGGAGCTTTGAAACTTCCCACCTCATTCTTGAGGAGTGTGAAGTTGGCTTTAGAGAAGTTTTTACCTTGATTTCCTTGACTGGGGGGGGGGGGGTCAGGATGTGGATGTCCAGTGTGATTAGTTTGTGATCTGATCTTACCAATGACGAGTTTACCTCAGGTCTGGAACATAGGTTCCCCCATGTTGGTGATGACCAGGTCCAGTATGTTGTCATCTCTTGTGGGAGTGGTGGCCAGCTGTTCCAGGGCGTTTGAGTTTATAAACTCAAGGAAGCATTGGGCTAGGGCATTTGAGCTTGAGTAGTTTTCCCAGTCAATGTTTGGATAGTTGAAGTCACCCAGTAGCATGGTGTTGGGTAGAATCTTCATACTTTCTAATGTTCTCAGGAATGCTGCATGAGGATCCTGAGACAAGGTGGGAGATCTATAGCAAGCTATAAATTGAACAGTGAATTTACCCATTGTCAATTGCACTTGGATGGCCTCAGATTCCACGTGCTGCGCTACTAGCCTGGAGGTGTGGGTGTTCTTCATGTATATGGACGCACCCCCTCCTTTTGTGTTCTGGTCCTGGTTTTGGGACCTAAAGGTATGGTAGGAGTTATAGCCTGGGTGCTCTCTGGAGCCTTGAACCAGGTTTCTGTCACTGCACATACGTCGATTTCTTCCATACTAAGGAGAGTCTCGAGTGCGTGCATTTTTGAGGTTTAGACTTCTGGCGTTGAGCAGCACTACCCTCAGTTTTTGTTTATTATTATTATTTATGGAGGCGGGTTTGTCTTTTGAGCCTTGCCTAAAAAAGGCAGTATTGGGGCGGCAAGAGTCTTGGCCAGTATTCGAAAGCCCAGGGGCGACAGGTGCAAGCCGTCTCTGGCGAAGCAACGTGGCTTGTCAAGCATGTCGTCCCAGGCTGACAAGTACTGGATCCCCTTTGAATGGCACCAGTAGTTTAACCAATTGTTGAAACTGATAATTTTTTCTTCGTATGCTGGCATCATTTTGGGTGAGGGCAGGATGCTACTCAGAGTCCGTCATACTAGCCTGGGCTACATGGTCAGAGAGCTCCTCAATGTCTCTCTTCATGTAGTCCAGGGAGGTAACGTCTCAGGTCATTTACGCCAACATTTACAATGACAGAGTCATATCTGTACTTGTTGTGCAGTGACCGGAGTGCATGTGTTATGTGGCGGATTCTGGCACCCGACAGGCAGCTTACGGTAACCTTCTCCTTGTTCAGTCTAGTGAGTGGGACGTCTGTGTGCCTGATGATGGAATCACCGATTACTAGTGTGTTAGGTGTGTTATTTAGCCTTAGGGGCTGTTTTTGCTTGGCACACTAACGTTGTGATGTATGTGTTACCTGGTTTCTATTGTGGGGTGGGGGTTGCTTGGGTGTATGCTTAGGAGGTCTCTGCTGTTTAGGCAGGTTCTTATTTAGAACCTCCGAGTATGTTTTTGTGTGTTTCTGAGAGTTGTTTGCTGGTGCAGCTATGGCTGGTCTATGTGAGTCTGGGTAATGTGGTGCTAGTGTTGCCCTTCTCCTTATGACTGGATGATCCAGTCATGGGTTGAGAGAGCTTAGCCTCCAGCTTGGCTGTGTAATCACATATGTTTGTGTTGGTTGGGAGGAGGAGGGAGTTGTCTGTGTACATGAGGCAATTGTAACATTGCCTCAGGATGCCCAGATTCACGAGCTGGACCGGAGAGTACACCTGAAGCTGTCCCTTGAACATGCCTGAATAGATGGTTTGGACTGTATTGTTGATTGGATGAGTAAAGAGCCTTATACTTCCTGAGTATAGGGCTGAAGTGCCAGCTGTAAGCTAGTGCTAGTTTTAGTAAGTGCCTGTCTTAAAATGCCTTATTTCTAGTGCTGGGTTGAACTGTATCAAGTTTCAAAGGAAAAACTGAAGTGCAGACTTCGTGGAGCCTGGAATAGTTTAACCACAGCTAAACAGTGCTGCGCGGTGTGCAAACCCACGCAAAACTGCGCTAAGCGGTTTTTATACCGGGGAGATCAAAAGGATAGAAATTAGCCCAAAATGGCCAATGAGCTACAAGTTGCTGGGCTGGGACCACTTCTACAGGGACAGATAGGTTGCTCAGAGTTCCCTCTCTCACAGTGAACAAGGAAGCCACCTAATTATCCAAGTATGATATGGGCAACACAGGAACCTTTACCACAGTCCTGGATTCAGCAAACTCTGAAAACTGGACTAGACTAGTTCAGAAAGGCAGGAAAACAAGGAGTTTTTTGTGTTTTTTTTTTCAGAAACAACAGAAATGCAGAGCTTAAATTACTTTAAATACACAGAGGAGGCTAGCACACTTGAGTGTGTAGCCTGCGACTGTGTTACAGGTAACTTAAATGCAAAAACGACAAACAGTAACTTTTTTCAAGTGCAACAAAGAAATAAGTACAGTAAGCAATGCAGATATCACTAGGGAGAAAAATGACATACCTTTGTCTATAGGTTGTGCAACATAGAATGACTTCCTCACCACTATAGACACATGAATGGTCAAGGGCTAGATTACTGTCTGTGTGTATCCCCAAGTCCTTGACTACTGGGTCAACTCTAAGGGGTGTGTTTTCAATATGATAGTTACCAGGGATGGATGACTTCCCAAAGGATACTATTATTGCTTTTCTTGGCATTTAGTTTTAGTCCATGGCTCTGACACAAGTTGTTCCTGTGTCAGCCTCTGCTGGAGAATGTGTCAGTGTGAGTTTCATTGACCGCTCCTAATTTGCTATCCTCTGATAATTAAGTCAGCTAGAGACCACTGACATTGACCTTGACTTCTAAGAAGTAAATGCCAAAAGGGAGTGGTCCAAGGACTGATCCTTGAGGGACTCCAGTTGTGACTGGCCTCTTTGTAGAGGTAGATTCCCCAGTTCCAACTTTCTGGCTCTTGTCTGTGAGGTAGTTGGCTATCCACCGGATTGAGCCAGTTGCCCATCCACTTGGTTGGAGTCAAAGAAATAGATCACCTTCCTTCTCTAAACTTTAGGATCCATAGGACCAAAAGTATCCTCCAGCTTCACTTTTTGTAGTCTGAAACCTTATCATTGTCTTCAGCTTTTGGCTTGTCTTTTTTCCTCTCTCTCTCTTCTGAGGATGTCAGCCTATGAATCCAAGGGCAGCAAGCCTTTAATAAAACGTTGCGTACTCGCCATAAAGTTCCATCTGTGTTGTCTATTTTCATTCTTCCTCAACTGATGAGTTCGAATCTGAACTGTTGGATCCAACTCAGGTGTAAACATAGAAGGCGGCTAGACACGGATATATCAGGAGCTTTAGGTTTAGGTTTGATAAATCTAGCTGTGTTTCTGGCATTATTGCAATTAAAGCTTCATAGGTAAGTAGTGGGCTAGCTGCCATTGCAGGCCATTTTATGCCTAGTCAATTTCCCCAAATGTGAAAATGAAATCCCATACCTTGTGTCTCAAAGGTAAACACCATAACACTCATGCCAACTTCTATGGTATGTTGATTTTGCACGCTAAGATTGTGTTGGGGAGATTATGTATGAAAGTATATGTGACACCCCAGCACTGCCCTAGTAATCAAGGAGCCTCAACTCCTCACCAGTGGTAGCAGCAGGGGACATGCACAATGTTAGGATGACAAGTACACACACAGTGAAGTGCAATTTCCCTTAAGAGAACATAGAGATCACAGTCAGTCTGGGGCTGATTTCTCCCTCGGTCTCCAGATCCCCAATATGCCTCCCCACTGACAAAGCTATAGAGTTGAGACCTTAGCCAGGGTTCCACGCCAAGTCCTCCCAACGCACTCTGTCCAACCAGTGCTTTGTATCCCTTCCCAAGTAGCTGACACAAGCACATACTTTGAGATTTGATTTATACCCAAACACACACCTGGGAAAGGCTGGCACAGGTTTACTAGTGATGCCCCCTTCTACCCAGACTGTAAGGTAGTTTTCACTGCTACCAGAACCCCTTATAAGCTACTTTAAGGCCCTTACCAAAGTGTGTCCACTCCTACTGTGTAATGTTACTATTAATCCAAATGGTAGTCTGACCAAGAGTAAGGCTATTTAGGAGAGGCCTGTACAGTGTCACCAAATATATATGCAAGTACTATAAGAGCTTAGTAAACAAACCTGTATTTAATAGTAAAAGAACAAGACATTACTAAATAAGTGATCAGTTACATCAGAGTTCAAAATCACAGGAAATATTTAAAACAACACTGCAGGACAGTCTCAAATAAAGAAAACATCTAAGCTATACGTTACTATATTCTTATCTGAATCTAAAAGAGTTACTATGCCCTAGAAACTTACTTACTAGAGCAAGGCAAGTCCAGAAGGTGGTGATGAGTAGATGTTTCCAGATCAAAGACAAAATACAAAATGCACAGTCTCTCTTGTTCTTAAATTAATATCAAACATTACTGCTGTGTTAACTTGGATGACATCACTTTTTGTCACCTGACTTTCAGTTCCCAAGCTAAACCCCCTTTGTCAGAGACTTAACAGAATTTTAGTATCTCCCTGTAAAAGTACATCTGTCTCAGAAGTTTGTAGATCCTGGAGATCATAACACAATAAAATACTTCTGCATCTGAAACCTAGTAATTATTTCTCTTTCAAGACGCTATAAAAAACTACTAGCTGTAGTCAGTGTCTGCTACTGCACTGAAACTGAGAGATAACATTTATAGCACAATTGTAAAACAATTTAATTTCAACATTTTTTTGAAGTTTTGCTAATTAACCTTTTTTGTTCCAGTTGCCACTGTTAAAAATGTATACATTTACACAGCTACAATAGTTTATATACATTTCTGTTCTAAGCCAGCAGGGCATCCTGTGGATGTTCTTCGTGTTTCACTGTTGCAGTCATTACATTTGGGATGTTGCAGTCATTACATTAGGGTAATCTGCTGGCAGGTTGCCCTCAGTCAGCCTGAATTCCAAAGTCTTGGGTCCTGCGTCGGTTGCTGTCTCCTCTTCCATGACGTCAGGTCATCAGGGGGTATAAAACATGCAACCAACGCCATTTTCTACAGTCTTTCTTGCCACGCGGTGCCCGAAGCAGAAGCAGTTCGCAAGTGCCGGTCGGCCGACTCCTGAGATTTTCGTGTTCGAGTTTCAGATCCGAAGTCTTCAATAAAGCTAAGTACCCCATTGGGGAAACTTTTTTCTTGCTCCAGACCGATGTCAGAAAAAGTTGATAATTGTATTTCTTGTGGGAAGTGAATACTTCATAAGGATTTTCATTCTTACTGTATTCCTTGCCTAGGCCCTGATCACAACATTTCTGGTTGTCGCTTTTGTGCAAGATTTAACCAACGCACTATTAAGCGTTGGTATGATTTTGCTTTAAACTATTTTGGACGCCGGTTTAATTATCCAGAAATGTCGTCGGATAGCCATCCGGCTAACGGAGACCACAAAAAACGCAAAGAAAAGGAAAGAGATAGACAACAGAGGCCCAAAACTGATGACAAAGCTTCACCTAAGCCAGTTGCCGGTTCGCCGGTCCTCAGTGAGGCGCTTTCGCAGCCCCTGATGCCCGCTACTTTAGAGTCACAGGCCGCTACCGACTCCCATGTGGAGTCGGCCATGCCGCTGGAAGCTCAAGGTATTGGAGCCTTGGATATTATCCCTTCAGATGGGTCTGGAGCCGCTGAGCAGGCACCGGCATCTGAGGGTGTATTCAGACCTAAACATCTTTACATCAAACTGACTTCAGCTTCAAAGGCAAAGACTAAAGCACCTTCCAAAGCAAAGAGACAAACTCAAGAGCCATGTGGTCAGGCCTCTATGCCCAAAAAACAGATGCTCAAAATGGCCAAAGACTTGATTACCATGATCAGGATTTCCCATCCTCCTCCTGATAAGAGGCCTAGGCAAGAGACTGACTATGAATCTTCAGATCAGGTTTCCATTTCTTCTGATTCCTCTTCTGATCAGGAATATTCTCTACCCCCCTATGAGGATTCTGATGCTGAAGAATCTATACCTTCAGCTTCTCCTCCAGAGGACTATTCTTTTGGGCAAACCTTACATACCATGAGGGACCATTTCCACTGGGAGAACCAAGATTTTTCAGAATCTAAAAAGAGGCTCAGGGATTTCCCTTTACTACCTCAACACAAGCCACTAGCCATCCCACCTGTGTTAGACATTATAGATTGTGTTTTCGGAGTCTAGTCTTACCCCTGACTCCTTACCTCCAGCTCCTGTTAAGCCTGACAGATATTACAGGGTTCCTGACTCTCATAAATTCTTTTTTAAAAACCCTGCTGCAGACCCAGAAACTATTTCTCAGGGTCCCAAAGGAGTTAAGGCTTCCGCTGCAAAAATCCCTACCCCCTCTGACAGAGATTCTAGGGCACTGGATAGATGGGGAAAAAAGGTTTACACATCTGCTACCTTGGCTATAAGGGCCTTAAACTGTCAGTTTCATATGCTCAAATATCAGCAACATGTCATGGCATTGCTTAAACAGAAAATGTTGTTAAACACTGAATGTGCAGAAAACAAGGAAATGCAGGATTTACTGCATGCAGCTGAACAAGTTGGAAAGCATACTTTGCAATGTGGTTTTAATTCTTTAGAGGCCTCCTGCAGGGCCGCAGTTACAGATTCTGTAATTAGGAGGCATACTTAGTTAAAGGAACAAAATCTGCCTGATCATGTTAAAGTTAAATTATTAGATGCACCTTTACAGCATGATACTTTGGTGTTAAGGCAGAAGAGGTGTTAAAGAAAATGGAGGACAAAGCTAAATCTATGCAAACGGTCAAAGATTTTTTACAAGTACAGTCACCTAGGTTTAGTAGACACTGGCCAACAAAGAATTGGTCCTTTCCTGTGTCAGACAGACCTCAAAGGGGCAGATCTAGACACCCTAAAGGCAGATCCCAGGCTCAAGGTTCATACTGCTCAAAGCAATGGGGGGCTTCTACCTCCAAAGTTGGAGAAGACAAATCACAGTCATACAGGAAACAGTCCCAATGACTTCCCCCTGCCTGCACCAAGCACTTATATCCTGGCAGCACCCTTAGGGGGAAAATTAGCACAAGTGGGTCCTAAATATCATGTCACAAGGCTACAAGTTCTATTTCCATACCCTGCCAAAGGCAAACGGTTGGCCAGATCTGCCAAAAAATCAATGGGCAGAGGCACAAAAACAAGTCTCATCCCTCATGGACATGGGAGGTCATTCAACAAGTACCAGAGCAAGAGCAGGGACAAGAATTTTACTCGACTGTTCTTGGTACCCAGAAAGGACAAGGCCTGGAGGCCAGTACTGGACCTATCTATTTTGAATACATTCCTGGATATACCAAAATTCAAGATGTTGATTTTGCAGCAGCTTCTGCCCATGCTGAGCAAGAACGCTTGGGTAGTGACTTTAGACCTAAAAGAGGCATACCTGCATGTCAATATGCAGAAGATACCTCAGATTCAAGGCTGGCTCAATGCATTGCCAATTCTCTGCACTGCCCTTTGGCTTATCGACTGCGCCCAGGGTCTTTACAAAGTGCCTGGCACCAGTAATTGCATTCTGCAGACAAAGAGGAATACAAACATATCCTTACTTGGACGACTGTCTAATTCAAGCAGAGAACAAGGACGTTCTTCTACAGCATCTGGCTTTTGTGAAAAGACTTCGAACATGCCTAGGGTACACAGTCAGTGAAAAGAAATCAAAACTAGTACCCTCTCAAGAGATAATATTCCTGGGTGCAAGCTTAAATACAACTGCCCAGATGGCGTATCTCACGCCAGACAAAGGCAACTGACTACCTATTTCAAAATGTTGGCAACAAAGGCCCAGTTATCTGCAAGAAAAATTCTGCAGGCTTTGGGCTTCATGGCATCCTGCATCCTACTAATTCCATATGCAAGACTGCATATGTGGAAACTTCAGTGGTACCTAAAAAGTGTTTGGACTCAACATTGCCACAGCCTGGAAACTATGATTACACTCATTCCCTGTCTGCAACAGGAGTTTCGATGGTGGGCAAAAGCTTGTCACCCAAACAAGGGGACAGCAATTCACATTACCCCCATCCAGGCAGACACTAACAACGGTTGCATCAGATTATGCCTGGGGGGCCCACATGGCAGGAAGGTACATTCAGAGCACATAGACCTCAAACCAAATGAGCTACATATCAATCAAAAAGAGATGCTAGCAGTTCAAAATGCCCTGACAGCCTTCAAGGACCTACTTCATCCAGGACAACAACTGATAAAGACAGACAACACCACGATCATGTGGTATATAAACAAGCAGGGGGCACACATTCTTACACCCTTTGCAGACTAGCCATGACTTTGTGGGATACAGCATTGACTTACCAAGTACATCTGCAGGCACAATTCCTGCCAGGAAGAAAAAATACTGTGGCATACAAACTAAGCAGAAACCCCATGGATCCCCATGAGTGGCACCTGAACCCACAAGTCTTCAGCATGATAACAAGGAAATTGGGATGCCCGGACATAGATCTATTTGCCTCCCCTCACAACTACCAACTAAAAAGATTCTGCACAAGGATTTATTACAGACAAGCATGGAAAGTGGACACCCTATCTTTCAGCTGGAAAAACCTATCAGTATATGCATTTCCCCCTCTGCCTCTCCTCCCCAAGGTACTCCTAAAGGTCAGGCAGGAGAAGCCAAAGATGATACTGATTGCCCCAGACTGGCCCCGCCAGTACTGGTATCCAATACTAAGGAGCTTGTCTCAATGCCCAGCTTGGACCTTACCTCAAATACCACATCTACTGTCCCAGCAAAACAGTGAGATCCTGCACAGCCAACTCTGAACTTTAAACCTGACAGCATGGTGAATAATGTAGTCATACAAACCACATCTCTCAGTAAAGCTGTGATGGATGTCATTTTGGAAGCCAGAAGGCCTAGTACTAGAAAATCTTATGCTGGAAAATGGAAGAGATTCTGTGCTTGGAACCAGGCACAAGGAACTGATACAGCTGTGCCAAATATTCCTCAGATTTTGCAATACTTAACTGAGATGCTGGACAAAGGCCTATCTTTTTCATCTATTAAAATTCATGCCTCTGCCATTTTGGCTCATTACAATGAAGAGCCACCAATCTTTTCTCATCCCTTATTAAAGCAGTACCTCAGAGGAGCCAAAAATTTAAGACCTCCAAGGAGATCACCAATGCCTGCATGGGACCTAAACTTTGTCTTGGAAAAACTCACCCTGCCTCCTTTTGAGCCAGCTGCTACTGCTGACATAAAAGTTTTTATCTTGGAAAACAGCTCTGCTCTTAGCAATAACTTCTGCAAGACGAGTTTCAGAGCTACAGGCACTCATCGCTGTGGAACCTTTTATCATTTTTTATCCAGACAGGGTCTCTGAGGAGAAACCCAACATTTATGCCTAAGGTGGTGTCCAGTGTGGCTCTCAACCAAACTATTCACCTGCCAACCTTTTATCCAAATCCACTGAACAAGGGGGAGAGAATTCTGCATTCTTTGGATGTACACAGACAGCTTAGATTCTACTTGGACAGAACCAAAGTTTTCAGAAAGAGCAATTACTAGTGACATATGCTGCAGGATCACAAGGAAAGGCTATCTCAAAGCAGACTATTTCAAAGTGGATAGGCCACTGCATTCGTTTCTGCTATGTACACCATGGCAAGCCAGTACCTAAGGGCATTAGGCCACAATCAACCAGAGCTGCAGCCACTTCAGCAGCCTTTCTCAGGGGAGTGCCTACCAAGGACATTTTAGAGGCTACAACTTGGAGTTCAGTGCACATCTTTACAAAGCACTATCATCTGCCATTCTACTCTAAATCCAGGGCAGGCTTTGCCACTGCAGTTCTGCAGGGCCTCATAGCCGCTCCTAATGCTGTTTAGCTCCAGCCTCCCAACCTTAACTTTGGGACTCTACCCAAATGTAATGACTACAACAGTGAAACACGAAGAACGTAGTACAGTTATGTACACTTACCATAAATGTAGATGTTCGAGTGTATTCAGTGTTGCAGTCCAGGTTACCCTCCCGCCATCCCCCTGTCATTCTAAAGTTTATCTTTCCTTCTCTGTCTTCTACAACCTATGTGATGTATTTGCTTGTAGATGAAGGTAAAGTTTATATTGATGCATGTGTATATATATATATATATATATATATATATATATATATATATATATATATATATATAATATTGCTACCTTTTTGGGGGCACCTGACATTGGGGGCAAGAAAAACTAAAGAAAATGGCATCGGCTGCATGTTTTATACCCCTGACGACCTGACGTCATGGAAGAGGAGACAGCAACCGACGCAGGACCCAAGACTTTGGAATTCAGGCCGACTGAGGGCAACCTGCCAGCAGATTACCCAAGTGTAATGACTGCAACAGTGAATACACTCGAACATCTACATTTATGGTAAGTGTACACAACTGTACTTTACATTTTAGCTCAGTACATAACATACAGCTCTATATAAGCCATATCAGTATTCACAAATAACATTAGAAATATTTACAAAATTCCCAATAGCTGGGTTGGCAGTGTGACAGTATATACATGTATAGGAATTGAGGGCTATATTATATATTCAAACTTTCAAAACTTCGAATCCCATATGTTCGACAACATATGGTCGAAGTTTGAAAGATCGAATATACAATAAAAAAATAAATAAAAAAAGAAAAACTTACCTTAACAGTGCGAGCACCCCCACCCACTTAAATATACAAACTCCAAGACCGCACTTCAGTAAAGAAAAGGGAAATTCTTCCACTGCACTGTACGGCGCTGTTACGTTCAACTTTTGAACTCTTGAAATGTCGATCATATGGTGTCGACCATATGACATTCGACATTTCAAGCGTTTGGTTTTCTAATAGGAAGCCAGGAAATAATTAATAAAAAGCAACATTTTAAAAGTGGATAAAATGATATTGTATGATGAGATGGAATTTGGTATGGAATGAAGAAAGAAAAGAATGGTATCGATATTTTATGGGAAAATCCGTTATGTAAAAGTGTGAAATGCTGAAAAGGAGGAAATCCGGTGAGAGAAAGCATGATGGCTTTAAAAATGTGTTAGAAATAATTGTTATGGTGTAAATGTGTTGGAAATAAATAATTATTATGGAGTTTTATGCTGGAGAAATTACCAGTTAGGGTAGCTGTGAAACATGAAAGGATACATAGTTTTTGTAATGTAGAAGAAACAATTGAACTTTTATATGTTAAGTTGTCCATCTCACCTTCGTTCTTGCTGTTTGCGTTAGGAGCCGATCCTCGGCACCAACTCAGCCATCTTCTATAGCTCGACAGCTGTTTACTGGCTCAAGGCTACCCCTTATCCTAGAATGCCCAGCGTCAGCTACCCAGATCTTGTTTGCCGCTTCAGCTGCGAGGTTGTACCAGATCTCGTTTGCCGCTTCAGCTGCGAGGTTGCTTTGTTACTGGCTCAGGTTTAGTATAGTTTTTTTTTTTCTATTATAATTGTTGTTTATTCTTAAAAAATTATCAATTTAGCTTTGTTGGCCGTCACTACATAACTCACAGACCTTCTGCTTCCTCTGAACTCGTTTAAACTAGAGAGTTCTCCCTCCCCCCCCTTTAGGACAGCCATTTAAATTAGAGACTCTCCTTTCTGTTCCTTAACTGTTAAAAAAAAAAAAAGACTGTTTCTTAGTTTAGTAGTATAACATTTTCTTATTGTTATTGTGGTTCTTTAGTTTGTTGTTGTTAGAAAAATGTCTAAATATACCAAGGTATCTGACTTCAAAAAGTGTGGCTCATGCTGTCAGAAAATGTCTCTGACAGATGGGCACACTAGTTGTGTATATTGTTTGGGTGCTGTTCACCTGCAGGACTCCTGTTCTATAAACAAATTAATCCTTCGGGGATTATTGAAGCCTTAGGATTTTTCGGCTAAAAGTACTCGGCCAGCGAAATCCTAAGTCTGTCAAGCCATCGGCTACACCTTCGGAGCAGACTCCTTTACTTGACCAACCAAGTATGTCGGTGCCAGCTGGCACCAACAAGGCAACTCCTCCGTTGGCTCCATCTGATATTTCGGAACTGTCTCCGAGCCATAAGAGACTGAGGTCTATATCCTTGGAACCCATCCACTCAGCACCTCAGTTACCCTTGTTACAGAGTGAATGTAGCCATCATTCTTCCCACTCCTCTCGATCCTCTAGATTATCGGATCATGATGTGGAGAGAGTAGTAAGTAGGTTGTTTAAGTCACAGGCACTGGCAAAATTACTGTCCAGCCCATCTCAACAGGTTTCTGCTCCAACCGCCTCTATTTCCGTTCCTCCTCCAACTACATTTAGCTCGGAGTCGGAGACCATGGATCTGCAGGTAGTAGAACCGTCTGCGCCGATCTTCATCTCTCCTTTGGTTCCGATATCTGCTCCGATTACCTCGATTGTACCTTATATCAAGGGATCTGGGCACCGGGGCTCTCTCGTCGGCTCCAAGGGGGGGGAGTGGCTTCAGACCCTTGTCCGACCCCGTTCTCCCCCTTGGAGCTTCGGCGCAGGTGAGCTCAGCTCCAACATCGGCCTCGGAGCCATCACCCTCAACACGGAGCTTTCTCTGCCTAGAGGTCAGGACGCCTTTGAGGTCATGCGGAGTGTGCTGTCCCCCGAAACAGCTCTGCTGTCAGCTCCATCGGCTCCTCCCCCCGTGGTGTCTTCCAACCTCTACTCCTCCGCCAGACCTCAAGCGTAGGGAACCTATGCCCCAGGACACCCCATTGGGTGATCCCTCTTCTTCCGAAGTCTCCCCTGATCACTCTGAAGAGCCTCCCCAGAAGAAGTGGTGCAAGAGGAAGCACACAGACTCCCTTGAGTCTGTCACCTCAGATACAGACATGGATGAATCAGAAGGGTCCCCAATGTCCCCCTCTGAAGAGGTTTTCTTTTCGGACATCCTTGAAATGCTTAGACAGAGGAGGGACTGGACTTCCCTAGCCACTACAGAGGACGAGTCTGTATACCTGGACACATTCGGTTCCCGACCTTCCACCTCCTGGGTATCTCCTCCTTTCGATCCACTCATGTCTGTAGTGGCTTGAAAGGCTTGGTCAGCTCCAGATTCTGTGGAACCTACTCCGAGGAGACCAAACAAATTTATTACAGCCCCCCCAGGACAAACAATTCCTCTCCAAAGGTGTACCTGTTGATGCCATGGGTGGTAGCAGCAGCCACCAAGAAAGAGTTAGCAGAAACCTCTTCATCTGTTCATCCTCCAAACAGAGTCTCGGACGATGGACAGATATGGAAAGTGAATGTTTGCTTCAGCAACCTTTTCAATGAGGTCCCTGAGCTATCTATGCCATTTTACACATCTTCAAAGGGATCTCTTGAAAGAGCTTGGAGGTACCCTTCAAGATCCTACAGCTGAGGGAGTACCAGCCAAATTAGCTTCTCAGCTTGCGACTCTTAATTCCATAGTCAACTCCTCCATGAGGCTGATTTCCTATGCAGCCGATGGAGTGAGCAGAGCCGCAGGGACAGGTGTGGCTCTCAGGAGACATGCTTGGATGCAGCTGTGTCAGTTTGCGGAACCCCTTTGAGCGTTCTTCACCAATACTCCCTTTAATGGCTCCTTTCTCTTTGGACCTCAGGTGAAAGACACGTTGACCAGGTGTGAGCAGGAAGGCAAGACTCTCTCTGCCATGGGAGTCCATTTTTCCACCCCTTCCAGACCTTATCCCAAGGGTCAGAAGAGCAGAAAGATGTTGTTCCAAAAATCCCAGGACCCTTGCCTGACACACGTGGTGATTTTTTTCCCCCAGGGGCAGAGGGGGAAACAACAATAACAGATGTCGCCCTCGTGGCAGAGAGGGGGACTGCAAAACCAGTGTGACAGAGAAACCTTCTCTGCCAAGCCCTTCCAGCATCCCTGAAGGGTTGCCCAACTGCTCGACACCGGAGGCAGTCGGGGGGGGGGGGGGGGGACTTTCGCTATACCCAAAAGCCTGGCAAAATATGACAAGAGACAGATGGGTACTATCCATTATATCCGGAGGTTACAAAATTCCCTTCCATCAATCCTCCATAGAATCAAAAAAGTCCATCCCAGATGTCCCACCCAATCTAAGGGATGAAGCAGTCACAGAAGTTTCAAGACTGCTAGAGAAAAGAGCCATTCAAGAAGTCCCCGCAGACCAACTAGGATCCGGAACTTACTCAAGATTCTTTTTAGTACCAAAAAAGACGGGACTGGAAACCAATACTGGATCTCGGCAGATTGAACAAATCTGTACAAAAAGAAAAGTTCCGGATGGTGACACTGCAGTCCATTTTCCCTTTTCTGGGTCAGGACAATTGGATGTGCTCGATAGATCTTCAGGACGCATACTACCATATCAAGATGGACAGACACTCCAGGATATTTCTTCACTTCCTGGTAGGAGCCAGTCATTACCAGTTCAGAGCTCTGCCCATTGGTCTCAAGTCAGCCCCCAGGGTGTTCACCAAGTGTATGGCAGTAGTCACGGCTCACCTGAGGCGTTAAGGATTCCAGGTGTTTTCCTATCTAGACGACTGGCTCCTGACTACTACCACCAGGCTTCAACTCTTAGAGGCACGGGATTATACAATCACATCATGCACTCAACCAGGCATTACAGTATATTTCGAAAAATCTGCCTTGCTGCCCTGTCAGTCTGTCACATACATAGGAGCAGAATTAAACACAAAATAAATGTTTGCAAGATTACCACAGGAAAGAGTTTCCACTATTCGTCAACAAGTGTTAATTCTAATGCAGAGCAAAAGGGTTCAAGTCAGATATGTCCTCCAAGCTGTAGGCTGCATGACAGCTGCCATTCTTCTTGTCTCATTAGCGCGTTTCCACATGAGAATCCTTCAGTGGCTTCTTTTCACGCAGTGGTCTTTCCAGTAGCTACCCATGTCTCACATGATCCTGATCACAGAAACATGCAAAAGGCACCTTTCTTGGTGGATGGTCTCCCGACTAGTAATTCAGGGCACACCTTTCATACAACCCCCTCCGGTAGCCACAGTGACCACGGACGCCTCCTGATAGGGTGGGGGAGGCATTATCTAGGCAGGACAGTCCAAGGCACTTGGCAACCTCGCGAGTACCATCTGCATATCAATGTCCTAGAAATGAGAGCAGTGCTCCTAACGTTGCAAGCCCTTCAAGACTCTCTTCCTTCCGGGACCATTGCAATCCAAACGGACAGCATGTCAGTGGTGTGGTACATCAACAAACAGGGCAGGACCAGGTCTTACCCCTTGTGTCGAGAAGCACTCAGACTGTGGCAATGGGCGATTTCCTCCCAATGTTTTCTGATAGCAACGGACATCCCTGGGAAATCCAATGTCATAGCGGGCAAGTTCAGCAGAGCTATCATGCCTCACGAGTGGTCTCTGAATCAGGAAGTTGCGGATCTTATCTTCCGCAAATGGGGACAGCCTTGCTGCGATCTATTTGCCACTCCTCTCAGCTACAAATGCAGCAGCTACTTCCTCTTCCAGGTCATATACCCAGAGATGCTCTAGGCCACGATTGGCCTCAGGAACTCCTTTACACTTTTCCCTAATACCAAGGCTCATACAGAAAGCAAATTCTTTGGGTTGCAAAATGATCCTCATTTCCCCATATTGGCCTCGACAGATAGGGTTCCCGTTCCTGCACCTTCACCTTCTGGATCTACCGTGGATTCTGGACCCGGTTCCAGATCTTCTGATTCATCAGTCA
This sequence comes from Protopterus annectens, assembly GCF_019279795.1. Taxonomy (NCBI): domain Eukaryota; kingdom Metazoa; phylum Chordata; order Ceratodontiformes; family Protopteridae; genus Protopterus; species Protopterus annectens. Next base: position 1,908,299,899 of record NC_056731.1, read on the forward strand.
GGCGGGTTGCACCATTCCCTTCAAACTCTCCAGCTCCCAGCTTGGTTACTCCACTTCCATCCTTAGCCAGGCTTTCTAGTGTCTCCCCAGCAGTCCGTGATATTATTGTTTACTCAAATAAGTCTACTACGAAGAAAATGTATGCTAGTAAATGGAAATGGTTTTCTTACTGGGCAGAATCTAGAAATTTTGATCCTTTCTCAGCCCCAGTCCATGAATTTCTTAAATTTCTAGCACAACTCTTTCAGTCTTGTGCGGCTTCCGCTACCATTAGAGTACAGCTAGCTGCCATTTCTAATTTTCATATCGGTTTGTTTAATTCTAGCATAATGTCTCATAAGCTCTGCAAGGCCTTTATGAGAGGAACATCTCTTCTTAGACCCCCAGTTAGAGATCCTCCTCCTCCTTGGGATCTCAGTTTAGTTTTAGCTTCCTTAATTTTGCCTCCCTTTGAACCGGCAGCATCATGTTCCTTAAAATTTCTTTCTTGGAAGACACTTTTTCTGGTTGCTATCACTTCAGCTAGACGTGTCTCAGAACTTCAAGCACTATGTGTTCGTCGTCCTTACCTGGTGTTTCACAAGGACAGAGTTTTCTGAGGACCAGTCCATCCTTTATTCGTAAAGTCTGCTCAGAGAACAATTTAAATCAATACATAGATCTCCCAGTTTTCTTTCCCAAACACAGCAACAAGGCAGAATACAAGCTCCACCAATTGGATGTGCACAGACAATTGTATTTTTACCTCCATAGAACTAAGGAACTAAGAAAGTCAGACCAGTTATTTCTTTCTTATGCTTTCAACAAACAAGGCCTTCCAGTTTCTAAGGTGACCTTATCCAGATGGTTATCTGAGACCATTGCCTTTATTTATCAGTTACAAAATAAAGAGCCACCAGCTAAACCAAAAGGTCATTCTACTAGAGCATTAGCCACCTCTGTAGCCTTTCAGTCTAGGTTGCCCATAGACTCAACTGTGCAGCTGCCACTTGGGCAAACCCTCATACTTTTATCTGTCATTACAAGGTGGATATGGTCTCCTGGAGCAGAGCTTCCTTTTGTTCTACTGTTCTGAAGAGTCTGTTCCAGTGAGCCACCCAGGATTTTAGGTGCTAGGGACGCTGTCCCAAACAGCAAGAATGAAGGCGAGATGGACAACTTAACATAAAGTTATGTACCTACCATAACATTCCTTGTTGGTCGTCTTCATCTCACCTTCCTTCTTGCGTCACTCCCTCCTTCCCCTTTCCTAGAGAATTGAGAGGAGTTCTTTTTGTTTTCACTGGCTGAGTATCTTTTATTACTTCACATGCCAGGTAATTTATGACTCTTTCCTTGTTTAGGTGTATTGGACAACCAGATTTTAGGTAACTGGTTACTCTACTTATGTCTAGTGTGCGCTATCACAAATGAGATCTGGGTTGCTGATGATGGGCATTCTGGGATAAGGGGTTGCCTCGAGATAGTAAACAGCTCTCGAGCTATAGAAGATGGCCATGTTGGAGCCGAGGATCGACTCCAAACCCAAACAGCAAGAAGGAGGGTGAGATGAACACAACTAACATGGAACTTTATGGTAGGTACATAACTTCTTTTTCTATTGCATTGTATTTAAATTAAGGAAATATGGGAATTATATGAATTTATGCACAAGATGTTTTTCAAACTTGAACGTGAATATGATTGTGTATGTTTTTTTTGAGAGGGGAATACTGAAGATGGAGATAAATACGCTCAGTTTGGATTCTGTGGAATGAGATGTCATGAACTGTATAATCAAGCGTGGAATAGGATAAATATTGTGAATAAGATACAGTTGTAGGATTAGGATATGTGTGAAATGTTCATAAAATAAAGCCCCTATTCTTTTGAGTATGTGCCATGGGATCTTTTACATCCACCTCAGTTACAAACCACTCAAGATGAGAACTCTATTTAACCTGTCATCCAAAGGCTACAATGTAGTGTCAGCAAACCTGTCAACTGGGGTGGGAATAGAACCTACAGCCGTCTGGTCTTCAGCACCAAAGGCGAGTGTGCTCTTGTTCGGGACCAATACTGCTAAAAACTGTTGATATAAAACTAAAGGTATTAGAAACATTTTACTGCATGTATTTAACTATCCATATCTGTAATTAAGAGCTTCCAGCTTCTCTTTGTTTAGTCTCTCTATACACATCTTTAGCTGCCATAATAGAATCTTTTTAACCAGTGCACTAAACACCTCATCTTATGTCCCAATAAATGTTAGTGCTGGTCAATAAATTCATGTGTGGCTCCATAGATTACTGCTGTAACCTTTGACCTGATGTTATCTTTATTCATTCATTAACCTGTGGGTCTTGGTTCTGACCAGACGCTTCACTAGGTTCCAGTGCTTCTGAGCTCCTCTGTGGATTTGGTAGTGTTTTTTTTGTTTTGCAAGTTAGAATTATTCCTTGCCTTCCTACCCTGTCTTCTTGATTAAAAAAAATCTTTTGAATAACCGTTTTTCCTTTAATCAAGTTTTTCTCAGCACAGCATTTTTCCTTACCTCTCTTTCTCCTTTCCCTTTCTCGTAATATGGGTGGTGAAAAGAAGAAACCTTTATGTTTCAGGAAATGCACTTCCTGTGGGCACAATTTTCTGCTGTCTGTTGCCCACAGGGAGAGTGTTTTACTGCCTGGGCCCTGCTCATTTGAACAGCTACTGCAGCATTTCTAAAAGTTTACTACCCAGGGCCCTGGCAGGACAGCAAGCTCATTTTGAAAGGTTTGCTCTTGCCTTCTTCCTCTGCTGTCCCTTCAGCATCAAGGGCTCACCCCCACTCCAGATCATCTAATGAGGCCCGGGACAGCAGGAAATGTTCCCCCAGTGAGGTCCTCTTCGGTGCTGCCAAAAAAGGCGCCAAGATCCTTGGAGCTGATCCCCTCAGAACAGGCTTCTTCAGCTCCATCTGCCGTTCCTCTCTTCCATGCCTTGTCTACTTCCTCAGGGCCAATCAGATGGGGTCAGAGATCTCCTCATAAAGCCTTGACTTCTGGCTCAGGGCCGACCACCCCTGCTCAGAAATCCCCTTTGCCGAGGAAATCTTCCAGGTGTCCCTCTTCCACATCCTCCAGATCTTCAGTAAGCTTTTCTGAGAAAGGCGTGGGTAGACGAATGGCAATTTCTTGAGACTTGGGTCTAGATGGGGGTTTTGTCTGCTTCTTCCTCTTCAGGATCTGTGAGGCTTTCCCCTTTCCACCACATGGCTTCTTCTCCAATCCGGGCCTCTGTTTTGAAGTATTCAGTTCTATTAGTCCCGGGCACCAAGGTGTTGGGGAAGGATAGTGATCTTGTCTTCACCCCCCATCCATTTCCTTGACCGTCTCGGCTCCTGACTGCTTTGGGACCAAGAGCATCTTGGAGCCATAGCCTTGATGTCTGTTCCTGGGGTTTGATTTCCATTCTGAAGTTTTCGGAGTGGTTGCTTCCTCTCAGAGCTTCAGGATTTGATAGCTTTGCTTAGACTCCCCCTTCGGAGAGGAGGGCTTGAGGGCTTCGAGAGATGCTTGCTCTAGTAGTTTAATTTCTGGAGGGGATGTTTCCAGGAACTCGGAGCCTTTCTGCTTTTGAAATGGTGGAGTGGGCCCTATCCCATTCCAGGAGACCCTTTGCTCTCATTTCTTTGGAACCTATTCGTACCCCTTCTGGATTGGTGCCTGAGGCCTCCAGTCTACCACGTGGACGGCCAGCTCCAGAAAGTCACCATACACGTCTGTCTGTGGAACTCCAAGACTCTTCCCAGGAGCATTCCACAGAGGAGGTTCCTTGGAATAGACTGCAAGAGAAGGCACCTTGATTCCCCTGAGGAATTTACCACTGACACAGACTTTGAGGAACGCGAAGGATCCCCAAAATCGCCACCAAAAGAGATCTATGGGGACATTTTAGAAATTCTCCATCAAAGAGGTGGTTGGTCTACAAAAGTCCTTCTCTGGAGGAATTGGTGCTGTTAGAGGCTTTTGGGTCTGGCCAGACTACATCCTGGGAGTCTCCCCCTGCTTGACCCACTCAGTTAATGTCTTGTAGGGCATGAAAGGAAACTGATATGACAGTCCATACTGAAACGCTCTGATAAAATCTTAGGTGCCTCCCTGGACAAGATCTTCTAGACTGTGTATTTTCCCATAGATTCCATGGTTATTGTGGCAGCCACCAAAAAGGATCTAGCCCAAGAAAGCTCCTCTGTCCATCCCCACAATAGAGAATCACGGGCTTTGGACAGATTTGGCAAGAGAGTTTACGGCTCATTAAAATATTTATCCCATTTTACAACACTACAGAGGGACTTAGTCAAGGAACTCTCTAGCTCGGCCCCGGGGTCCATGTCTGCCAAAGAATAGAAGACCTTTTCCTCCAGATTGGCCACCTTTCAAACACTAACAATCATGAGGCTTGTATCCCATTCGGCGGATGGTACCTCAAGGGTGACTGGTTCTGGCATTGCCATAAGGCGTCCTGCCTGGATGAGGCTGTGTGACTTTGATGAGCCCTTCAAGGAGTCTTTCATCAGTGCACCCTTTGGATAGACCTTGTTTGGACCTATAGTTTGAGAGAGACACTCCCATAGCGAGAAAGGTGGGAAGACCCTCTCTGCCATCCAAATCCATTTTTCTACTCCACAAAGGTCCTTTTCCAGAAACCAGCATGACAGTAAAAAGATGTCATTCAAGAAATCTCAGTCTTCCTTTCAGGACTCTCTGGGAGATGTTCAGAATGGTAGATGCTGCCCATGCGCCAGTGGACCGACAAAAACAAGGATCTCTGGAACCTTCTCAGGCAGACCCTTCTCAGTGGTTGCCCGACTGCCTTCCTCTGGAGGCAGTCGGGGGCACTTTTCCTTGCACCCTGCAGCTTAAGAAGCCATCACAAATAACCAGTGGATGACAAGGATCTTATCCAGAGGATATGTCATTCCCTTTTTAGAAAAAACTAATCCAAAGAATTGCCTCCCTGATGTTCCACCCAGTCAGGGGAAGGATGGAGCCATAGAAATAGAAAAATTGCTGCTATAAAGAATCTTCCAGGAGATCCCTCCTGATAAAGCCAGATCAGGTGTCTATTCCAGGTTCTTTTGCATACCCAAAAATATGGGGAACCTGACTAATTCTGGACCTAACTTTTCTGAACAGATATGTAAAGAACATAAAATTCAGGATGGTCATGGTTCAGTCCATCCTACCTCTGTTGAGGATGAATGACTGGATGTGCTGTGTAGACCTGAAGGATGCGCATACTATCACATCAAAATAGACAGGCACTTCAGATGGTACCTTTGTTTCAGGCTGGAAGCCAGCCATTACCAGTTCAGATCACTCCCATTTGGTCTCACAACAGTCCCCAGGGTGTTCAAATGCTTGGCAATGGTGGCAGCCCATCTGAGGCTGCAAGGGTACCAAGTTTTCCCCTATCTGGACAACTGGTTCCTAACCGCTCCAACCAGGCATTTACTGTTGCAGGCCAAGGATTATCTCCTCAACTTGGCTCCAGCTGTTGGAATAATGATCAACCTGCACAAATCCTCATTGGAACTGGTTCAAGTGATAGATTTCATAGGAGCACAGCTAGACACAAGAATTTCTCATGCTTATCTGAGAATGGACAGAGTATCAAATTTAAGATTTTGCATCAAACAAGATGTTCATCGTGTTTCACTGTTGCAGTCATTACAGTTGGGTTATCCTGCTGGCAGGCTACCCGCAGTTGGCCCGAGTTCCAAAGTCTAGGTCCGGCGTCAGTTGCTGTCGCTTCCTCCCTGACGTCAGTGCGCCAGGGGTATAAAAGATGCAGCCGACGCCATTTTCTTCAGTCTTTCTTGCCGTGCGGTGCCCGAAGCAACAGCAGTTCGCAGGTGCTGGTCGGCCTACTCCTGAGATTTTCAAATTCGAATTTCAGATCCGAAGTCTTCATTAAAGCTAAGTACCCCATTGGGGAAACTTTTTCTTGCTCCAGACTGATGTCAGAAAAAGTTAATAATTGTATTTCTTGTGGGAAGCAAATACCTCATAAGGATTTTCATTCTTACTGTATTCCTTGCCTAGGCCCTGACCACGACGTTGCTAGTTGTCAGTTTTATGCTAGATTTAACCAACGCACTATTAAGCATCGGTACGATTTTGCATTTCATTACTTTGGCAGAAGATTCAATTATATAATGCCGTTGGAACAGCCGACGACTGGAGTTTATAAAAAGAGCAAAGAAAAAGAAAAGGGCAAGCATCCGAGGTCTAAAACCGACGACGAGGCTTCTGTTAGGCCTGTCGCCGGTTCTCAGTGAGGCGCTTTCGCAGCCCCTGACGCCCGCTACCTCAGAGCCACAGGCTGCTTCCGACTCCCACATGGAGCCGCTGGAAACTCAAGGTATTGGACACTCGGAAACTATTCCCTCAGATGGGTCTGGAGCCGCTAAGCAGGCATCGGCTTCTGAGGGTGTTTTCAGGCCTACACAGTTATGTAAAACCAACTTCAGCTTCAAAGGCAAAAACTAAAGCAGTTCTAAAGACAAAGAAACAAGTACCGCATTCTCCTGGACAGGCTTCCATGCCTAAAAAACAGATGCTTAAAATGGCCGAAGACCTAATTACTTTGATCAGGGGTTCCCATCCCCCTCCTGATAAGAGGCCTAGGCAAGAGATAGAATATGAATCTTCAGATCAGGTTTCCATTTCTTCTGATTCTTCTTCTGAACAGGAATATTCCCTTCCTCCCTATGAGGATTCTGATGCTGAAGAATCTATCCCTTCAGCCTCTCCTCCTGAGGATTATTCTTTTGGGGAGACCCTGCATACTATGAAGGAGCATTTCCATTGGGAGAGCCAAGATTACTCAGAATCCAAGAAAAGGCTCAGAGACTTCCTTTTATTACCTCAGCACAGGCCCCTTGCCATTCCTCCTGTTTTAGACATTGTAGATGATGTATTTTCAGAGTCCGGTCTGTCTCCTGACTCTCTACCACCAGCTCCTGTTAAGCCAGACATATCCTACAGGGTTCCTGATTCACATAAATTTCTTTACAAAAACCCTGCTGCTGACCCAGAAACTATTTCTCAGGGTCCCAAGGGGGTGAAGGCTTCCACTGCAAAAACCCTATCCCCTCTGATAGGGATTCAAAGGCCCTGGACAGATGGGGGGAAAAGATTTATATTTCTGCTACCTTGGCTGTAAGAGCTTTAAACTGTCAGTTTCATATGCTTAAATATCAGCAATATCTTATGTCACCGCTTAAACAGAAAATGTTGACAAATTCAGAATGTGCAGAAAACAGACATGCAGGATTTATTGCATGCAGCTGTACAAGTGGGAAAGCATACTTTGCAATGTGTTTTTTCATTCTCTAGAGGCCTCCTGCAGGGCTGCAATTACAGGTTCTGTCATTAGGAGGCATGCTTGGTTAAAAGAACAGAATCTGCCCGATCATGTTAAAGCAAAACTCTTAGATGCTCCATTACAACATGATACCTTGTTTGGTGTTAAAGCAGAAGAAGTGTTATAGAAAATGGAGGCCAAAGCTAAATCTATGCAAACAGTGAAGGATTTTTTGCAGGTACAGCCTCCCAGATTTAGCAGGAACGGGCCTACAAAGAATTGGTCCTTTCCAGTATCAGACAAGCCTCAAAGAGGCAGATCACAGCCCCAAGGCTCATACAGGTCTAAAAAATGGGGTGCTTCTACCTCCAAAAGTGGAGAGGAAAAATCACAGCCATACAGGAAACAGTCTCAATGACTTTCCCCTGCCAGCACCAAACACTTATCTTCTGGCAGCTCCTTTGGGGGGGGAGCTAGCACTTTTTTCGCAAAATTGGCATATGATCACCCAGGACAAATGGGTCTTAAATATCGTATCTCAAGGCTACAGGTTCCACCTTCACACCCTGCCAAGGCTAAACGGTATGCCAGACCCGCCACGCAGTCAATGGGCAGAGGCACAAAAACAAGTTTCATCCTTCATGGACATGAGAGCCATTCAGCAAGTACCACAACAAGAGCAGGGACAAGGATTTTACTCAAGGCTATTCTTGGTACCCAGAAAGGACAAAGCCTGGAGACCAGTACTGGACCTGTCTATCCTAAACACATTCCTGGCTATCCCAAAATTCAAAATGTTAACTCTGCAGCAGCTTCTGCCCATGCTGGGCAAGAAGGCTTGGCTTGTGACTTTAGATCTAAAAGAGGCATACCTGAATGTCCCAATCAGACAATCATGCAGAAGATACCTCAGATTTATAGCTGGCTGAATGCACTACCAATTCTCTGCACTGCCCAGGGTCTTCACAAAATGCCTGGCACTAGTAATTGCATTTTGCAGACAAAGAGGAATACAAATAAAGCCTTACTTGGACGACTGCCTTATTCAAGCAGAGAACAAGGACATTCTACTACAGCATCTGGCGTTTGTAAAAAGGTTACTAACAGGTCTAGGGTACACAGTCAACGAAAAGAAATCAAAACTCGTACCCTCTCAAGAGATAATATTCCTGGGTGCAAGCTTAAGTACAGCTGCCCAGATGGCTTATCTCACGCCAGACAAACACAGACAACTGACTGCTTATTTCAGAATGTTGGCAACAAAGACCCAGTTATCTGCAAGAAAAATTCTGCAGGCTTTGGGCTTCATGGCATCCTGCACACTGCTAATTCCATATGCAAGACTGCATATGAGGAAACTTCAATGGTACCTAAAAATTGTTTGGACTTAACATTGCCACAGCCTGGAAACAAAAGTTACACTCATTCCCTGCCTTCAACAGGAGTGTTGATGGTGGGCGAAGGCCTGTCACCAGAACAAGGGACAGCCATTCACTCTACCCCCAGCCACACAGACATTGGCAAACATTGGCAACGGATGCATCTGATTATGCCTGGGGAGCCCACATGGCAGGGAGATGTATTCAAGGCACATGGTCCGCAAACCAAATGCATCTACATATCAATCAAAAAGAGATGCTAGCTGTTCAAAATGCCCTGACGGCCTTCAAGGACCTACTAAATCCGGGACAACTACTGATAAAGACAGACAATACCACGGTCATGTGGTATATAAACAAGCAGGGAGGCATTCATTCTTACCCCCTTTGCAGACTGGCCATGACTTTGTGGGACACAGCATTGACTTACCAAGTACATCTGCAGGCACAATTCCTGCCAGGAAAGATAAGTACTCTGGCAGACAAACTAAGCAGAAACCTCATGGATCCCCACGAGTGGAAATTGGATCCACAAGTCTTCAGCATGGTAACAAGGAAATGGGGATGTCCGGACATAGATCTATTTGCCTCACCTCACAACTGCCAACTAAAGATGTTCTGCACAAGGACTTATTTATCACAGACAAGCATGGAAAGTGAATGCTGTATCCTTCAGCTGGAAAAACTTAACAGTATATGCCTTTCCTCCTCTGCCTCTCCTCCCCAAGGTACTCCTAAAGGTCAGACAGGAGAAGCCAAAAATGATACTGATTGCCCCAGACTGGCCACGCCAGTACTGGTATCCAATCCTAAGGAACTTGTCTCAATGCCCAGCCTGGACCTTACCTCAAGTGCCTCATCTACTGTCCCAGCAGAACAATCAGATCCTGCACAGCCAACTCAAGACCTTAAATCTGGCAGCATGGCGGATAATGTAGTCATACAAAACACACCTCTCACTAAAGCGGTGATGGATGTCATTTTGGAGGCCAGGAGGCCTAGTACTAGAAAATCCTATGCTGGAAAATGGAAGAGATTCTGTGCTTGGAACCAGGCACAAGGAATTGACACAGCTGTACCAAATATTCCTCAGATTTTGCAATACTTGACTGAGATGCTGGACAAAGGCCTACCCTTTTCATCTATAAAAATGTATGCCTCTGCCATTTCGGCTCATTACAATACAGAGTCACCAATCTTTTCTCATCCTTTATTAAGGCAGTACCTCAGAGGGGCCAAAAATGCAAGTCCTCCAAGGCGATAACCAGTACCTGCATGGGACCTCAATTATGTCTTAGAAAAACTCACCCTGTCTCCTTTTGAGCCAGCCGCTACAGCTGATATAAAGTTTTTATCTTGGAAAACAGCTCTGCTCCTAGCAATAACTTCTGCAAGACGAGTCTCAGAGCTACAGGCACTCATGGCTGTGAGACATTTTATCATTTTTTATCCAGACAGGGTTTCTCTGAGGACAAACCTGACATTTATGCCTAAAGTAGTGTCCATTGTGGCCCTTAAACAAACTATTCATCTGCCTCCCTTTTATTCAAACCAACAGAAAAAGGGGGAAGAGAATTCTGCATTCTTTGGACATCCACAGACAGCTACACTTCTATTTGAACAGAACCAAAGCTTTCAGAAAGACAGAGCAATTACTAGTGGCATATGCTGCAGGATCACAAGGAAAGGCCATCTCAAAGCAGACTATTTCAAAGTGGATAGGCCACTGCATTCGTTTTTACTATTCACAACATGGCAAGCCAGTACCTAAGGGCATTAGGCCACATTCAGCCAGTCAGCAGCCAATTCAGCAGCCTTCCTCAGGGGAGTACCAAACAAAGATATTTTAGAGGCTGCTACTTGGAGTTAGTGCACACCTTCACAAAGCACGATCACTTACCACTCTACTCTAAATCCAGGGCAGGCTTTGCCACTGCAGTTCTGCAGGGCCTTATAGCCGCTCCTAATGCTATTTAGCTCCAGCCTCTCAACCTTAACTTTGGGATTCAACCCAATTGTAAAGACTGCAACAGTGAAACATGAAGAACATAGTACAGTTGTGTACACGTACCATAAATGTAGATGTTTGAGTGTGTTCACTGTTGCAGTCCAGGTTACCCACCCGCCATCCCCCATCTCTTTGCTGGAACTTATCTGTACTTCTCTATTCTGTACAACCTATGTGGTGTATTTGCTTGTAGATGAAGGCAAAATATATACTTTGGTGCATGCATGTTTTATTGACATATTTTTAGCCTACCCTTTTGGGAGCACCTAACATCTGGGGCAAGAAAAACTGAAGAAAATGGCGTCGGCTGCATCTTTTATACACCTGGTGCACTGACGTCAGGGAAGAGGCGACAGCAACCGACGCCGGACCTAGACTTTGGAATTCAGGCCGACTGAGGGTAGCCTGCCAGCAGGATAACCCAATTGTAATGACTGCAACAGTGAATAATCTCGAACATCTACATTTATGGTAAGTGTACACAACTGTACTTTCTTCCTCCCCCAAATGCCACATGAACCATGGATTCTTCCCAGGTGGGGGTGGCATTATCTAGGTCTAACAGTCCCAGGCACATGGATTCCTCAGGAGATCAAATTACATATCAGTGTACTAGAGATGAGTGGCTCTAGAGTTGCAAAAACTACACAGATGTTCTTCATGTTTCACTGTTGCAGTCATCACATTTGGGTTATCTGCCTGGAGGTAGCCCTCAGTCGGCCTGAATACCAGAGTCTTGGATTCCTGCATCAGATGCAGTCTCTTCTTCCATGATGTCAGGTCGTCAGGGGTATAAAACGTGCAGCTGACGCCATTACATCAGTCTTTCTTGCCGCGTGGTGCCCGAAGCAGAAGCGGTTCACAAGTGCCGGTCGGCCGACTCCTGAAATTTTCATTTTCGAGTTTCAGAACCAAAGTCTTCAAAAAAGCTAAGTACCCCGTTGGGGATCCTTTTTCTTGCTCTTAACCAATGTCAGTTAAAGTTAACAATTGTCTTAACTGTGGAAATGAAGTACCTCATAAAGATTTTCATTCATACTGCATTCCTTGCTTAGGCCTAGACCATGACGTCCCTTGCTGTTGGTTTTGTGCCTTGTTCAACCCCTGAACTATTCGTCGTCGGGCTATATTGGCAGCAAATTATTTTGGTACTTGGTATAACTATCCAGAAATGGCTTCGGTAAGCCATCCGACTACCGATATTCCGAAAAAAACTTAAGGATAAAGACAGAGACAGACCACTAAGTCCAAAACTGCCGACGACGCTTCCGTTAAGCTAGTCGCCAATCCACTGGTACTCAGGTGCTTTCGCAGCCCCTGATACCCGCTATTTCAGATTCACAGGCCTCTACTGAGACCCATTCGGAGTCCGGTATGCCGCGAGATGCTTCTTCGACTATGGAACCTGCATATCTGTCTACCTTGGATAGGTCTGGAGCCACTGTGCAGGCACCGGCTTCTGAGGGTGTATTCAAGGCCTACAGACTTGTAGTTTAAACCGACGCCATCTTCTTCATCCAGGTCTAAAACTCGACCCACGCTTAGAAAACCGATGTCCAAACTGCATGCTCAGGCCCATATGCCTAAAAAACAAATGCTTAGAATGGCCGAATACCTTATTACCTTAATTAGGGGAAGCCAGCCTTCCCCCTCTAAGAGACCTAGAACTGGTTTTCCTTCTGATTCTTCGGATCAGGAATCTGATATTTCTGTTTCTTCTGATTACCAGGATTTGCCCTTATCTACCTATGAGGGTTCTGATGCAGAGGACTCCATTCCCTCTGCTTCCCCTCCAGAAGATTTTTCTTTTGGCAAAGTCTTGCACACACTTTGGGAGAATTTCTGCTGGGAAAGCCAGGATTATTCTGACTCCAAAAGGAGGCTTAGGGAGTTCTTACTCCTCCCTCAAAACAGGCTTTTAGCTATCCCTCCTTTTCTGGACATTTACCTCCAGCTCCCAGAAAATCTGACAGGTATTAGAGTATCTGACTCTCACAAGTTCCTCTTCAAGAATCCTACAGCGGACCAAGAGACCATTTCCCAAGGACCTAAGGCCATTAAGGCTACTGCTGCCAAAAACCCTACCCCTTCTGATAGAGATTTTAGAGCCTTGGACAGATGGGATAAGAAGGTATGTACTTCTGCTACTTAGGCCATTAGAGTTTTAAATTGCCAGTTTCATATGTTAAAGTACCAGCAGCATATTATGGGACTACTTAAACAGAAAATTATGATGATTCCTGACTGTGCTGAACACAAAGAATTACAGGATTTAATGCATTCTGCAGAACAAGTTGGTAAACATACTTTGCAATGTGGTTTTGATTTTTTAGAAGCATCTTGCAGGGCTGCTGTCACTGGGTCTGTACTTAGACGTCATGCTTGGCTTAAGGAGCAAAACTTGCCAGATCAATTTAAAGCTAAATTACTGGATGTTCCCTTAAACCAGGACCGCCTGTTTGGCAACAAAGCAGAAGTCCTCAAAAAGATGGCGGAAAAAGCTAAATCTATGCAAACTGTTAAAGATTTCCTGCAAGTGCAGCCTCCCAGATTTAGTAGGCATTGGCCTTCAAAGAATTGGTCCTTTTCAGCCTCTTCCAGGCCTTCTCAGCCCAAATCCAGGAACAGCAGACCACCTAGGTTACAGTCTCAGGCTACGCACAGGCCTAAGCAGTGGGGGGCTCCCACTTCCAAAGCAGGGAGTAGTAAGACACCCCCTCTACGGAAAAATGGCACAATGACTTAGCCTTAACCCTTCCAAGCCCTGCTGAACTATCTGCTCCCTTAGGAGGAAAACTCGCCCTGCATACAACAAACTGGGAACTCATTACCCAGGGCAAATGGATTTTGAATATAGTTTCCCAAGGATACAGATTCCACTTCCACACCCTACCAACCCCAAATGGTTGGCCAGACCTACCCCCAAATCAGTGGGCAGAGGCTCTACAGCAGGTTCTCTCTCTCCTAAGTATCAGGGCTATTCAACCTGTCCCAGCAGAAGAAAGGGGACAAGGTTTTTATTCAATACTTTTCCTCGTACCCAGAAAAGACAGCTCCTGGCATCCTATCCTGGGCTTCTCTACTCTAAACACCTTTTTGTTAATCCCAAAATTCAAAATGCTAACACTTCAACAGCTGCTAGGTAAAGATGCCTGTTTGACAACCTTAAACTTAAAGGAAGCTTACCTGCACATTCCAATAAGGGAATCTTGCTGGAAATACCTACGCTTCAGGGCAGGCTCTGCACTTCCCTTTGGCTTATCTACTACGACCAGGGTATTCACAAAGTGTCTACCTCCTGACATTGCATTTTGCAAGCAGAGAAATATTCAAATATACCCATACTTGGAATATTGTCTGATTCAGGCAGAAAGCCAGGAACTGCTATTAAAACATCTGGCATTCATAAAGAAACTTCTAACCTCACTGGGGTACACCATAAATGAAAAGCAATCTCATCTTGTACCCTGCCAACAGATTGTATTCCTGGGAGCAAGCTTGAATACAACTTCCCAGATGGCTTTCCTCATTCCAAAGAAACAAGTTTATTTACAACATACTTCAAACTACTGGCCACAAAGACCCATCTATCTGCAAGGAAAATTCTGCAAGCCCCTGGGGTTCATGGCCTCTTGCATTCTACTAATTCCATATGTAAGACTGCATATGAAGAAACTACAATGGTATCTAAAAAGCCTATGGTATCAACATTCTCAGGACCTGGAATCCATGATTCCTATCATTCCTTGCATAAAGATTGAGTTCTTTTGGTGGGCAGAGGCCTGTTACCACAACAAGGGGCTCCCTTTCACTCTAGCCCCTGCTGCCCAAACCCTAACAACAGATGCATCAGACTATGCATGGGGGGCTCACTTGGCAGGGCATTGCATTCAGGGCAAATGGAACCCGAGACAGCTGCATCTGCATATCAGCCAAAAAGAAATGTTAGCTGTACAGAATTCCCTGACCGCCTTAGAAGACCACATTCTTCCAGGACAATTATTGGTAAAGACAGACAACACCACATTTATGTGGTACATAAACAAGCAGGGGTAACCCACTTGTACCCTCTCTGCAGACTAGCCATGGCTCTGTGGAACACAGCCTTAAGTTACCAAGTGCACGTACAGGCTCAATTCCTGCCAGGCAAGCTAAATTCTCTGGCAGATGACCTAAGCAGAAATCTCATGGACCCACACGAATGGAAACTGGAACCAAAATATTCAACTTCTTGAGGAACAAGTGGGGGACTCCAGAGATAGACCTGTTTGCTTCCCCTCAGAACTACCAATTGGACAAATTCTGCACAAGGACTTCCCACTGTCAAGCTTGGAAAGTGGATGCCCTGTCCTTTACCTGGGAAAGCCTCTTGGTTTATGCCTTTCTTCCTCTGCCTCTCCTCTCCAAGGTTTTGCTAAAGATCAAACAGGACAAGCCAAGGACAATACTGATGGCACCAGACTGGCCACTCCAGCACTGGTACCCCCTCTTGCGCAGTATGACACTGCTCGAACCATGGCACCTGCCTTAGATCCCTTCCCTGCTATCCCAGCAGGTGGGCCAGATTCTGCACCCTCCACTTCAAGCCCTGAACCTTGCAGCCTGGCTAATTCCTTGAGCTCTCCAATAGCATCCCTCAGCAAGCAGGTGCTAGATGTCATTCTGGAGGCAAGGAGGCCTAGTACTAAAATATCCTATGCTGAAAAATGGAAAAGATACTATTCCTGGAGCCGGACTTGGGGGATGGGCACAACGGTGCCCAGCTTACCTCATATTCTTCAGTACGTAACAGAAATGCTCCACAAGGGCCTATCCTTCTCATCAATTAAAATACATGCCTCCGCCATTTCAGCTCATTATAATACTGAACCACCCCTCTTCTCTCACCCTCTGCTAAAGCAATTGTACAGAGGGGCCACAAATTTAAGACCCCCCCCCCTAGGAGAGCCCCTACTCCAGCCTGGGACCTTAACTTTGTATTGGAAAAGCTCACTCTCCCTTCTTTTGAGCCAGCTGCAACTGCAGAGTTGAAATTCCTTTCTTGGAAAACAGCCTTCCTTCTAGCCATCACTTCAGCAAGAAGAGTGTGTGAATTACAGGCCCTCATGGCAGTGGAGCCCTTCATTTTCCATGCAGACAGGGTTTCCCTCAGGACCAATCCTTCCTTTATGCCCAAGGTGGTGTGTAGTGTGGCCTTAAATCAGTCCATTCATTTACCTACCTTTTTCCCGAATCCACAAAACAAAGGGGAACAAATACTGCACTCTTTGGACGTGAACAGACAACTTAGATTTTATTTGGACAGGACTAAGCCTCACAGAAAATCTGAACAGCTGCTAGTTGGCTTTGCTGCGGGGGCAGAGGTGAAGGCCATTTCAAAGCAAACCATTTCTAAATGGATAGTCCATTGCATTCATTTCTGCTATAAGCATCATGGAAAACCTACCTCACAGGGGATAAGATCGCATTCCACCAGGGCTGCATCTACCTCTACAGCCTTTCTCAGAGGAGTCCCTACCAGGGACATCCTAGAAGCTGCTACCTGGAGCTCTTTACATACCTTCACCAAGCATTACTACATGCCTATTTTTTCCAAATCCAGAGCTGGTTTTGCCACTGCAGTCTTGCAGGGCTTAATAGCTGGCCCTAATTCTCTCTAAACGTCCACCATCCTTCCTTAGCTTTGGGAATCAACCTAAATGTGATGACTGCAACAGTGAAACACGAAGAACATAGTACAGTTGTGTACACTTACCATAAATGTAGATGCTCGAGTGTATTCACTGTTGCAGTCCTGGTTACCCTCCCTCCAGCCCCCTGACTTCTCTTGACTATACCTTTCCTTCCTGTTTGGTGTATTTAAGCTTTCTGGTGTATTTGCTTTTTGATGGGGATGTACCATAACATATAATTGCTTCCCATTGTGGGGCACCTGACATCTGGGGCAATAAAAACTCATGTAATGGCATCGGCTGCATGTTTTATACCCCTGACGACCTGATGTCATGGAAGAAGAGAGAGCAATCCAATACAGGAATCCAAGACTCTGGTATTCAGGCCGGCTGAGGGCTACCTGCAGGCAGATAACCCAAATGTGATGACTGCAACAGTGAATACACTTGAACATCTACATTTATGGTAAGTGTACACAACTGTACTTTTTCTTCCTCTATAAACTATTGCTATTCAGATGGACAATGTCAGTGGTCTGGTACATGAACAAACAGGGAGGGACCAGATCTTATCCCCTGTGTCGAGAAGCTATGAGATTGTGGCAGTGGGTGATCTCTTAACAACCGCTTTTTGCTGGCAGCGCACATTCTGGGCGAATCCAGCATCTTGACGGATAGGCTCAGTCTAATTTTACTGAGCCTCACAAGTGGTCCCTGAATCAATCCACAGCAAATGACCTCTTTCAGAAATGGGGTAAACCTTGCTGCGATGTTTTTGCATCACCTTTCAATAACAAATGCAGCAGGTACCCTGCCTTGAACCCTCCTTGGGAGACAGCCACCCAAGAATTCTCTAGTCCATACTTGGCCTCCTGGTCTACTCTATGCTTTCCCCCATTGCCCTTAATTCCCAAATTTTTACAGAAGGCTCTCAAGTTGAAGAGAAAGGTAATCTTCATCGCTCCTTTCTGGCCTTGACAAACCTGGTCCCCCTTTCTTTGATCTCATCTGATTTTCCCGCTGGTGACAATGGACCCAACTCCGGATCTACTTTCTCACCCTTCAGGGTACCCTCATCCGGACATTCAGGGACTAGAACTGAGTGGATTCTCTAATTCCGATGATGGCTAGACACCCCAGGCTCTCCTCCCCTGTTCAGAAAATATTGATTTCTGCCCATAAGTCCTCAACCAGAAAAGTTTATAAGAGCAAATGGAAAAAAATCTTTATACTCGCACAACAGAAACAAATGGATCCTTTCACAGCCCCTGTCTCAGTAGTTTTATATTTTTTGGCTTTTCTTTTCAATAGCTTATAATAGTAAAAGATAATTCCTGATAGAAGATAGCCAAGATGGAAGCGCCTTGTGTGGCAGTGGCCTCTTTGACTCCAGTTGTGCACTTTGTGGTTCTGTTTTCTACTTGCGTGTTTTGTTGATATGTGGATCCCTTTGCCTGGTCATGTGTGTCTGGTGTCCTGTCTACAGTCATGGTGTCCATGGAGTCCCTGATGTGAGTTTTTTGCTTGGATCTGGTAACTTGAAGTAGGCCTTCAGTGGTGAGTTGCCGGATGCAGAAGCGAAAGCCAAAAACCTGTCTGCCAGTGTAATGTTGGAAATGGATTTTGGATCGGAGAGAGAACTAGAATGGATTTTTTGGGAACTGATGGTGGATGGGGATGATGGAGGAGGAGGAAAGATCATTAAGTGGTTGGTTCATTCGGGTCTGTGGATGGTGGCGGTTGTGAAGCCTTTGGCGTATGATGGTTCGGTCTTGGGACTTAGATTGATGGCATTGGAGTGGAGATGTGGAGTTTAGAAGATTGCGCCTTCTGTTGAAATGGGACTTGAATGGCTCTGGTACTGGAGTGGTGATGCAGCGGTTGAAACTTATTTGCCTGTGGTTGGACTAGGACTTGGTTGTAGTTGGTGCTGGAGTGAAAGACGCTGTGGTTAAACTTCTGTGCCTTTGGTGGCTTGTTTCTGATATTTATTGTTCTGTTGCTGTGTAAATGTTTGTGTTTATGTTGAGCTTGGAGGAACGTAATTTTTTTCAGCTGTGCACTTGTGTGTGGTTGAATGACAGTTATTTCTGATTTCAGTAATGGAGCTAATTACTCCACCATTAAAGTACAGCTAGCAGCTATCTCCAGTTTCCATTTTAGACAAGATTCTTCCTTTCTGGCTTCTTCCAAACTTTGTAAAGTTTTTCTTAGGGGCACCTTTTTGCTTTGTCTCCCTGTAAAGGATCCTACTAATCCTTGGGACTTAACCTTAATTTTACAAGTTGTAGTCCATCCCCCTTTCGAACTACCAGCTACAGTAGATTTAAAATTTCTTTCCTGGAAGACATTGTTCCTAGTAGCCATTACTTCAGCAACATTTCCTTGGCTGATATTTCACAAAGATAGAGTAACCCTTCGTAACAATCCATCCTTTTTTGCCTAAAGTCACCAGGAAAGATATCAATGATTGTCTTCCTTTTTCTTCCCTAATTTTCAGAATAAGGGAGAGTGCTCTCTTCATTTGTTTGATGTATATAGACAACTACGTTTTTGCTTAGAATAGTCTTTCAGTATGTCTGATCAGGTGTTCTTATCCTTTTCAGATGCTAAAACAACTTAAACCTGTTACTAAGACTACCTTGGCTAGATGGTTGAAAGACTGTATTTCCTTTGTTTATTCCTTCAAGAACATTCCAGTGCCTGGACAGATTAAGGTTCACTCCACAAGGTGTGTGGCAACTTCTCAAGTCTTTTGGCCAAGAGTATCTATTAAGGACATTTGTGCAGCAGCTACTTGGTCAAACCCTCATAACTTTATTGTGCATTATAAGTTGGACATATCTCCAGGAGCAGATGTGCCTTTGACTTTGCTTATCCTTTGGCTTATCCTTCCATGAGGGCCACCCTGGATTATTGTAGTTAGGGAGTCTGTCCCCCATGAATGAATGAAGATGACAGCATCAAGTAAAGAAGTTATTTTCTTACAATAATGATCCATCTGTGTTGTCTATCTTCATTACCCTCCCCCCCTCCTTCCCCCATCCGAGACTTTGAGATCTCTGATGGATATGTTCATAGGAACCACAGTTCCTTACTGAGCTCCTGACATTCTAATCTTTATCCTGTGCTGGCTTTGTTGGCCTATTTGTTAACCACTGATGGCTGTTCTTGCAAACTTGATCTGAGGTAATCTGGAGGAGTGGGGAATTATGGGTAAGAGGGAGGAGCTCAAGCTTGGAATCTTTAGCTAGTGAAGTGGTCGATCGGTTCTGAGGGTCGGAACAGAGCCCCACAGGTTAATGAAGATTAACAACACAGATGGAATGTTATAATAAGAACATCACTTTTTTATGTTCATTTATTTTGTATTCTGGATTTATCAAGTGCAGAATATCATCTGTGAAAAAAAAAAAAATTGATCTGATGCAAATCTAAGCTCACACCAGCCAAACAACTCTTGAGCTAAGCTATTACTCATAATGCCCTTCTCCCTGTTAACTCGGATCTCTTTTGCCATCTAGCCGTAAAGCCGCGTTCAAGCCAAGCTCTCAGTTAAGTGGAAAACTTTTGATATTTTTTCTGAATATTGTGTAGTGGACCTCACTGGGGCTCTGGGACTGTCCCTTTGGCCTTCGGTCCCCTCCGAATGGGCATTCCTCAACATGGTGCAGGGAGTCCTGTCTGCACTGATCCTGCTTGAGGCTTCGCCCTCGGGAGCGGGTTCGACAGAGCGGGATGTGACCCGGGTTCCGAGGTTGTCCTTCTCTGTTCCAGGCTCTCATCCCTATTCGGGTGGACCGGCTTTCCAAGCTATGGAGAGGGCACTTGCTTCTGGAAGCATTCCACTGACGTCGGAACCCCAGACTGACTTTCTTATTGAGCTACAGCTGACATAAGCCACTACCCTGGGACACCGAGCAGGAAAGTCGCAGGAGAGCCTGTTACAGGCACCCCTCTTTTGAGTCCTCCTCAGAAGCCCCTGCTGAGGAGCCCCCACTGAAGAGATCATGCAAGAAGGAGGCATGTAAACTACCCTGAAGAGTCGCTGACAGGGGATACAGATATCGATGACTGTGAAGGATCCCCACGGTCAACCCTGATGATGTCTCCTTTGGGGACATCCTTGAAATGTTGAAACAGAGGGGTGATTGGAAGCCCACTAACCCTTCTTCTGAGGATTCTGTTTCTGCAGGCTTTCCGTGCCCGGCCATCTACCTCTTGTGTGACTCCGCTTGCAGACGAGCTGGTACAAGTCGTGGTGTAGCACACCTGGAAGAATCCTGATTCTGTTGAGTCGATCCCTCTTTGACCTGACAAGATTCTATCCTCCCCCCGAGGAAAACCCACATTGGTCAAGAGGTTTACCAGTTGATGCTATGGTGGTGGTGGCAGCAACGAAAAAGGATCTCACCAAAGAGAGTTGTACAGTTCATTTGCCCAATAGAGTCCTGGGCTGTGGACAGGTTAGGGAAGTGAGTTTTTGCTTCATTGACTTTTGCCATATGGTCTCTGAATTACTTGGCACATTTTACGAGGCTCCAAAGAGACTTGGTTTCCGAACTCTCTGGAACAGTCGCAGGACAGGTGTCTGATGAGGTAAGAGACAAAGTTGCCTGTCAGCTCGCAACCCTGGAATCTGTCTCCAATTCGTCCATGAGGTTGCTCTCACATGCGACTGAAGGGGCGGCTAGAGTGGCGGGTTCAGGCATAGTTATGAGATGCCATGGCCGGATGAGTCTCTGTGACTTCACGGACCCTTTCAAGTCTTCCTTCCTGAACACTCCAATTGAAACATCTTCCCTTTTTGGCCCCAAGGTGAAAGACACCCTGGCCGTGTGTGAGCAGGACGGTAACACCCTATCTGCCGTAGGTCTATGATTTTCCAATCCTCAATGTTCCTTTTCCAGGAACCAGAGGAGGGGAAAAATGTGGCACAAAAATTCTCAGAGTCTTTTCTGTGCCACACGTGGTGATACCCCCAGGGGCAGATGGGGTAACAATTCTGGAAGACTCCCCTACCAAGGCAGACAGGGTCCATGTAATCAGGGACCCAGGGATTCTTTCTCTGTGCAGGCTTACCAGCGCTGCTGAAGACCGGCCCATTTGCTTTCCTCTGGAAGCAGTCGGGGGACGTTTCTCTCTGCACCACACTGCCTGGCATTCAGTAACTTCCGACTGTTGGGTGCAGAAGACCATAACCAGAGGCTATACCATTCCCCTCATCACTTGCCCAAAACTTCCAACAAAACTTACTGACATTCCACCCAGTCAAAGGGAAGAAGCAGCTGCAGAAATAAACAAGCTGTGTTGAAAAGAGTCGTCCAAATAGTCCCACCAGACCAATGTGGATCCGGATTCTACTAGAGATTCTTTTTGGTGCCAAAAAAAGACAGGGGACTGGAGACCAATTTTGGATATCAGCATTTTGTACAAGTCCGTTGCCCAAACAAAATTCCAGATGGTCACAGTTCAGTCCATTCTCCATTTTCTACAGGAAGGCGATTGGATGTGCTCGATAGATCTCCGGGACACGTATTACCACATCAAAATGGACAAATGCTCCTAGAGTCTACTTCGCTTCTGGCTAGGAGCCAATCACTACCAATTTCGTGCCCTGGCATTCGGACTCTCTACATCCCCCAGTGTGTTCATAAAGTGCATGGCAGTGGTCACACCTCACTTGAGACTGCAAGGATTCTGGGTGTTTCTGTGTTTGGTCAATTGGTTCCTTACCGCCCCCGCCAAGCATCTTCTCGTAACAGCCCTGCAGTACAATCTTTCCCTGATGAGACTTTTGGGAATAACGATAAACTGGGAGAAATCCAACCTTGCTCTGACTCAGAACAGAGTTCATTGGTGCAGTCTTCAACACCTGTTCTGTCTGGCGTCTCTCCCAGCTCACAGACTTCAGAGATTGAGGCTCCAGCTCCTGGTGATACCCTGTCAAAACAAAGCCTCAGCAAGGGAGGTTCTTCAGGTTTTAGGATCCATGGCAGCTTCCATACCAATAGTGCCTCTTGCAAAACTGCATATGTGAATACTTCAATGGCTTCTGCTATCTCATTGGTTTCTGAATTAACACCCACTATGCTTTCAAATTCAAATAACCAATTGTTGCAAGCAGGACCTTCTTTGGTGGATGAGGCCAGACAGAAAACTTTGGAGCTGCCCATTCCATCCTCCCCAACCCAAGGCCATTGTGACCACGGATACTTCCTGATAGGGTGGGGGTGCCATTTCCAGGGAAAGACAGGCCAAGGCATGTGCTCCAGTTTGGAGACCAACCTGCATATCAGCGTTCTAGAACGGAGAGCGGTGCTGTTAGTGTTGCAAGCATTCCAATCTGTTCTTTCTTCTGGAATGATCGCAATTCAATCAGGCAACATGTCAATAGTCTGGTATATTAACAGGCAAGGAGGAATCAAGTCCTACACCCCTGTATCGAGAGGCCATGAGAATTTGGCAGTGAGCGATAGCTTCCAACCGCTTTCTAATAGCAATGCATATCCCTGGGAATTCCAACGTGATTGCAGACAAGTTGAGTAGATGTATTCTCCTGTTTCACTAGTGGTCCCTCGATCTTAACATAGCGGCAACAATTTTCAGCCGTTGGGGCCAGCTTTGCTGTGACCTATTCGCCTTCCCATCAGACAGTTAATGCAGAAGCTACTTTGCCCCATTTCCCCCACAGGGGGAGTCCCTGAGGGATGCTCTGATTTATGATTGGCCCACAGGAATGCTACATGCCTATCCTCCCATCCCTCTGATTCTCCGTTTCATTCTCCGTTTCATAAAGAAAGCTATTTGGTTGAAATGCCAAGTGATCCTCATAGCCTCCTTTTGCCCCAGACAAGTTTGGTTCCCCTTCCTTCAGCCTCATCTATTATGTCGACTGGACCCTTTCCAAACCTGATTTCTCACCCCAAGGGTTGAGTCACCCGAACCTATCCAGTCTTAAGCTGACAGCTTGGTTTCTCCACTTCCGTTAATTGCCAGGCAGGATAACCTTCCCTCACCTGTACGTGACATTATCCTGGCATCACACAAACCATCCACCAGAAGACTATATCTAGACAAATGGAAGAGGTTCTCTATTTGGTCTAAGAAAAGAAGGCTAGACCTGTACTCTGCTCCAGTTACAGCAGTCTTACAATATCTGTCAAAATTCTTTGAAGCTGGAGCTGCAGCTTCTACCATACGAGTACATCTAGTGGCTATTTCTAACTTTCATGATGGTTTGGATAATTCTCCCCTCATCTCTCTGTGGTTATGCTGTACCTTACTTAAAGGGATCTCTCACATTAGACCTATAGAGCCATGGAACCTCACTCAGTTCTTCAGTCCTTAACTCGGCCTCCTTTTGAACCTGCAGCAAAGTGCGACCTCAGATTTTTATCTTGGGAGTCCCTTTTACTGGTAGCCATCACATCAGTGAATTTCAGAGCTTCAGGCATATTATGCATTAAAAGGCCCTATTTAATCTTCCACAAGGACAGATTATCACTCCGGGCAAACCTATCTTTTCTTCCCAAAATTATTTCAGATTTTCCATCAATCAGACCATTGATTTGCCAGTGTTTTCCCCAAATTTTACTAATAAAGGAGAATACTGTCTACATTCTTTGGATGTACACAGACAACTGAGGTTTTATTTGGACAGAACCAAAGCAATGCGTAAAACTGACCAACTTTTTATTTCCTTCTCTGGACCTAGAATGTGAAATTCTGTCTCCAAGGTCACTTTATCTAAATGGCTAAGGGACTGCATACGCTACATCTACTCACTTGCGAAAAAACCTATAACACAGAATGTTAAAGCCCACTCTACCAGATCCATGGCAACTTCTATAGCCTTCCATTCGAGAGCCTCTATGGATATTTGTGCAACAGCCACATGGGCTAACCCCCACACTTTTTACTAATCATTACAAGTTGGATGTGATCTCCAGAGGGAGAGCTGCCTTTAGCTCACTGGTGCTCAGAAATGTTTTTCCATAAGGGCCAGCCAAGGAACACAAGGTAGCTGGGGATTCTGTCCCATCAGTGATGAATGAAAAGAAGTAGCTGGGGATTCTGTCCCATCAGTGATGAATGGAAAGAAGATTAACAACATCAGATAAAGAAGTTATGTCTTGCCATAATGTCTCATCTGTGTTGTTGATGATCTTTCATTCATCACTTCTCACCCTCCTTCCCCCTCCAAAGGCTCCTGGGGGATACTTTGAATCCAAGTGTTGAGTTAGGGCATCTGCGCAGAAATGGCCTCTGCTTTACTGATACTGGGCAAATTCAGTCTGAGGCAACAGGGAGACTGGCATTATGGGTAAAATATTAGCTCAAGAGGTTTTTGGCTGGCACGAGCTTGGTATTAGGCTGACTCTGTTCCGAGGCTCGGAACTGAACCCATCAGTGATGAATGAAAGAAGATCAACAACACAGATGGAACGTTATGGTAAGATGCAACTTTTTCTTTTTCTTGCTATACCAGTTATATCCTTGAATTTGTGAGTTGCCTTTTTCTTTGCCATTGCCTGTAAATATAAGCAAATAAGAGGGAACGGACACCCTGATTTGTTCCCCGTTCAAACACAGCTTATCAGAGAGACAAGGGGACTGGAATCATAGGTCAAGGGGGGGAGGAGCGCCTCCCCACTTTTACAGCTACCATCTTGTCTCTTGGGGAAATGGCTAAAAATGAATGGCTAGCCTGATCCAGCACTAAGCGAGATAGATTACCAGGAGGTGCACTCTGGCCAGCATCTTCCTTAAGGAGGACCCCTGCATGCATCGCACACCAATGTAGATTTAAACACAGTGCAAGAAAGTTAAAGTAACTTCGTTGAGTGAGGTAAGTGTGAGAGCCAGTACCTCATCACGCCCCAGAGTTTTCCAGCCACCAAGCGTTTCTGTTGATTATTGCTGCTTGCTGCCAGTCATGCTTCCAGGTAAGGAGAGTTGAGAGTTGTTTTTGCTGGTTCATGTTTTCTTACTGTTCCTTACCTGAGTGTTTTGGTTCATGTTTTCTTATTGCTCCTTGCCTCCAAGTGTTTTTGTTGATCATTGCTGCTTGGTGTCATGTTTTCTTATTGCTCCTTACCTGAGTGTTTTGCTGATTTGTATTTTATTTTCTTATTGGTGTGTGCGCGTATGTGTGTGAAATGCCCCAGTTAGGTATACCTGGTGGTTAGTGTTACTCAGGCTCAAACCCTGTACCTTCGGTACAAGGAACAAGAGCCTGAATTCTCTGCCCATACCACCACTTGTGATTCAATGAGTTGAGCCCATAGCTGTTAACTGTCCAGGTTTTCACAGAATATTTGACTCATACTTTTGGTCTGTTCTTAGTTTGTGGTTTTCTGGAAAATCCGTGAAAACTAAATTCACTGAATAATGATAGCCCTTTGTTTCAGTCTTCCTGTCTTTCAGGAAACACATGGTAACACAAAACATTTTATTCTAGCAACTTTCTAAGATTATGCAAGCAATGTTTCAAATATTTCCCCTGGTTTTGGGCCTTTGTCCCACCTCTCCCCAAAAATACATTTTTGCTTTTTTCCAGATTTCTTGTGCTGCAAAGTTCAGAGATAAAGTTGAGTGTTGAGTGGATATATTACAAGGAGCTGAGAGCTTCAAAGGAAGAGAAGTTTAGTGCTGCTTATGCCAAGTCTGCTTGCATTGTTAGCACAACAGGTAGTGTACTTGCTTTTGATGCAGAAGGCTGTGGGTTCTACTCCCACAGTATGTAGATGCATTGCTGATACTGTTCTTTCGGCTTTTTTCTGGTTAGGGGTCGCCACAGAGGATCACCTGACTGCTCATGATTGGTAGTGGAGTTTTACGGTGTCGAGTTGGCAGCCTGGTGCCCAACCTTTCTCAGAAGGCACACATGCATGCACTCATGCGTAGGTCCAATTTAGAGTGTCCAGTCCACCTACAGCATGTCTTTGGGATGTGGGAGGAAACTGGAGCACCCGGAGGAAACCCACGCAACCACAGGGAGGACATGCAGACTCCGCACAGAAGGCACCCCGGGCGAAGATTGAACCAGAGAACCTCTTGCTGTGAGGCGGCAACGCTAACCGCTGCACAACCTTGGCCGCCCTATTGCTGATACAGTACTATGTTGTACTTTTAAAGGGGGTGGATGCTGCAGTCCTGAGAATGCCCTCTTTGGCAGAGTTGCTTAGTAACTATGAACCTGTTATCAAGTTTGCCATCCATTCCCTATTGCAATATTACTAGCTTATTTTTTAAGTGTTAACAGGCAATTTGTTCTTCAAGGGCAACAGGCATTTTATTTGTAGATGAAACAATGAAATATAAAGTTGTTTTCTAGCAGCAACC
This sequence comes from Protopterus annectens, assembly GCF_019279795.1. Taxonomy (NCBI): domain Eukaryota; kingdom Metazoa; phylum Chordata; order Ceratodontiformes; family Protopteridae; genus Protopterus; species Protopterus annectens. The sequence continues at coordinate 1,908,326,634 of NC_056731.1, forward strand.
TCTTCATTAGTTACAGATCCCCTTAATGTGGAATTATTTAGATGACTTTTGCTTCTGCAGAAATTATGCATATTTACTGATACTGGTGGATTGTGATGACAAGTTTGAATGGCCTTTTATGGTTGAATTTCTGAAATGGGTAGTTTTGTCATTGGTTCATACGTTTTGTTTCATTGCTTACTAGAAGACTGTTCAAAACCACAAATTTAAAACACATTCTAACAATTGGTGCTGTATTATACAAGGAAGGTGAATCAAAGAACTCATACATGTATGCATGGCCCTAAAAATGTGTAAGGAGCCTGTGGTTTGAAAACAGCCCAGAGGTAAGCTTAGTCCTACACTAGTCAGATGCAAAATGAATGTGGGTTTTCATGCAGTTTCAATGAATGTGAGTTTCAAAGGCGGAGAAGTTTACTGCTCATGCTAAGTCTGTTTTCATTGCAAGACTGTATTGTTTAATAAATGGTTCAGTGTTTGTGCTATTCTAGTTCGATATCTGTAATCATTGTAGAAGTAAATAAGAAAACAATATGCATGCTGACAGGTTTGAACAGTGTTTATGGTAACTGAGGAGAAATAGCCAAGTAATGCCACACTGGAGTGGCTGGGACGGGGCTGCTGCTGGAGCGGTAGGGGGTTGCTGCAGGAGGGGCTGTTTTGGGGGAGCCCAGTACCATGATCCAGCTCTCGTATTTTGCAATGTTATTTACTATAAATGATCAGAAGTTAGAATGAAACAACGAAGTGTCAGTTGTATTAAAAAAAAAAAAAAAGCACTTTTGTTCTGTGTTTGGCAAAAGAAATAAAGCGCTTATTTTTTACAACTGTCATTTCATTGTTTCATTCCAATTTCTGATAGTTTATAGTTTTCACTGTTATTTAATAAAAGTCATATTGTTGAGCATGTCAGTGGAATTCTGTGGATTGTAGACCTCAACTGTAGACCTCAACTGAAGTGGCAGCAGCTCAGCCAGGTACATTGTAGGCAGTCATTTATGAAGTAATAACAGTAAAAATAATAATGACAACGACAGTGATGATGGTGATAAAATAAAACTTAATGCAGGCAAGAAACTGGAATAACTTTGCTGTTACTGTGTTTTCAGAAGTTAATAATTTTTTTTCCTTGCCTTAACTATTTTTTTTTTATAAATAAAAATTGGCCCCAGTTTTGTGAGATTTTTAAAGTCGTGCAAGAAAGACTAATTTATTTAAAAAACAAAAAATGTTGTGATTTTTATTCTGCTTATAAAAAAGGTATTAAAGCTTCTTGCCTGAGTTTAAGTCTTCCGTTAGGTTATTTATTATTATTGTTTTTCAAGTTGCCCAGTTTTTGTTGCACTTTCTTTTTTATTTAATTGAACAAATAAAAGCAACAGGTTGAGCTTGAAAGTGGTAAACGGCTTTTGCTCACAGTTCTTATTTAAACTTCAAAACCTCATAGTTCAAGGGATAAAACAAAAAACTTAATGGGTCAGGATAAAGATCAAAGGTCCAGAATCAGGGACAGATTTTAAATATAACATTGTTCTGGTATGCTTTGTTGCTAGAATAACAGGCTTTGCATTAGCCTGCATTTTCTGAAGGATATGAAGTCAGAAGTCTGAAACTAGTGTCTATCATTATTTAAGTTTTGCAATCCTCATAAATTTTCTAGAAAATCACACATTATGAGAAACAGACCAAAAATGAGACAAAATCAAGGACAGTCAAATGTATACTCTGATCTCTCAACCTCTTTAGGCACAAATTGGGAGAAGGTATGAAAGGCTCAAAATCATGGGCAAATTTTAAGCTTTACTCTTGTCTAATGGTTAAGGTATTTGCCTTATAAACACAAGTACAGGGTTTGAGTCTCAGAAGGGATAACTGGCTAGGCTTAAAATGGCTTGCAAGGGCAATTAACCTAGTACTAACCTATGTATGTACACCTACGTCACCAAAGCAATGGATGAAGGTAACAGTTCACACCACATTACCTTGACCTGGCCAAGCCTTTTGATGCAATCCCCTATGCAGATATAGTACAAAAGATGAATAATCTAGGATCAAACACTTGCATCACTAGCTGGATTGCCAACTTGCTCACAGTATGCAGGAGTTCAAAATAGGGGAAGTTGCCTCTAGAAAGAGACCAGTCCACCAGTGGAGTCCCCCAGGGTTCGGTGCTGAGACTTTCTGTTTGGTGTATATTTTCCATAAGTAAAACGAAGTACCATGGGGCTTTGGCCAGCTAAGTTTGAGATGACTGCATGCTGGAAACAGTTATTGAATCCCCAAATGATTTAACCATCATGCAGGAAGGTTTGCCCCAAACAATAACTGGTGCCAAGATAATGAATTGAAACTAAACTCCAAAAAATATATTATCTTATTCTTTGGGAAGTCATCTGCCAAATTGACAACAACCCCTGATAACTGACCCAGATGTTTGGCATTTGAGAACTTGTGTGTACAGTGACCTAACTTTTGACCAGCATGTGCCCAGAGTCATAAGAAAGTCTTTCTGTATTGCACAGTTTATAAACAAACGGATTGTGACTAGATCTAGAGATGTTATTGTCCCCCCTTACATAGCCCTCATTAGGTCAGTCATTTTGTATAATGCCCACTTTGGCATGTATCTGTCCAGACCCATGTAACAATTAGAGGACCCACAGAGATACCTTACTAAAAGGATACAAGTCCTAAGCAATAGGTCTTGCATAGACCACCTCAAAGATTTCACTATACTCAAAAATCCTGCAGCGTGCTTAGAGGTGACCTGTGTCTGGCATACCAAGACATCCTCCAACCTAATACTGATGGATCAACTGAACATCAAGTCAAATGGCATCCGAAATACATAGTCCAGGTATCGAAACTGAATATTGTAGAGAGATGGATATATATCACAGAGGATACCACTGCTCCAGAACAGACTGTTCAAATAAAACAAAGCTTATCGCTGTCCATATATAAATGCCACTTGGATCTAAGGATGGGTAATAGAAAATGTACTCCAAGATTGCCCCTCATGCCACTAGTGGACAGAGATGGTTGCCAAGTGCTGCATCCCTTACATTAGGTCCCCTCAAATTATCCATGGTATGATCAGTTTGTCTCACTAGGGCTAATGTACAAATGTGAAGTTGTTCAATCTTACCATTCATTCTTCACTGATGGGTTCGGAGCTGATCCCTTGGCTCTGACACGGCTGTTAGCAAGCTCAAGGTTTTCCAGTTGCTCGAGACCCAGCCCCTTATCCCATAATGCACTGCTGGAATTACCTCAGATCTAGTTTGCAACGGCACGGATCTCGGTGGTTCCAGCTTGCTTAAGCCTAAATCTTCATAGATTATTCAAAAAAATCACAAGATTTTTTGTATTTTCTTCTATTAGAAATATATATATACTTATAGTTCACTTGTTAGGATAGTTTTTATAGCCCCCGTCTCTGTTAATACTATACTTGGTGTGTTTTTTCGTAGTGGCCTCGTATTGGCCTACTTCTAGAAGTAGTTTACATTGGTAGTTAGATTAGAGTTTTAGTATTAGTTTGAGTGCTTAATACTATTTAGCTAATTTTGGCCCCCTTTTCCTTTGGGCCATTGTTTGTGTCTATTGGTGGTTGTGTTCCTATCACTACTAGCTAATCTTTGACTTCATTATTGTGGATAGTGGTTTTTGGTTATTGGACATGTCTGAGGAAAAACAAAAGCATCCTAAGTCTGGGTTCAAAAAATGCCCAGACTGCGAACAAAAGATGTCCGTTACTGATACTCATGTGCAATGTGTATACTGTCTAGGAGCTCTTCACTTGCAAGAGTCATGCAGCATATGTCACACCTTTTCTTCCAGGGTTACATTAGAAAGAAAGAGGAAATTGGTGGACAGAGGTTTACTAAAACACCCTTTTGTCGAGGCGTTGAGTGACCAGGATGGGGCCAGTAAGTCCTGTCATTCTTCCCAATCCTCAGGAGACTCAAAAGCCACAAAAAAATCTAAGAAAATTGAGGATGCTGGGTCATCGGCTCCACAGTTCTCGGAGCAGAGTGTCCCTTCTTCTCGGATCCTGTGCACTGTTCTGGAGCCGGTATCAGAGTTGCCATCGTCTCCTATTCTCCAATCTGCACCATCGGTGCACTCGTCTAGGTCCTCGGTTAGTCTTTCTGATCTGGACATGGACCGACTGGTACAGAAGCTGTTAGGGGCACCAGGCCTAGCTAAATTGCTGTCGGCTCTGACCCTAGCGTCAGAACCGAAGACCATTACCCCAGAATTGACTGCTCCTCCTCCGAGCCATACTGGGCTTTCAGAGCCAGAGGAGGCTGACTTGATAATCGAAAAGCCCTTGGAGTCGACACCTGCTCCAGTGTTGTCGGTTCCATCTGCTCGGACATCCTTGGTGCCGACCGGGGACTACTCTAGGAGCCGACATTCTCCTGTCGGGTCCGGGGAGGGTAGTCGCACCGACTTGTCGGTGCCGAGACTTCCTCTCGGGGCTTCGGCTCAGATGAGCTCGGCTCCTACCTCGGGCTCTGAGCCCACGGCCTCGGTGCAAGAGGGGCTTGAGGTTCCTTCGGGTCCTTCTACTCCTTCCCATCAGAGCCGTGATGCCTATGAAGCCATGAGGTGAGTATTGTCTCCTAAGACTTCCTCGATGTCAGGATTGGTCTCTTCTTCCCCTAAGGCGCCTGTGTCCACTTCTGTTTCCATCGGCTCCAAGCGTAGAGACCCTGAGCCTCAGGTAGCCCCACTGGGCGCTCCCTGCTCTTCTGAGACTTCCCCAGATGTTCCCGCAGAGGAGGTTCCCAGAAAGAGTGTGTGCAAGAGGAGGCACCTGGACTCCCCACAGGAGTCTTTGACATCTGACACTGACTTAGATGAGCCAGAAGCGTCCTCCCAATCCTCCTCTGAGGACATCTCCTTTGCAATGATACTTGAGATCCTTAGGCAGAGGGGTGATTGGCATTCCAAGAACCCTCCTCAGGATGAGTCAGTTCTCCTGAAGGCTTTCGGTTCTTAACCTTCCACCTCTTGGGTGTCTCCGCCCTATGATGAGCTTATGGACCTGGTCTCTCGTAGGGCATGGGAGCCACCAGAATCTATGGAACCTGTCCCTAGGAGGCCTAACAAGTTAATTTCTGCCCCAGTAGATAAGTCCTTTTTGACCAAGGGAGTCCCTATTGATGCCATGGTCGTGGCGGCGGCCACCAAAAAGGAAATGTCTGAGACGTCCTCGTCTATCCATCCTCCTAACAGAGAGTCTAGGATTATGGATAGATATGGGAAATGCATGTTTAGTTCAGCGACCTTCGCACTTAGATCACTGAACTATTTGACCCATTTTACCAGACTGCAGAGAGATCTCCTTAAAGAGTTAGGAGATGCTCTTCAGGGTACGGTAGCTGCAGGTGCTTCCGACAAAGTTGCCACCCAGCTTGTTACCCTAAATTCAATTGTAAACTCATCCATGCATCTCATATCGTATGCAGCTGATGGCACGAGTAGGGCGGCAGGTACAGGAGATGCCCTTCGTAGGCACTCCTGGATGCGCCTCTGTTCCTTCGCAGAGCTTTTCAAGTCATTTGTGAATACCCCGTTTGATGGCTCATCTCTCTTTGGGCCTAAAGTAAAGGAAACATTGACCAGGTGTGAGCAAGAGGGAAAGACTGTCTGCCGTAGGAGTCTGTTTTTCCACCCCTACTCGGCATTATCCCAGAGGCCAAAGGGGAGGGAAGATGTGGTTCCGAAAATCCCAAGGAGTCTGTCAGGACACACGTGGTGAAACGCCCTCTAGGGGCAGAGGAGGGGGTTATAATGGAAGATGCCACCCTCGTGGCAGAGGGGGTCCGCAACAGCAGGGTGAAAGAGATCATTTCTCTGGTCACCCCTACCAGCGCTCCTGAGCGGAGGCCCGGCTGTCCTGCTCTGGAAGCAGTCGGGGGTCGCTTATCTTTGTACCCAGAAGCCTGGCTGGACATAAGAGACAGATTGGGTACAAAGTATCAGTTCCAGAGGGTACTTCATACCGTTCTACTCTCCTCCCACCTCTGTCAGGAGAATCCTGGATGTTCCACCCAGTCACAGGGAACAAGCAACTATAGAGGTTCACAAGTTGCTAGAAAAGAAGAGTCATCCAACCAGTCCCAGCAGACCAAACAGGATTCGGAACATACTCTAGATTCTTTTTAGTTCCAAAGAAAACAGGGGACTGGAGACTCATTTTGGACCTCAGCAGACTCGACCAATTTGTCAAGAAGGAGAAGTTCCGGATGGTCATGCTTCAGTCCATACTTCCCTTTTTAGGGAAAGACAATTGGATGTGCTCAATCGATCTCAAGGATGCGTACTACTACATAAAGATGACCAGACCATCCAGGGATCATCTGGGTTTCCGTCTGGGAGCCAATCACTATCAATTCCGAGCCCTGCCCTTTGGTCTCACTACAGCCCCAGAGTGTTCACCAAATGTATGGCAGTGGTCACGGCTCACTTGAGGCATCTAGGATTCCAGGTGTTTCCGTATCTAGATGATTGGCTCCTTACCTCCACCACCAAGCATCAACTGATTTGGGCAAGAGAATCTACTCTGACACTCTGCAACCACTTAGGCTTTACTGTCAACTTAGAAAAATCTGCCTTGTTGCCATCACAGCATATCGTCTTCATCGGGGCAGAGTTAGACACTTCAACCACCCTGCGTCTACCTTTCGAGAGGGTCTCATTTCTTCGCCAACATGTCAGCTCACTGGTGTCAAAAGATAGAGCTCCTGCAGCAGAAGTCTAAAAAGTACTGGCTCTTATGGCAGCAGCAGTCTTAGCCATACCATTAGCAAGGATGCATATGCGGATTCTTCAATGGCTACTGTTCATTCAGTGGTCTTATCAGGAACTTCCAATGAAGCATATGATTGTGATAAATTCTTGCAAGAGTCCTTCAGTGGTGGTTGACGTTGATTCATGTTACAATAGGAGGACCATTTATACTACCCCCGCCGATAGCCACTGTGACCACGGACGCTTCCCTGGTAGGGTGGGGGGGGGGGGTCATTTTCAGGGAAAGACTTCCAAGGCACATGGACGGATCAAGAATCACATCTGCATATCAATGTTCCAGAGATGAGAGCAGTACTTCTGGCGTTGCAGTACTTTCAGGACTCTCTTCCTCTAGGGGCAATTGTAGTTCAGACAGATATGTCAGTGGGCTGGTATTTGAACAAACAGGGCGGAAGCCCTCAGAGTTTGGCAGTGGGCTGTGTCATCCCAGCGCTTTCTGTTGGCAACTCGCATCCCGCGGAGATCCAACGTGATAGCAGACAAACTGAGCAGGGCAATTTTGTTGCCACACGAGTGGTCCCTCAATCAGGACATTGCGGACAGGATTTTCTGCAAATGGGGCCAGCCTTGCTGCGACCTTTTTGCCAGCACATCAACACCAAATGCAGAAGCTACTTCGCCCTGATTCCCCCTCTGGGACAACCCCCTAGAGACGCACTCGTACACGATTGGCCCCTGGGTCTCCTATATGCATTTCCTCCAATACCGCTAATACCAAGATTTTTACAAAAAGCAAAGTCGTTGGGAAGGACCATCATTCTTATAGCCCTCCATTGGCCTCGGCATTCTTATAGCCCTCCATTGGCCTCGGCAGATTTGGTTCCCATTTCTTTATCATCATCTCTTGGAGGATCCATGGTTTCTGGACCCAGTTCCAGACTTTCTGACACATCTGTCAGGGGATCTCCACCCTTCATTGCAGTCCGTGAAGCTGACAGCTTGGCTGCTCCAGTTCCCCACATAGCCAGGCTTCACAAACTTTCTTATGACACGAGGCAAATCCTTTTGTGTTCTCACAAACCTTTCACCAGGAAATTATATAGTAGTAAGTGGAAGATAGTTTCCATTTGGGCTTCCAAACAGAATATTGATCCTTTTCACGCTCCCTTGACATCTATATTGGAATTCTTAACTGTTATCTTTAATGAAGGAGCGGCAGCGGCTACAATTCGAGTCCAGTTAGCTGCCATATCTAATTTCCATCTTGGAGTAGACGGACTAAATGTTATGGCCCACAAGTTGTCCAAGGCTTTTCTTAACGGGACCTTTCACATGAGGCCTCCAGTAAAAATTCCTTATTCCCCCTGGAATCTGAATTTCTTGCTTTCGCTCAATTCTTCCCTTGTTTGAACCTGCATCATCTTGTGATCTCAAATATTTGTCGTGGAAAGCCATTTTTCTAGTGGCCATTAATTCCGCCCGCAGAGTGTCAAAGCTTCAAGCCTTGTCTATCACACCTCCTTATATTATTTTTCATGCTGATAGAGTATCTCTCAGGACAAATCCTTCCTTTTTACCTAAAGTTTGTTCTGAGTCTAATATCAATCAAGTTCCCCAACCACTCCCAACAAACTAGAGTATATGCTGCACAAACTAGACGTTCATGGACAGCTCTGATATTATTTAGATAGGATAAAAGATTTTAGAAAATATTTGTTTCCTTTTCTGAAGCAAGGAAAGGTAGACCAGTGGCTAAAACAACCCTTTCTAAGTGGCTATCTGATTGTATCACCTGTATTTATTCAGCAGCTAATATGCCCTTACTACACAGAATTAAAGCTCATTCAACCAGAGCAGTTTCTACATCCTTTGCATTTCAAGCCAAATTGCCCATTGACAACATCTGTGCTACAGCCAGTTGGTCTAAGCCTCATACCTTTCTCTCTCATTACAAGGTGGATAAGGCCTCCAGGGACAGGGCTTCCTTTGGTTCTACGGTCCTGAAGAATATACTCCTGTGAGCCACCCAAAATTTGAGGGTGCTAGGGACGCTACCCATCAGTGAAGAATGAACGATGAGATTGAACAACTTTACATTAAGAAGCTATGTACTCACCATAACGTTCCATGTGAGTTGTTCCATCTCGCCTTCATTCTCACATCCCTCCCACCATCCCCCACCTGGCTGACAGTTGACTTAGACGTTGGTCTCATCCTGGTAATTCAATTCGTTCCTTTTTCCCTCTCTTAGGAGAGTAGTCCTTTTACAAGGATATAGTACACACAGCAAACAAGATCTGAGGTAATTCCAGCAGTGCATTATGGGATAAGGGGCTGGGTCTCGAGCAACTGGAAAACCTTGAGCTTGCTAACGGCCGTGTCAGAGCCGGGGGATCAGCTCCGAACCCATCAGTAAAGAATGATGGCGAGATGGAACAACTCACATGGAACGTTATGGTGAGTACATAACTTCTTATTATCATCCATGGGATAGGGAAGACCAATCAGGAAATGTTCTTTCAAGCACTAAAAAAAGAAATTGGCTAAGCTTAAAATGTCCTCTAAGTGAACCTATGTTGTGGTAGTAAATAGTTTTAAAAATTTGCCCTTTTTAGATCACTTAGTGCCTTTCTCACCCCCTGCAGAGAGAAATCCTCCTTTAATTCTTGCCTCCATCCATTCATATATCCTCCTAATTAACCCTGTTTTGTGAGGGAATACAAATGATGTCCTTGCCCTACTCATACTATCCCAGCTGAATCTATCAAATACATTCATTCTCCCTGTCTCTCTCTATGGAGACCCGCCAACAATAATAGCATCTTCTGATACTCTGCTTCCCTTTGGTCATTATTATTCTGTCAGTATTGCAGAATATTTGCTTCCCCTCCACAAAACCACATTGGTCTATATCAATTTGGTCAACACCTTAACCATTCTCTTAGCTAATGTAGGAACACTTAAATTAAAATCCCTGTGGATTGATTAAACATCACCATTTTTAGCTCACATCTTCCTGTCTTTGGTATTAATTATTGAGCATTGTCTACCTCCAGCCTTGGTATAATTATTCCAAAAATAGTTCTCTGTGGGCCGTTTTCATGGTTTTCACATTCCTCTGCTTTATACAAGTTTTCATAAAATTTCTGAACTTTGTCTAATACCGCTATAGGATCTTTTTTTGTTGTTGTAAGCTCATAAGGTTTGCTGTCAACCTTTTGTACTTTCTGTTGCCTAAGTGAACATTTTAGTGCTGTAGAGTTACCAGAAATAGCTGCTTGAAAACATCCAAACTTACTCATATTATCACAATGGTCCCTTATTTTCCTTTTAGCACTCTGCAGTTGCTCCTCTGAAGTTACACTTATACTGCTATACTTTTAACATGCGTTAGACCCTCTAATTCCTATTATGTTTTCCCCATACCTGTCTCTTGCTAATATCTGCCATGTTTTTAAACTTCACTTTTGTTTTAACCCATTTACTAACTCTCTTTCCTCAAAAAAATGCTTCCATAATACCTCTCAGTTTATTTTTGCTACCCATACTTTAAGTTCCTGTCTTTTTAACAGTTAAGCTGGAAAGTGCCTGTGCCTCATTTTGTACTTCATTATCCTGCATTTAGTTTTTTTGTTGCTGCATGATCTGAAATAGTTATTGGATGGGTGTCAAAGCTTACAATTAAATACTCATGCTTCTATGAGATGTAGTGTATATCTATCTAGGCTAGTTCTTACTACTGAATTCATATCTTCTATACAGAACATTCTCATATTTCTTCTGGTCTACCCTCTCTTTTCCCTTCTAGCCCCATGATATATTTTTACTATTGCATATCAGGTTCCAGTCACTATCCATAAATCATAATCTTTGCTGGAAGTTTTATTATTCATTCTAAAGGTTGCTTCTTAGCTCCCGTTTAGCCTGTGTTGCAATTTTCAAGCCTCGATTCAAAGAGGAGACTCAAACAAAAAAATATAAATTTTGCACAACCCCATCCCTTTTAAACAGAACAAGCATACAAAAACTGTGTGCATTTTCAAAACATATTTTCCTCTCCAGATGGGAGCAGCTGTCCCAAATTGACAGTTGCACCCACGAGCCTTACCTTATCTAAAATTAAGATTACCCATGCTAGCACTAACTGCCCTCTTTTCTTCTCTGTCTTTCACTTAGATGTGAGAAATAGTTTGCTTGCTTTTTAGTGTACATCAACTTTTAGCCCTAAGCAAAAGAAGTGTACTGTTTACCTTTATATAAACTTAATTGTGTGTTGTATTAAATTCACTGAAGCACTAAAGTACTAAGACTGCTAGGGAGGCCACTACTTGTATAACTTATTCACTTCCCTCAGTTTTAAACATTATTTTGCTTATAACTGCTTGCCACTGTACATTTAAATATTAATTCCATTGTACCTTATGTACTGCAGTCAGGATTGTTCAAACCTCTTGTTTCCAAGTGAAAGTTGGTAATGAAAAAACAGCAAGTGAATTCATAAAATGAAGTATTATTGCAACCAGGTTATGAGCAAGGAAGCGGCTCCTTTCCAAGCTGTTCTCCTGCCGAAATATGTAGTGAGACTGTCTTGGGAACTGTGTGTGTCACTGACTTGTCATTATGTTTGAGTTAAAAGGTCATATGTTTAAATGTACAGGAGAGTAGTTTTACATTACAGTGCAAATTGTAATGTTTCAGCCGTAATACTGTCAACGGAAAATGCCACACGTTTGATTTATTAGGAAAGACTGAAATTCAAGACCTGTCAGCATTTCCATTATTCCTCGTTTGAATTGGCTGTTCTTTAATGTTTATAAAGGTAGCTACTTAAATTAGTGGCCAGGCCCATTTGTGCAAGTGCAGCAAACTGTGAGTGGTTTGTTATTTTACAGCTTTTTTTTTTTTTATGTCAGCGGCTGAAGTACGCATAAATGCGTTGAAGTAGACTGCGTTGTCATATATGCACGGTGTTCTGTCAGCATTGAATTGACAATCTGATTTGGGAATTAAGCATATATTGTACACCCTAAAGCATCTGGATTAGGTGGTGGCTGTCAAACTGTTTGTAGAATGCAGTTTTGGTTTTGTTACTTGTATAAGTAGAAAGCTGACTTGAGCACAAGTATTCCTTTGAGAATTGTGTATGCAGTGTCAAGATAAGACATCAGATTGAAGTCCCACTGGTCGCTTTGCTTTCCGTGCTTAGTTTCATTTATTCATCTTATTTATTTGGTACTTAATGACAATTCAGTCATACACACCACTTCCCAAGACATGTTAACAAGATATTTCGGCAGGAGAATGGCTTGGAACTGAGCTGTTTCCCTGCTCATAATCTGGTTGCAATAATACGCAAATACCACATTTTTTTTTTAATTTCACTCAGAACACAGTTCAGTACTCTGATTGCTGGTACATGTAGACTTCTTGTCTCATACTGAAAACCTTTGATAATAGAAACAACTAATGCCTGCAAATACAAGAGTTACTAATTCCAATACCTGCCATTATTTTATCTTATTTTTCAAGCCTGTTTGCTTAACAGTAGCACCAAGGATGTTACTGTAGATATCCGCATCTGTAGAAACTTGGGAAATTGTCTTAATTCTACATAAAATGTGATCAGTATGCTTTTACATCACTCCAGCAGCTTAAGATCACATTATATTAACTAACTTTCTTGTGTCTCATTTTCTTACTTTGTCCCCCACCTCACATTTTAAGTGCACACTGTACAAGACTGCTTTACAGTATAACATAGGTTCATAGGTAGGTACTAGGCTATCGGCCCTGGGGCCTATACAAGCCCAGCCAAAAAGGTACCCTGGCTTTTGCCACCCAAGAAAATTATTTTCCTGTGCCACTGTCGAGCAGAGCCACAGAGGTGATCCCCGGGGTGAATTTCCTATTTCCCATCCAATCATCAAGATTTTTCTTGAAGAGTGCTAATGAGGAGCTTTGTTTGATATATAGGTTCATAGGTAGGTGCAATTTATATCATGAAAATTTTATATATTATATAACTGTTTTACTTATTTTATTCTTCATTCCCTTTCCCTTCAATGTCCTTTTAAACATTAATGACAAATCGAGAGGTATGCTTTTACAATCCACCCACCATTTTAATTCCCCAGTAGCTCAGTGTGATGAGAAATATCTTAGTTGTTAATTTGGGTGGCCCAGTGGTGCAGCGGTAGCTTTGTCACCTCACAGCAAGAAGTTCTCTGGTTCAATTCTCGGCTGGGGTGCCTTCTGTGTGGAGTCTGCGTGTCTTCCCTGCATTTGTGTGGATTTCCTCCGGGTGCTCCGGTTTCCTCCCACAATCCAAAGATATGTCTGGAGAATTTCTCCCCGGGCCTCCGCAGCAAATTGGCTTCGTTCCAAGTCGGACTTTCCTGGTAAACAAATGTTAAATAAATAAGTTTAACAGTGAGCAAAATTCCAGTCTTTCTTCAGCTACTTCTTACAAAGTCACATTCCATGTTTGTGTTCCTATATCTAATAGGACTGACTCTTTGTAGTGCCTCATTTATTCACAATGTTGCTTGTCATCTTATTGATACTCTTCATCTCCCAGCACCAGTCTCAATTTTTTTCAGCACATGGGCCTTTTTCTGTCATTCAGGCATTTTCTTCTGGAACAATGTAAAAGGTCTCACTGGTTAAGTCCTTTGTATGGGCTTTATTATCGTCAGAATCTTTCTACTTGCTGGCTTACTCTGTGTTGGCAAACTTTTATTTCCTCTTTAGTCAGTCCTGCAAAAATGTATTTAATGCTCTAGAAAAAAACATCTGAAGACAGGAGGATACATCAGCTTGACTCTCCTACTTGCCTCTCTTTATTCCCTGATTGCCAAGATAAATTTGCTTCTGTCCTGCCTGGTGTACAGTGAGCAATCATTTTCCACAAATATTGATCTGAAGTAGGATATTCATTTGTCTGCAACCTGTGGGTTATGGATCCGATATCGGATCCGAACCGGCATGGTTTTCCAGCTATGGATCCAAGCTCTCAGCTCCTCCCCTCACCCATAATGCCCTGCTCTACCCTCATGACCTCAGATCTCGTTTGCCGCGCTGGTGACTGGATTGGTATCTATAGCTCTCAGCTAAGTGCTAGTTTTATATCTGTTAATTCAGAAAATTTGAAGTTTTTTGTACTTTTTTGTGTGAAAGTTTAGGTTTCCCTCTTTGATAGTTTTATTTAGAGTTAAATTAAGTATTTTTTTTCCCTCCCCTCGCTGTTGGCGTAGTGTGTGTGTGTTGGGCCTGTGTGTCTGTATTACTTTTAGTTACTTTTAATTAGTAGCTGTATAGATTTGGATGGCTGATCAGCCCAAATCTGTATTTTCTAAATGCACCGAGTGTGGCCATAAGCTCTCCCCGGCTGATGGCCACACTCGGTGTGTTAAGTGCCTGGGGGTTGAACACCTCACATCTGGATGCTGCCATTTGTGCAGGGTTCAACCCCAGGGCACTGAGGGAGCGGAGGTCCAAGCTTGTCTTGGCGGGCCTTTTACCGCCAGACTCTGCTCCGGCCTCCGCTCCTTCGGGAGTAACCGTGGTTTCGGTTATTCCCTCCGTGGCACCCCCTCCTGCTCCTGGGACTCAACCTCCCGTTTCTGGAGAGGAGAGGGATGCTGGGAAAAAGGACCGGAGGGAGAGGCACCACAAGCGGCGGGCCGAGACCTCTGTTTCGGCCCCGCCAGCCAAGCGGGCTTCTCCCCCGGCTCCGTTGTCGGCTCGGTCTCCTCCTTCTCGGCTCCGGTCCCCTGTGTGCTTTTCACCGGGTCCTGAGGAGGAGGAGACCCGATCTCTGTCGAGGCTATCGAGGAGGCACTCCAGGCCTACCTCGGTAGCCTCGTCGAGATCCACATATAGCCTTTCTGATGCTGATCTGGACCGGATGATGAGAAGATTCATCCAGGCCCAGATGCAGATGGGAGTGCTCTTGCCTCCCCCCCCTCTGGGGGGGAGCTCAACACCCTTTTAAGCCTATTGCTCCTTCTCCGACCCGCTATCCGGGTTCGGAGCAGCTGGAGCCGAGCAGCCGGGCGGGGTGGGTCGGCGCCGATAGTACTTGGTACTTCGGATCCGACCCTGCCCTGGAGTGCGTCGGATCCGACCTCTCGGAGCCTGGATCCGAGCCGCGGAGCCGGGGATCAGTGCTCGCCGGCGCCGTCTGTGTCGGAGCGCACTGTCGCCGGATCCGGCGCCGCGCCGGCTCGATCCACTCTTCGGATCCGAGGGAGCCGATTGTCGGATCCTTTGGTCGAGGTCGGCTCCCTTCGGCGTTTGATGTAGTGGAGAGGGCCCTGTTGAGGGTCTCCGGACCCCGGCACTTGTTCGGCTCCGTCCCGCTCCTCTGCACTGGGCCAGGCTTCCACCATCCGGCCCCTGGGACAGCCCGCTTCTGTGCCCCAAGTTGCTCCTATGGAACAAATTGCTGCTTGTGAGGACTCCTCTGACAGCCCCCAGAGGATGTCCTCGCAAGCATACGTGCAAAAGGAGGCACATTGACTCCCCGAGTCTCTCACAGAAGACACGGACTTGGAGGAAGGGAAGGCTCCCCACGGTCACCCCGAGGATGTCTCATTTGGAGACATCATGGAAATGCTCCGTATAAGGGGTGGTCTGCCCCAAGTCTTCCTCGGACGAGTCCGTGTTCTTGGAGGCATTTGAAGCGGGCCCGTCTACCTCTTGGGTGTCCCCTGCCGACCCCTGGTGGACCTTATTACCACCAGGGCGTGGAAGGAACCGGACACCGTGGAGCCAATTCCCAAGAGGCCAGATAGGATCCTTAGCCCACCGTCCGACCAGGCCCATTGGAGTAAGGGGCCTCCGGTAGATGCCATGTTGACGGCGGCCACCAAGAGGGAACTGGCTCAGGAGAGTCCCTCAGTCCACCCCCCGAGCAAGGAGTCTCGGATGATGGACCGCTTGGGGAAGCGGATGTTTAGTTCAGCGACCTTCTCGGTAAGGGCGCTGAACTACTTGGCACATGTCATTAGGATGCAGCGAGATCTTATTAAAGAATACGCTGCATCCCCCCCAGAGTCCATTTCGGAGGAGGACAGGGTTCTGCACTCCACCCGTATGGCCACTCTTAGGTCAGTTACTAATACTTCTATGCGGCTACTCTCCCACGCAGGGAAGGCGCCGCTAGAGCTGGGACGGGACTAGTCACTAGGCGTCAGGCCTGGCTCCGTCACTGCGATTTTTCTGAGCCCTTCAAAGCGTCATTTGCGAACGCCCCCTTTGATGGTTCTGCTCTGTTTGGCAAAACCGTTCGAGACGTTGACCCAGAGCGAGAAGGACGGGAAGACGCTGTCTGCCGTCGGAATCCGCTTCTCTGCACCCCAGAGGCCCTACTCTAGGAACCAAAAGGGTCAGAAGAAGATGTGGTTCCGGAAGTCGCAGCAGTCCCAGCCTGCTCCGGACAACCAGTCCTTCCGTGGCAGAGGAGGACAGGGAGGACGCCGCCCTAGAGGCAGAGGGGCTCCCAGAAACTTCGGGTCCAGGGAACCTTTCTCTGAACGGCCCGCGCAGCAACCCTGAGGGGTTGCCCGATTGCTCCACTCTGGAGGCAGTCGGGGGACGTTTTTCGGGGCACCTAGCGGCATGGGAGTCCATAACATCGGACCGCTGGGTTCTCCAGAGGATATCGCATCCCTTTCCTTCACCTTCCAAAGTTGAAATCCCTCCCAGACGTCCCACCCGGTCAACGGGAGGCCGCTTTGGCAGAAATTGGCCATCTGCTAAAGAAAAGAGCCATCCAGCCCGTCCCCCCAGACCAGATCGGATCAGGGTTCTACTCCAGATTCTTTTTAGTGCCAAAAAAGACGGGGGAACTAAGACCAATCCTAGACCTCTCTCTCTTGAATCTGGCAGTCCCCAAAGAAAAATTCCGAATGGTCACTCTGCAATCTATTCTCCCCCTTCTGGGAGAAAATCACTGGATGTGCTCGATAGACCTCAAGGATGCGTACTACCACATCCTGATGGACAGGCGCTCCAGGAGGTTTCTCCACTTCCGGCTGGGAGCCAGTCACTACCAGTTCCGGGTCCTTCCCTTTGGTCTCACCACAGCCCCCAGGGTGTTCACCAAAGTATTAGCAGTGGTAGCGGCCCACCTGAGGCTTCAGGGGGTGCAGGTCTTTCCCTACCTGGACGACTGGCTTCTTACCGCCCCAACAAGGCATCTACTCTTATTGGCGCGAGACTCCTTTCTCCATCTTGCTCCTTTTCTGGGCATCACAATAAATACAAAGAAATCCAACCTGGCCCACACAGCTCTTAGATTTTATAGGGGCCAGGCTAGACACAAGGAGTTCTGAGCCTTCCTCACTGCGGACAGAGTTCAAAATCTGCAGCTCCAGGTGCGGGCCATTCTCCACTCAAGTTCTGTTCCGGCGGAGTTGGTCCTGAGGGCTCTAGGGTCCATGGCATCAGCTATAGCACTTCTTCCTCTTGCCAGGCTCAATATGCGCATTCTACAGTGGACGCTCTTAGTACAGTGGTCATACCTTGCTCTCCCCATGCATCATCCCATAGCGATCAGCAAGGCTTGCAAGCGGTCCCTCTTGTGGTGGCTCCACTCCCCGGATCTCCACAGAGGCCGCCCATTTTGTGCTTCTCCCCCCCTCGCCACGTTGACCACGGACGCCTCCCGCCTCGGGTGGGGGGGGCACTTTGCGGGCCGGACCGTCCAAGGCACGTGGGACGATTCAGAGACCTTACTGCATATCAATGTTCTAGAGATGAGAGCAGTGCTCTTAGCGTTGCTAGCACTTCAGGACTTTCTTCCCTTGGGAACAATTGCGATTCAATCGGACAACATGTCTGTTGTCTGGTACATCAACAAGCAAGGGGGAACAAGGTCTTACCCTCTTTGTCGAGAAGCCATGAGAGTTTGGGAATGGGCAATCTCCACCAACCGCTTTCTAATAGCAACGCACATTCCGGTCGGTCCAACATCCTAGCGGACAAGCTCAGTCGCACCATTCTGACCCCTTACGAGTGGTCTCTCAATTGTCAAGTAGCGGAACGCATATTCGCACGGTGGGGAACCCCTTCATGCGATCTTTTTGCCTCTCCCTCAAACACCAAGTGCGACAGTTGTTTCGCTCTGATACCTCCTCCCGGAGGTACCCCAAGAGACGCTCTGGTGCATGCTTGGCCACCCGGTCTTCTGTATGCTTATCCACCCTTACCTCTGATGCTCCAAGTTCTTCAGAAAGCCTCTCGGGTGGGTTGCAGAATGATTCTCATTGCTCCGTTTGGCCTCGACAGATCTGGTTCCCCTTCCTAAGGTCTCACTCGGTGAATCCTCCTTGGATTCTAGATCCCATCCCGGATCTGATATCCCATCCATCCTGCATTCCTCCTCCGAATCTGGACAACCTGAAGCTGACCGCTTGGCTGCTCCAGTTCCACTCTTGATTAGGACTCGGTATTTCGTCACTGGTTAAGGCAATTTTGGTGGCAGCTCATAAACCATCCACTAGAAAGGTTTACCGAAGCAAGTGGAAACGTTTTTCTTTGTGGGCGGAGCGGCAAGGCCTGAATCCCTTCACGGTTCCTCTTCCTTTAGTGCTTGACTTTCTAACCACTCTCTTTAACGATGGTGCCAGCAGTTCCACAGTCAAAGTACAACTGGCGGCAATTTCTCATTATCACATTGGCCATGACTCTAATCCTCTTATGTCAGCCAAATTGTGTAAAATTTTTCTTAAAGGTACTTTTCTTCTCAGGCCCCCTATAAAACAAGCAGTTCCTCCTTGGGACCTCTCTCTGGTCCTACAGGCCTTGACCGCCCCTCCTTTCGAGCCAGCGGCTACGGTGGATCTCAAATTCTTGTCCTACAAGACAGCCTTTTTGGTAGCCATTACATCGGCCAAGAGAGTTTCTGAGCTTCAAGCATTATCAGCTAAACCTCCTTACTTGGTATTTCATCCGGACCGTGTCTACCTCAGGACCAACCCGTCCTTTCTTCCTAAAGTCGCTTCTGAAGCAAACATCAATCAGTCCATTAACCTTCCTGTTTTCTTCCCTAAATATGAAAACAAAGGTGAATATAAGCTACATTCATTAGATGTTCACAGGCAACTTAGATTTTATCTGAACAGGACGGCTGGTCATAGGCAATCCGACCAGTTGTTTATTTCCTTTGCAAAATTTAATTTGGGCAAGCCAATTTCTAAAGTTTCTCTGTCCCGCTGGATTTCACAGTGCATCTTATTGGCTTATCAAGCTTCAGGAAGGCCCGCACCGGAGGGTGTTCATGCCCATTCAACCCGGTCAGTATCTACCTCGGCAGCCTTCAAGGCTAGGATTCCTCTAGATGATATTTGTGCAGCAGCCACGTGGGCTTCATCTCATACTTTTATTTCCCACTATAAGTTGGATCTTGCATCTAGGGGTAGAGCATCCTTTCGCTCCGCGGTGCTCTGGAATATCCTTCCATGATGGCCGCCCAAGATTCAGGTAGCTGGGGACTCTGTCCCACAGGTTGCAGACAAATGAATATCCTACTTCAGATTTAGAAGTTATGTACTCACCATAACATTCCATCTGAGTAGGTGTATTCATTTGTCTGCAACCATCCCGCCCTCCTATCCCCCTGGCCTTTCAGTTTCCTGCATATTCTATGTTACCCTTTTCAGGGTGTTGTTGCTTTGGCAAACTCGATCTGAGGTCATGAGGGTAGAGCAGGGCATTATGGGTGAGGGGAGGAGCTGAGAGCTTGGATCCATAGCTGGAAAACCATGCCGGTTCGGATCCGATATCGGATCCATAACCCACAGGTTGCAGACAAATGAATACACCTACTCAGATGGAATGTTATGGTGAGTACATAACTTCTAATTCCTTTCTGCCACAGTTTTGTCAGGAGAATTTCTCTTAGTATTATTGCATCTTTATAGGTATCTGCTGCTTTCTCATGGCAAGATTTGGGACGTACATACAACTTGCCATCTCCATTAATAAATCCTGCTGTAGAAGACCATTTCAGTTTCTTATTTGCATTTTCAGAAAATTAAAGCCAGTTTCTCTGTTACAGCAGAAAATCAGATCTGAAGTAGGAATGTTCATTTGTCTGCAACCTGTGGGTTACGGATCCGATATCGGATCCGAGCCGGCAACTTGTTTCAAGCTAATGGATCCGAGCTCCTAGCCCCTCCCTTCACCCATAATCCCCTGCTAACCCTCCATGACCTCAGATCTAGTTTGCCGCGCTTGTGATGGCAGGATCCTTTTTCTTGAGCTCCAGATAAGTGACTAAAACTTAAACTTTTTTCTTCAGAAAAACTCCTTTTTTGGTTAAATTAACTTTATTAAGTGTGTCTGAGTTAGGTTCCCTATTTTTTTGTTTATTAATACCCTCCCTTCGCTGGTCGCTAGTGTGTGAGTGTTTGTGTGTGCTTTTGGGGCCTGTGTGTGTGTGTAGTCTTTTTTTCTTTGTTTTAAAAAAAAAAAAAAAAGGGAATGGCTGAGGCCCCAAAAGCCATATTTTCGAAATGTACCGAGTGTGGCCATAAGCTCTCCCCGGCTGATGGCCACACTCGGTGCGTTCGGTGCCTTGGGTTGAACACCTCACCTCGGGCTGTACTATCTGTGCAGCGTTCAACCCCAGGGCACTGAAAGAGCGGAGGTGGAAGCTGGTCCTGGCGGGACTTCTACCCCCGGATTCGGCTTCGGCCTCCGCTTCCTCTACCACTCCTGTGGCTCCATCACAGCCTGTGATGGTTGCCACTCCTGCCCCCCTGCCTCCGACTGGGACTCAAACTCCCGCTAAAGAGTCGGAGGACAGGGAGGCCAGGAGGGAGAAACGGAGGGAGAAGCACCAAAAGCAGCGGACCGAGACCTCCGTTTCGGCCCCGCCAGCTAAGCGGGCTTCTCCCTCCATTGCTTCTAGGTCTCCTCCTCCTCGGCTCCGATCCCCTTCTTTCTCCCCGGGGCCCGAGGAGGAGGAGACCCGATCTCCGTCGAGGTCATCGAGGCGGCACTCCAGGCTTGCCTCGGTGGCCTCTTCGAGATCCACATTTAGTTTATCTGATGCAGACTTGGACCGGATGATGCGAAGGTTCATCCAGGCCCAGCTGCAGATGGGAGTGCTCTTGCCTCCCCCCCCCCCCTCAGGGGGGGAGCTCGACACCTTTTTTCCACCCAATTGCTCCTTCTCCGACCCGCTACCCGGGTTCAGAGCCGAGCAGCCTTGGAGCCGGGGGTGGGTCGGCGCCGACAGTACTGTGTACTTCGGATCCGACCCTACCCTCGAGTCTGTCGGATCCGACCTCTCGGAGCCGTGGTCCGAGCTTTGGATCCGGGGGATTCAGTGTGCCTTCGACTCCGTCCAGGTCGGAGCACACTGGTCCCTCAGATCCGACTGTCTCGGCGCCGGCACCGATCCCTTCATCGGATCCGAGTGGGAGCCGACTTTCGGATCCATTGGAGAGTGGCTCTCCCTCGGCATTCGATGTTGTGGAGAGGGCTCTGTTGAGAGCATCCGGACCCCCGGCCCTTGCATCGACTCCTCCCTGCACTCCCTCTCTGCTGGGCCAGGCTTCCATCACCCGGCCAAAGGGACAGCCTGCTTCGATGTCACAGATAGTTCCATTGGAACAAGATGTCGCTGGCGAGGGCTCCTCGGACAGTCCCCCCGAGGAAGTTCCCCGCAAGCATAAGTGCAAAAGGAGGCACGTGGACTCCCCTGAGTCCTTAACCGAAGACATGGACTTGGAGGAAGGGGAAGGCTCCCCAAGATCACCCCCTGAGGATGTCTCCTTTGGAGACATCATGGAGATGCTAAGAATTAGAGGTGGGTGGTCTGCCCCCAAGTCTTCATCTGACGAGTCCGTGTTTCTGGAGGCATTCGAGGCAGGCCCATCTATCTCCTGGTTGTCCCCTCCAGCCGATCCCCTGGTGGACCTTATTACCACCAGGGCATGGAAGGATCCGGACACCGTGGAGCCAATACCCAAACGGCCGGATAGGATTCTTAGTCCCCCCTCTGACCGGTCTCATTGGAGTAAGGGCCCCCCTGTAGATGCCATGTTGACGGCGGCAGCCACAAAGAGGGAATTAGCTCAGGAGAGTCCCTCAGTCCATCCACCGAGCAAAGAGTCTCGTTTGATGGATCGCTTAGGGAAGTGAGTCTTTAGTTCAGCGACCTTCTCTGTAAGGTCTCTGAACTATATGGCACATGTCATCAGGATGCAGCAGGATCTTATCAAAGAATACGCTGCATCCCCCCCTGAGTCCATGTCGGAGGAGGATAAACATTTATACTCCACCCGAATGGCCACTCTAAGATCTATTTCTAACACCTCTATGCGGCTATTATCCCACGCCACAGAGGGAGCCGCTAGGGCCAGCGGAGCAGGCCTAGTCATGAGACGTCAGGCCTGGCTCCGTCATTGCGACTTTACGGAGCCCTTTAAAGCGTCCTTCGCGAACGCCCCCTTTGATGGTTCTGCCCTTTTTGGCAAAACAGTTCGCGAAACGCTTGTCCAGAGTGAGAAGGACGGGAAGACGTTGTCTGCCATCGGAGTCCGCTTTTCTGCTCCCCAGCGGTCCTTTTCAAGGAACCAAAAGGGTCAGAAGAAGATGTGGTTCCGAAAATCACAACATTCCCAACCAGCTCCGGACAACCAGTCCTACCATGGCAGAGGTGGACAGGGAGGACGTCGCCCTAGGGGCAGAGGGGTTCCGAGAAATTTTGGGTCCAGAGAACCTTTCTCTGAACGGCCCACGCAGCAACCCTGAGGGGTTGCCCGGCTGCTCCACTCTGGAGGCAGTCGGGGGCGTTTTTCGAAGCATCTAGCGGCATGGGAGTCCATCACAACAGACCGCTGGGTGCTTTGCATCATATCCAGAGGGTACAAGATACCAATTCTCCATGTCCCCCAATCCAAGAACCTCCCCGATGTACCACCCGATCACAGGAGGCGCAGCCGCAGAAATACAGCAGCTGCTAAGAAAAAGAGCCATCCAGCCCGTCCCCCAAGACCAGCTCGGATTAGGGTTCTACTCCAGGTTCTTTTTAGTGCCAAAAAAGACAGGGGATCTGAGACCCATCCTAGACCTTTCCTGCTTGAACCTGTCAGTAACCAAGGAAAAATTCCGAATGGTCACTCTTCAATCTATCCTCCCCCTTCTGAGGGAGAACGATTGGATGTGCTCTATGGACCTCAAGGATGCGTATTACCACATCTTAATGGACAAACGATCCAGGAGGTTCCTTCGCTTCCGGCTGGGAGCCAGTCACTACCAGTTCAGGGTCCTTCCCTTTGGCCTCACCACAGCCCCCCGGGTGTTCACCAAAGTGTTAGCAGTGATTGCGGCCCACCTGAGACTCCAGGAAATTCAGGTCTTCCCGTACCTGGACGACTGGCTGCTTACCGCACCAACAAGGCATCTACTTTGCACAGCCAGAGACTTCTTTCTCCATCTAGCCCCACAACTAGGCATTACTGTCAATGTCGGCAAATCCCTACTGGCTCCAACACAGATCATAGAATTTATAGGTGCCAGAATAAACACCAGAGATTTTCATGCCTTCCTAACTGCGGAGAGAATCAGAAATCTTCAACTCCATGTGTGGGCTATCCTTCTTTCAGAGGCTTCACCAGCAGAATTGATCCTGAGGGCACTAGGCTCCATGGCAGCAGCGATTACACTCCTTCCATGCGCCCGTTTGAACATGCGAGTCCTACAATGGACTCTGTTAGTGCAATGGTCCTTCCTATCACTCCCTCTCCACCATCCCATTGCTATCAGCAAGGCTTGCAGAAGGGCATTACTATGGTGGCTCCAAGCATCAAACTTCCATACGGGCTGACCCTTCTGCACCTCTCCCCCCATCGCCACGGTGACCACGGACGCTTCACGCCTCGGGTGGGGGGGGGCATTACTCAGGCAGGACAGTCCAAGGCACGTGGAGCGATACAGAGACCTCCCTGCATATCAACGTTCTGGAGATGAGAGCGGTGCTGTTAGCGTTGCAAGCACTTCAGAGCTTCCTTCCCGCAGGAACGATTGCAATTCACTCAGACAACATGTCAGTGGTCTGGTATATCAACAAACAGGGGGGAACCAGATCTTATCCTCTTTGCCGCAAAGCCATGAGAGTGTGGGAATGGGCGATCTCCACCAACCGCTTTCTGATTGCAACGCACATTCCGGGGAGGACCAACATCCTAGCGGACAAGCTCAGCCGCACCCTTCTTACCCCCTACGAGTGGTCTCTCAATCCTCTAGTAGCGAAGCAGATATTCGCAACATGGGGGCAACCCTGCTGCGATCTTTTTGCATCTCCATGAAACGCCAAATGCGACAATTTCTTCGCTCTAATCCCCCCACCAGGGGAATCTCCAAGAGACGCTCTGGTGCATGCTTGGCCACCCGGTCTACTCTATGCCTATCCTCCTCTTCCAATGATGTTACAACTGTTACAGAAAGCCTCACGATTGGGGAGCAAAATGATTCTCATTGCCCCATTCTGGCCTCGACAAATTTGGTTCCCTTACCTGTGGTCTCACCTTGTGAATCACCCTTGGATTCTAGATCCCATCCCAGATCTCATCTCCCATCCATTGGACTTGCCAACTCCAAACCTGGGCAATCTGAAACTGACAGCTTGGTTGCTCCAGTTCCACTCCTAGTTAGGACTCCCGCTGCAGTAAAATGCTAATGTGTTATAATAATTTATGCTATATGTAAAGATGTGTGAAGATTTTACTAACATAGTTTAGGGGTTTCCTCTGGTAGTCTAATGTTGTTTAAGCTACACAGCTGCTTCTGACTGCCTCTGAAATCAAGCTCTCTCTCTATCCCTCCCAGGTCTTCCCCTGCACAGCGTAAGGCAGAAAAGAACTTCGCCCTTTTCGGGCGACTACTCTACTTTTGCCCACAACCTGTAAAAACAAAACAGATCATTATCTGGTCATTTTAGTATAGACTTTAAAGTAAAGTATTATTTAAGGGTCCTCAGCACTAGCACAAATCTCCCTAGGCTTACCCAAACAAAAAATCCAAGCTTGTTTGCATAAACTCCACTTAAACTACAGAACACACTCTAAAACTAAGGCAAACTGCTATAAAATTGTAAAAACAAGCTCCCAAAGCATAGGCATTGAACCTGGTGTTTGTTTAGATGAGATTACTCACCTGCAAGTTAATTATTCAGGAGTTACATCTTGAAACCTGGGCTCTAGTGGCTTAGTGTAAACCCGCTCATGAGCACTCGCTGCGTGCTCGCTCCCGCCTGCCCCTATTTCCACCGCCCCAGTACTCGTACTTTTATAACCTCAAACCACTCCCCTACTGTCCACTAACTTCCTGTACCTCACTACCGCCCTCTAAGATCAAACGGAATATGACACCACCCAGGAAGCTTATCATACTAACTCTTTTTCCCCCTCCTACTTGTCCCTTACCTAGCTACCCTATATGAAACCTGGTCTTACATAGGCTTCCACCACCCAGGCTACCAAACCAACCCCTCACCCATAATTAACAACAGAGGCCATGACTCAACTCCCTACTCACCCACCTTGTTAGAACTCGAACGCTATGTAATTATAAAACCTACCAATAGTAGGCCAAATGATAAACATTACTACAAACTTCTACTCAAAGCCCTCAAATTCCTTACCACTCTGAATCACAGACCAGCCACAGATGGTGATATCCACCCCAACCGTGGCCCTTCCCCTCCACTCAATTGTAATTCCACCCTATCCTCCCCTCCACTTCTCAGTCTAAACTCTAGACCCTTTAACTCTCTTCTGACCTGTCATCTAAACATCAGAAGTGTAAACAATAAGATTCACAACCTACATGCCCTTTTAGCTACTTGTTCCCCAGACCTACTATGTCTCACAGAAACCTGGCTTAAACCAAGTCGAAGACACACAGATAATCCCACCAGGGTATGATATACTAAGAGCAGACTGAATAACTCGTAAAGGTGGCGGTGTAGCCATACTCTACAAAAATACATTACAAATCTCCCTTGCCCCTCCACAACCCCTCCTAACAAACAATGCCGAAATTCTACTTGTAAAACTTCAACCAAACAAACATAAAAGCATAAATATAGCATGTATCTACATCCCCCCAGGCAGCAATAATAACAAAACCTTAGAGGACTTTCTCCACTGGTTAACTCAAACTCACCCCCAGGAATCCATAGTGTTAGGTGACTTCAACATCGATTGGAATTCCTTCTCATCTAGCTCCCCATCTAGCAGCATAAATCTATATGGCTTTTCTCAGCTCATATCCACTCCTACCAGACTAGGTAAACCCCAAAACAAAGACAGCATCCTGGACTGGATCCTTACTAATAAAGATCCTGACCAGTACTCAGCAGGTACTCACCCAGAGGACATGAGTGATCACTTACTCACCTATGTTATCAAATTCAAGAAAATCACCCCCCTTCTTACAACCATAAAAAAAATCAGGAACAATAATAAATTCAACGTCTCCATTTTTCAAACTGAACTTAAAGCCCACAACTGGACAATACTCAAGTCTCTTCCTCTTGAAGAGGCAGTTATCTACTTCAACACCACCTTCCTCAAGATTCTAGATTCCCATGCTCCAATACGATCCATTAGAACTAAAACCAAAACCGCACCATGGCTCTCTAAGGAAACAAAATCTAAAATCCTATCTAGAAACAAGATGTGGGTCACATGGCGTACCTCTAAAGACCCACACTCCCACCAAACCTTCCGGCAACTTAGAAATGAAACTAAAAGAATGATCTTAAATGATAAAAAAAAAACGTCTTCCTCCACCTCCAACACAAACACCTTAATAATCCACAAAAATTCTGGGCAGGCTTAAACAAGCTCCTGCACCCAGGCCAGGCAACCACCCCACTCCAACAACTTGCAAACAACAGTGCCCTGTAAACATTGCTAACACATTCAATAGTTTCTTCACAGAAACTATACAATCCCTGGCCACACAATTCAAACAAACAACCAGCCCACTCCACTACCCATGCCAGCAGAATACTACAACTACATCAGATCATCTATTTACCTTCGATCCAGTACCCATATCCTTTATAACATCTCTTCTTAACAACCTAACACCCACTAAGCTAGCAGCTGACCTTCTCCCAGCTGAGTTTCTGCAAAAAGCAGCTGAGGCCATTTCCTATCCGTCTCCATAATCATAAACCGTACCTTGTCAGAAGCCTTCATCCCTCCATATGGAAAATGTCCCACATTATTCCTCTCCATAAAGGTGGTAGCTCACTAGAGCAAACCAACTACAGACCTATAGCTATACTCTCACCCCTGGCCAAAATTATGGAAAAGTGTGTCCACAAACAACTGATGGAACACCTCACCAAAAATAAAATTCTAGCCAACTCCCAACATGGCTTCAGGCCAAATCACAGTACCACATCAGCCCTACTATCCTTTTCTAATACCATCAATAACTTCAGAAACAGTAATAAACTATCATCTGCTCTTTTCTTAGACCTCTCCAAGGCCTTTGATATGGTGAACCACATTCAACTCCTCCATACATTAAAAACTATCACTCAGCAATTCCACGCTGAAATGGTTCCAATCCTACCTGTCCAATAGGCAACAGGCTGTTCTATGGCAGGACAAATTATCTACATGCCTACCTGTTACACTTGGAGTTCCCCAAGGATCTATTCTTGGCCCTCTTCTCTTCACCATCTTTGTTAATGACCTGCCCACAATCACCCCCATGCCACATGCATTCAATATGCAGATGATTCGACTATCATCAGCACTGCCTCCAACCTGGCAGACCTCACTGCTTCAACCCGACACCTTCAACCTAATAGAAAAATGGTTCTCAAGTCGACAACTAGTTCTCAACCCCAACAAAACAAAACTACTTACTTTCTCACCCACTAACAAGACTCTTCCCCCACCTTCTCTATTACATCCTCCAATGGAATCACTATATCACCAGAAGCTCACACAAAGCTATTAGGTGTTACCATTGATAACTCCCTTAAATTTGACACCCATTTCAATCTTACCATCAAAACCGTCAATAAAAAGCTTGGCTCTCTCTATAAAGTAAAACACTTTCTCACTCCTCACGCTAAAATTACAATTGCCAGCACACACCTACTATCAACTCTTTTCTATGCCTCCCCTCTTTACAAACCTAAACAAGACAACCCTTAAACTTGCTTCTTGTTACAATCACATAGCTAGATTTGCCACAAATTCCACCTTTAGAACGCACCACTGCACTAACTTGAAGCAACTAGGGTGGTTAGAGTTTTCCAGCCAACTCCATTTCAACCAACTCAAAATGGCTCACCAGATACTGTATCACCCAGAGAAAACACCAGCTCTGAAAACATCATTCACCCCTATATTAACCTGCAATCTTTACGCTCCTCCAATAAGATCTTAGCTCAAACTACCAAAGCCAATAATTCTGCTGGGGATTCTCTATTCTCAAACTTTGTAGGTAAAATGTGGAACTCCCTACCGACCATGCTCACCTCAGAACCCTCACTCCTACAATTCAAAAAAAAGCTTAAACCCCATCTCAATAATCTCTGGCAATGTCCCTGTTCCAAACCTGATTAACCACTATCATTTACCCTTCTCTTACCTCACTATCCTTAACCGCTTTTTAACAAGGCGCCTCGCCTTTGTAACTGACCTATGTTTTTTTTTTTTTTTTATTATTTGCTGCTGTTGTTTTTTTTCCCAAGATGTGATGTATCTTTATATTGTATTTAGAACTCAACTATCTTGTTCATATGTCTGTTATGTACTTGGAGCTTTTCTCCCCGGGCCTCCGCTGAAAATGGACATGTATCCAGTCGGACTCTCCCGGTTAACAAATGTAAAATAAAATAAAATAAATAAATAAATCTCTTCACAAGTCAAAGCCATCCTCGTGGCAGCACATAAGCCCTCCACCAGGAAGGTATATCACAGCAAATGGAAATGTTTTTCCATCTGGGCGGAGCGCCGAGAGCTAGATCCCTTTACGGCTCCTCTCACATCCATTTTAGATTTCTTAACTGAACTCTTTCAAGAAGGTGCTAGTTGTTCAACTGTCAAAGTGCAATTGACAGCCATTTCTCATTATCATGTGGGACATGATACAGGACCCTTGATGTCAGCCAAATTGTGTAAAACCTTTCTCAAGGGCACCTTTTTACTTAGACCTCCTGTAAAAGAGGCCGTACCCCCATGGGATCTTACTTTAGTCCTTCAAGCCTTGACTGCTCCACCCTTTGAACCCGCTGCCACAGTGGACCTCAAATTCTTGTCATGGAAAATGGCATTCCTTGTAGCCATTACTTCTGCGAAGAGTGTCGGAACTTCAGGCTCTTTCTGTAAAACCTCCGTACCTGATCTTTCATCCTGATAGTGTACCTCAGGATCAATCCCTCCTTTCTTCCCAAGATAGCATCAGAAACCAACATAAACCAATCCATTAATTTACCGGTTTTCTTCCCTAAATATCAAAATAAGGGTGAATACAAGCTGCACTCATTGGATGTTCATAGGCAGCTTTGTTTTTATACCCATAGGATGGCTGGCCATAGACAATCCGACCAGCTGTTCGTTTCCTTTGCCAAATTTAATTTTGGGAAACCTATCTCTAAAGTATCTTTATCTCGCTGGATTTCCCAATGTATCCTGCTAGCTTATCAAGCCTCGGGTAGGCCCGCACCAGAAGGAGTTCGTGCTCATTCCACCCGCTCCATTTCTACTTCTGCGGCTTTCAAGTCTAGAGTTCCTTTGGATGATATCTGTTCTGCAGCCACTTGGGCTTCATCTCATACCTTTATCAACCACTACAAGCTAGACCTGCTTTCTAGAGGGAGAGCATCCTTTGGCTCTGCGGTGCTTCGTAATATCCTTCCATGATGGCCACCCAGGGTGCAGGTAGCTGGGGACTCTGTCCCACAGGTTGCAGACAAATGAACATTCCTACTTCAGATTTAGAAGTTATGTACTCACCATAACGTTCCATCTGAGTAGGTAGTTCATTTGTCTGCAACCATCCCCCCCTCCTTCCCCCTGACCTTCTTGGATCTATTAGTTTTTTTTAGGTATCCTTTCTTGGATATATATGGAGAGGCAAACTCGATCTGAGGTCATGGAGGGTTAGCAGGGGATTATGGGTGAAGGGAGGGGCTAGGAGCTCGGATCCATTAGCTTGAAACAAGTTGCCGGCTCGGATCCGATATCGGATCCGTAACCCACAGGTTGCAGACAAATGAACTACCTACTCAGATGGAACGTTATGGTGAGTACATAACTTCTAAATTTTCTCTGCGTTCTTTGTCTTCTCACTGTACTATTTTTTTGAAACCGCTCTTCTTGAAATGCCTCATGCTGAACTAGCCTTTTCCTCATTTCAGCTTCTGCTGTTTACGGCTTTATCAGTTCATCTGAATAGCTAGTTTAAGCTTCTATTTTCCAGCTTTTTATTTGATTGTATGTATTCCTTCAGTAGTGTTTCACTTATTTTAAATTAATCTGAGTACCTTTGATTTATTTTTCTGCTGTATTACTTGAAGCCATGTCCAGTACCAAAGTTGAAACTTAACTGCTTTTTGCTGAACAGAAACTAGATTCTTCCCAGCCATAGTTCTTTTTTTCTTCTCCGTTTCTGGTTAATTTTCTCATACACTTCAATTTTATTTTTTGTTACCATCCAGGCATGTAATTATTAGCATGTAACTGGATTTTATTCAAATTAGAAGACCCTATTCTTTCAGTCCATCAGATCTGACCTTTTTATCCTCAAGCTGCTTGTCAGGTCCAACTCTTCAGTTTTAGTGCTCCAATTTCAAGCTCCCTTAAAGATTTTTCCTCCCATAATACCCTAGTGCTTAGAGCTGCCTCATATTAATTTTGCCATCATCGTGTTCAGACACTGATCTCCTCTTGCTTGGTTAAAGTGCTCCACCACACTTATTGTAATTCTTGCTTTGTTGTTGTATTACTATATTTAGCTTTAGTTTTTCTATATGCACTGCTGCTGCTTTTGGAAGTGTTTCTCACATTTAAGCCAACCTGCTAATTGTTGGTCCCTCTATCACATCAGTTAATTGATCTGGCAGTGAGGAGATGATGGCAGGAACCAGATACATGCAAGGCTATATCTCAGATTCTTAGGTCTCCCATGGGCAGACAACAATGGGTAAATTAATTCCATCATCTTGGTGCAGCTGAATGACAACTCAGCATCTGTCCAGTTCCCCCAGCCGACTCCATTATCTTGGAGCAGCAACCGAGAAAGCTGAGTGATAACTCGGCCTCTGTCCAGTTCCCCCCAGCAAGGAGTCCAGGGCAATGGACAGTTTAGAGAAATGGGTGTACACTTTAAGCAGCTTTACCTTAAGGGCACTGAACTATGCCTCCCACATTTATCATTTCCAAAGCTCAATGAACTCTAAATACAGCTAAAGCCCTTTGATATTTGATTCCAGGAAACAATTGGAAAAGACCTTGGGTACACTGCTCAGTATTTCTAACCTCTTCATGCGGCATGTGCCCAATGCTAGATGGACTAATGAGAGCAGCCCGAGCTGGTGTGACCATGAGTTACCAGGCCTTCTTATGCTT
This sequence comes from Protopterus annectens, assembly GCF_019279795.1. Classification (NCBI taxonomy): domain Eukaryota; kingdom Metazoa; phylum Chordata; order Ceratodontiformes; family Protopteridae; genus Protopterus; species Protopterus annectens. Next base: position 1,908,358,019 of record NC_056731.1, read on the forward strand.
CTAACTTTGTGCACCACTTTAAGGTGTTATTCACCAACATTCCCTTTGACAGATAATTTGGTCCATCAGTGAAAGAAAAGATGTACAAGTGTGAACAGGATGGCAAGATGCTTTCTATGGTTGGAGTAAAGTTTGTGGCCCTAGAGAGATCATACAGTGGGAACCAAAAGGGGCTTTACTGTTTATGGTTCAGGAAGTCCAAACATCAGTAGTTTAACCCACCTTCTGACAAGGGTGGCTGGGCCAGAGGCAGAGGAGGTCTGCAAATACCAGAGTACCATAAGCTTGTTTTGGGTAGACACCTCCATTATCCCTCTGGAGGTTGTCTGATATCATTATTTCTTTAGCAAAGACACGAAAATAGAGCAAAGCTTCAAACAAGCACAACGCCAGGGTGAAAAATTCTCAATTTATTTCTGGTACCTCGGCCTTTCGCCTTCAAAGGAATACTGAACAACATGACACCCCCTATTTTATACAATCATCCAAATACAGTTAGTTAATTAATACACTTAATTCAATTAACCCTATGATTAAACATCAAAAGCACCAATAATCTATTCTTGGTGTATGTTTAAAGGCACAGATTTGTACAACATCCTATTTTGTTAACAAATTCACTATTTTAACTACATGTAATTTAAAGTGCAAACAAATTTTAAAACACATACATTTAAATATTCGTTTTTTTCTGTAACAGATTTTATAAACACATTTTTTTTTAAAAAAACACATACTGAAACCTATCCAAACCACACACATTATTAGTCTAGCGTACTTAAATTATCTGGTGTACATATTTTAATACCATAAATTGTGATGTTTTTACAAATGTGCATTTCAGATTAATATTTTACAGGGTTAAATTGCTATCAATGTTCATGGTCCTAGGTTGAAGTGTTCTAAAATTTATCATTCTACATTCTAACTTGTTTAACTCATTCCTAAAATTTCCCCCATATTCCATGAATGGACGTGCCAAAACACTAAAAAAACATGCTTTTGTTGGATTAGTTATTTATATCATAGGTGTTGGTTGTGAAAAAGTGAAGTGGTGCATAATGCAGACTAAAAGGAAAGTAAAGGTGAGAATTATGGAGCACCTAGGGGATATTAGGAAAATAAATTGTTTGAGCCCGGTAGCAGAACATTTTGTATCCGCTCATGGGGGATCTAACAAAAGCAATAGGATGTACATATCTGTGCCTTTAACAAACACACACCAAGAATAGGTTATTGGTGCTTTTGATGTTAAATCATAGAGTTAATTGAATTATGTATTAATTAACTTTAACTGTATTTGGGTGATTGTATAAAATAGGGGGTGTGATGTTGTTCAGTATTCCTTTGAAGGCAAAAGGCAGAGGTACCAGAAATAAATTATTTGAGAATTTTTCACCCTGGTGTTGTGCTTGTTTGAAACTTTGCTCTATTTTCGTAACTTTGCTCTGGATGTCAGTGAAGGAGGTGGTGTCTTAGATGTTCTTCATCTCACATTGCTGCAGTCCTTACATATGGGTAGTCCGCTGTCCTCGGTCGGCCCGAATACCAAAGTATTAGGCTGACGTCGGTCAAGGCGCTTAAAACTGACATCAGGACGTCAGGGTACAAAAGCGCATGACCGACGTCATTTCCTCAGTCTTTTTTGCCGCATGGTCCGATGCAGAAGCAGCGTTGCAAGTGCCGTTCGGCGTTCTGAAATTTTTCGAATTCGGAGTTTCAGACCGAATCCAAGTTGGCTAAGTACCCCGTTGGGGATTATTTTGGTTTTTTCTTGCCTCAGTGTTTTACCGGATGTCAGAAAAAGTGAATAACTGTATTTCTTGTGGGAAACAGATACCGCATAGGGATTATCATTCTTTGTGTATTCCTTGTTTGGGGCCTGAGCACGACGTTGTTGGGTGTCGCTTTTGTGCTAGGTTCAATAAACGCACTATTAAGCGAAGGTTGGATTGTGCTAGGCTGGTCTTTGGGAAGCGGTGCAATTATAATATGCCGTCGGATTCTCCGGCGCCCGCTTCTGCGAAGAAGCGCAAAGACAAAACAGTTAAACCCAGGCAAGATGAGTCGTCCGTTCCGGATGCCGGTTCTTTAGAGGCTTCAGTGGAACCGGTGGTTCCGACGGAGACTTCTCTGGAGTCTCAGGGGGAGACTTTGATTTTGCAGGAGGTGGTCTCTCAGGAGGCAGGTCAGGCTGAAGGGGCTTCCCAAGTTACTGTACTCCCTCCCTTCCTAGGGTGGTTAGGCCTTCTCCTTCTGTTTCCAAGGCTTCTCCCAGAGGCAGGCCAGTTTCAGCTTCTGTTGGTGTCACTCCTAGTTCAGCAGGGTCTGTGCCTAAGAAGCACATGCTTAAAATGGCAGAAGATTTAATTACTCTGATTAGAGGTTCTATGCCCTCCTGATAAGAGGCCTAGGGTGGAGCCAGAGTTGGGAAGTTTTGAGCAGGCTTGGATATTTCAGAGTCTTCAGCTGAAGACTTGCAGGAGTATTCTCCTTATTCTGATTCTGATGCAGATGATTCCACTCCTTCTGCTTCTCCTCCAGAGGATTTTTCTTTTTCAGAGACACTTCATTCTATGAGGGAACATTTTAAGTGGGAAGGTCAGGACTTCTCTGATTCTAGGAAAAGGCTTAGGGAGTTTTTGCTGTTACCCCAGCATAGGCCCTTGGCTATACCCCCTGTTCTGGATGTTGTGGAAGATGTGTTTGCAGAGGCTTCACTTAATCCTGATTCTCTGCCTCCTGCTCCTGGTAAACCGGATAGGTATTACAGGGTGCCTGAGGTTCATAAATATCTTTATAAGAGTCCTAGGGCGGACCCAGAAACTATTAGTCAGGGACCTAAGGGTGTCAAGGCCTCTGTTGTAAAAAATCCGGTTCCTCTAGATAAAGAAGCCAGAGCTTTGGATAGATGGGGAAAGAAGGTCTATACATCTTCTACCTTAGCTATGAGGGCTTTGAATTGCCAGTTTCATATGTTGAAATATCAAAACTTTCTTCTTTCTCAATTGAAGTCTAAGGTGGATGCTCTGGCGGAAGGCATTGAGTGTAAAGAGTTGCAAGATTTGGTGCATGTCTCTGAACAAGTGGGTAAGCATTCATTACAGTGTGGTTTTGATGCTGTGCAGGCCTCGTCTAGGGTGGCTGCCACTGGCTCAGTTCTTCGCAGGCACGCCTGGTTAAAGGATCAGAATTTATCTGACCATGTTAAGACAAGGATTTTGGATGCTCCTTTGCAGTCTGATGTGTTGTTTGGTTCACCTGTGGAATCAGTCTTGAAGAAAATGGAAGACAAGGCTAAGTCTATGCAGGCTGTTAAGGATTTTTTGCAAGTTCAGCCTCCGAAGTTTAGTAGGAATTGGCCTGCTAAGGGGTGGACGTATCCTTCTTATGATTCTCAGTCTAGGGGTAGATCTAGACGTGGTAGGGGCAGAGCTCAGAGTTCTTTCAGGCCTAGAACAGGGAGTTCACCTGCACAATCTTCGGGTGAGGGCAGGGGCCAGTCCTTTCGTAAACAGGCCCAATGACCTACTTTTTCAGCTGCCAGATCCTTCTTGCCTGGCAGCACCTTTGGGAGGAAGGTTAGCACTCTTCAAGGAAAATTGGATGTTGATTACCCAAGACAAATGGGTATTGGATATCATACACCAGGGTTACAAGTTTTATTTCCATACCTTGCCTCCTTTCAAAGGCATGCCGGACGTTCCTCCTCAGCAAAGACTAGAGGCTCGCAAACAAATTTCTCTACTACTTCAAATAGGGGCCATACAAACGGTTCCTCGCCTAGGATTTTATTCTCGCCTGTTTCTAGTACCATAGAAAGGAAACACGTGGAGACCAATTTTGGATTTATCCATCCTCAACACATATCTGGACATTCCCAAGTTCAAAATGTTAACGTTACCAACAGCTTTTACCTCTGCTGGGCAAAGATCACTGGATGGTGACTCTGGATCTCAAAGAGGCTTACCTTCATGTTCCTATCAGGCCCAGTTGCAGGAAGTATCTGCGTTTTTGGGCTGGGACTTCACATTATCAGTTCTCTGCATTGCCCTTTGGCTTATCTACTGCGCCCAGAGTGTTCACGAAGGTTCTGGCTCCAGTGGTAGCTTTCTTCAGGCTGAGAGGAATACAGATCTATCCTTATTTGGACGATTGCCTGATACTGGCCCAAGAAAAGGACGAACTTCTTCATCATTTACAGTATGTGATGGCAGTGTTAAGATGCCTGGGGTATTCTGTGATCGAAAAAAAGACCAGTCTAGTACCCTCTCAGGACATGTGCTTTCTGGGTGTGAGACTGAATACAGCATCCCAGATGGCCTTTATCACCCCGGACAAACAAAAGAATCTTTCTCTTTACTTCCACCAGTTGTCTCATCAGTCCAGGCTGACTGCAAGGACAGTCCTTCAAGCCTTGGGGTTCATGGCATCTTGTATTCTGGTACTTCCCAATGCCAAACTGCATATGAGGAAGCTACAATGGTATCTCAAGAATGTATGGACACAGCACTGCCAAGATTTGGACACTGTCATTCAAATAATACCTTGCATTCAAAAGGAATTTTTGTGGTGGGCTCAGGAATGTCACCTAAACAAGGGACTCTCTGTGACCCAGCCAGAGGCGAGTCAGATTTTAACGACAGATGCCTCAGACAAAGCTTGGGGAGCTCATCTAAATGGAAAATGGATACAAGACACGTGGCTTGCCAGACTTCAACATCTACATATCAACTTGAAGGAGATGTTAGCAGTCCAATTTGCATTGATAGCTTTCAAGGATTTACTTCTTCCAGGGCAGGTGTTGATTCAAACAGACAACACAACTGTCATGTGGTACATCAACAAGCAAGGGGGAACGCATTCTTATCCTCTATGCAGACAAGCAATGATTTTGTGGGAGACTGCTCAAAGTTTACAGCTAAATCTTCAGGCAAGGTTTCTGCCAGGAGCACAGAACTCCTTAGCAGATGTGTTGAGCAGACAAATTATGGATCCCCACGAGTGGAAATTGGATCCTCATGTATTCCAGAGGTTGACAGTGTTATGGGGAACTCCAGACATAGATCTGTTCGCTTCTCCACTAAATTACCAGCTGCCAAAGTTTTACACAAAAAGGTTTCATCCCTCAGCTTGGAAAGTGGATGCTCTCTCATTCAATTGGAGCAATCTTCACGTGTATGCCTTTCCACCTCTGCCTCTCCTCCCAAAGGTACTGCTGAAGGTCAGACAGGACAAGCCAAACATGATTTTAATAGCTCCAGATTGGCCTCGACAGCACTGGTACCCATTACTGAGAAGTCTGGTACAGGAGCCTCCATGGCCTTTGCCTTCAATTCCTCACCTGCTGTCTCAGGAGAACGGTCATTTACTCAATGTCAAACTTCATTCTCTACATCTGACAGCCTGGCATATTCTGGTTTAAACCCTGGAGGGTCTCAGCTTCCACAACAAGTTTTGAATGTTATTTTGGAGGCCAGAAGGCCTAGTACAAGGAAAGTTTACGCAGATAAATGGAGGAGATTTTTATTTTGGAGTACAGCAAAGGACTTTGATGTTTCTAAACCTAATTTAAGTGTGGCGCTTCAATACCTTACTGAGTTATTGGACAAAGGTTTGTCCTTCTCCTCTATAAAGGTTCATGCTGCAGCAATCTCTGCTCACTATGACTGTGACCCACCATTATTTTCTCAGCCTTTGTTTAAGCAATTCCTTAGAGGGCAAAGAATATAAGACCCCCGTAGAGCTCCTACTCCTGCTTGGGATCTCAATTTTGTGTTGGAGAAACTCACTCTACAACCTTTTGAGCCTGCAGCATCGGCAGAGTTGAAATATTTATCTTGGAAGACTGCTTTTTGTTGGCCATTACCTCTGCAGAAGGGTTTCTGAATTACAGGCCCTTATGGCAGTTGAGCCTTTCTTAATTTTCCACAAGGATAGGGTGTCTTTATGCACTAACCCTTCTTTTATGCCTAAAGTGGTTTCTAGTGTGGCTTTAAACCAAACTATTCATTTGCCTACTTTTTATGCAAACCCCCAAAATAAAGGGGAAAGGATTTTGCACACTTTGGATATACACAGACAGTTGCGATATTATTTGAGCAGAACAAAAGGGTTCAGGCAGTCTCAGCAGTTGTTTGTTTCTTTTGCTTTGGGTTCTCAGGGCAAACCTGTTTCAAAACAAACTATTTCTAAGTGGATTGGTTTTTGTATTGCTTTCTGTTATTCCCATCATGGTAAGGAGATTCCAGCTGGGATTAGGCCTCATTCCACTAGGGCTACTGCCACTTCTACAGCTTTTTAAGGGGTGGCTACTAAAGATATTTTGGAAGCAGCTACTTGGAGTTCAGTGCATACTTTCTCTAAGCATTACCACCTTCCACTTTACTCTAAATCTAGGGCTGGATTTGCAACTGCAATTTTACAAGGCATGTTGGCAGCTCCTAATGCTTTATAGTTTTGCCATCCTCCCTTACCTCTGCTTTGGGATTCTACCCATATGTAAGGACTGCAGCAATGTGAGATGAAGAACATAGTACAGTTTTGTACCTACCATAAATGTAGATGTTCGAAGATCCACATTGCTGCAGTCCAATTTACCCTCCCTCCTTCCCCTCTGTTGTTGAAGGTGGTGGTGTGGTTTGTGTTGTACATATTGTAAATATGGTTTGTGCACGGGTGGTTGGTTGGGTTTTGCTGGTTTTTGGCTTTGGCCTGTCTTGTTAGTGCCTTCTGACATCTGGGGCAAGAAAAGACTGAGGAAATGATGTCTGTCATGTGCTTTTGTACCCTGACGTCCTGATGTCAGTTTTAAGCGCCTTGACCGACGTCAGCCTAATACTTTGGTATTCGGGCCGACCGAGGACAGCGGACTACCCTTATGTAAGGACTGCAGCAATGTGGATCTTCGAACATCTACATTTATGGTAGGTACAAAACTGTACTTTACTGTTATATCATTATTTCTTTACCCAGTCAATTGGGAGGCTGTCATGCATTACAGATGGGCCAAAAGGATCATATCTGCAAGCTACTTTTTTCCCCAACTTCCCTAAAACCAATTCAGCTGCTGCCCGATGTACCACCCAGTCAGGCAAGAGCAAAGGAAGAGATTGCTTCCTTACTGTCCAAAAGAACCATCCAGGAGGTCTGACCAGGCCAGAGGGGGGTCTGGTTTTTGTGATTCTTTTTGATTCCACCAAAAAATCAGGACCTCAAGCCCATATTGGACCTCAGCCACTTAAACAAATGTTTAAGAAAGACCCAGATGTTCATCGTGTTTCACTGTTGCAGTCATGACTGTAGGGTTCTCCCCTGCCGGCAGGCAGCCCTCGGTCGGCCAGAATCCCAAAGTCTGGGTCCGGCGTCGGCTGTTCAACCATGCTCCCTGACGTCAGAGCGCCAGGAGTACAAAGCTGACAGCCGACGCCATATTCTCCAATCTTTCTTGCCGTGCGGTGATAGCAGCTCGCAAGTGCCGGTCGGCTGATTCCTGATGATTTTTTCTGATATACTTCAGTCCGAAGATTTTCTTCTCCACTCAAAGCTAAGTACCCCGTTGGGAAAACTTTTTTCTTGCTCCACTCCGATGTCAGAAAAAGTTAATAATTGTATTTCATGTGGGAAGCAAATACCTCATAAGGATTTTCATTCTTACTGTATTCCTTGCTTAGGCCCTGACCACGATGTAGCTAGTTGTCGGTTTTGTGCTAGATTCAATCAACGTACAATTAAGCGGAGGTACGATTTTGCTTTTCATTACTTTGGTAGGCGCTTTAACTACAAAATGTTGTCGGATACGGTTCCGGCTACCGAAGTTCACAAACGTCGCAAGGATAAAGACAGGCCTCCGAGGTCCAAATCTGATGATAGCGCACAAGCGGAGCCAGCTTCAGGTTTGGCCGTCGTCAGTGAGGCGCTTTTGCAGCCCCTGTCATTGGCCATTTCAGAACCGACGGCCGAAACGGACTCTCATGAGGAGCCAACCAGGCCTTTAAATATTTCTGTTGCAGGACCTTCGGACAATGCTCCTTCGGATGGGTCCGGAGCCGCTGTGCAGGTACCGGCTTCCAAAGGGGTTTTCAGGCCTACTCAGCTTCTAATAAAGGCAAAGACAAAGGCAAAGACTCCTTCTAAATGGATTGCTCATGGAATCAGATTTTGTTATTCACACCATGGAAAGCAAATCCCAGGGAGTATACGGACTCATTCCACCAGAGCTGCTGCCACTTCTGCGGCCTTCCTCAGGGGAGTTCCTACCAAAGATATTTTGGAAGCTGCAACTTGGAGTTCTGTGCATACTTTTTCTAAGCACTACAATCTACCTCTCTCTACTCTAAGTCTAGGGCAGGCTTTGCCTCTGCAGTCTTGCAGGGCCTTTTAGCCGCCCCTTCTTCTTTATGACCACCTCCCTTTCTCTCAGCTTTGGGATTCTATCCTACAGTCATGACTGCAACAGTGAAACACGATGAACATAGTACAGTTGTGTACACCTACCATAAATGTAGATGTTCGAGTGTCTTCACTGTTGCAGTCTGGGTTTCCCTCCCTCCTGTCCCCTCTTATTTTTACTTTTGTGTATTTCCTTTTTTCACCATTCTTCTGAGGTGTATTTGCAAAGGTTATGGGACCTTTTCATTTTGGGACTCCTGACATCTGGGGCAAGAAAAACTGGAGAAGATGGCGTCGCCTGTCAGCTTTGTACTCCCGGCGCTCTGACATCAGGGAGCATGGTTGAACAGCCGACGCCGGACCCAGACTTTAGGATTCTGGCCGACCGAGGGCTGCCTGCCGGCAGGGGAGAACCCAACAGTCATGACTGCAACAGTGAAGACACTCGAACATCTACATTTATGGTAGGTGTACACAACTGTACTTTCAGAATGGCCACAGTGCAGTTGAGTTTGTCTTGTCTCTGAGCAAATGACTGGATGCACTCAGTGAATCTCCAACATGCCATATTTCACATAAAGATAGCAAATTCTTTGAGGTCATTTTCTTCCATCTGTGAGATGGTCATTATCCATTCTGAGCCTCTGGTCTCAACTTAGCTCCCACTGTTTCAATAAGTGCATGCCATATTTGATTCTAGTGGTTCAGTGTGCGTGTTACTATGTTAAAATACTTCAGTGGCTGTGGCCTCCGCTTCTGCACCCACTCTCTAAACCTATCCTGATAACCAATGTATGCATTTACAGTGGTGGCTAGACTTTCCCCTCTTGTTTACTCTGGCAAGCCATTTGTTCATCCTCCAATACCTAGTAGCACTGGGGGCCAAGGATGCCTCCTCCATAGGGCTTGGGGGAGCATTACAGTGGGAGGACGTTCCAAGGTTTGTGGACTGCTAGTCAGGCCAATATTCACATCAGGATCCTGTAGATAAGGACATTCATCCTTGTGTTACAGGAGCTTCAGGACTTCTTCCCTCCTGGAGTTATGTTTGTCATAGTGGGCAACAATGATGGTAGTTTAGTACATTAACAAGCAGGGAGGAACTGGATCCTACCCTTGTGTTGGGAAGAAATGAGGGTTTGGCAGTGGGGGATGGCCTCTCACTGCTCTGTCATCAAATATTCCAGGGACTCTCAGCCATGTGGATAGGTTCAGCATATCTCTGCTGATGCCTCACAAGAGCTTCGTCAATCCAGCAGTAGCAAAGGAAATCCTCAGTCATTGGGGCTTTCCCTGCTCTGGTGGTCTTGCCTTCCCACAGAGCACTAAAAGCAGAAGTTTATTTAACTGTGATCCCTCCTCAAGGACCGAAACTTACAGATGCTGCGGTAAACCAGTAATGGCCTTTTAGTCTGTCTTTTTTTTTTTTCCTTCACGCATTTTCATCCCCAGTTTCTTAACAGAAAGCAGCCAAGTCCAAGGTTTGCCTTAGATTCGTAGGTATACACAAGGCTAACGACCTCTGGGGCCTTTATAAACCTAGTCTACATCCCAGTTGTATTCTGTAAATTTATATGCCTTAGAAGTATTTTAAGAGGTATGTGTAAGCTAGGAAAAGATTTACAAGCTGCTTCTATCCATTAGGCACATAGGTTCTGTAAAGACCACCCACTGGTCTAGGTTCATTTTGAATAGGGTTAGGGAAGAGCTCTTCTCCAAAACAGGCTTCTCATCCATGTGAAGAAGGGGAATTCTGAGACGCATCTGTCCCTCTAACATATCCTATTTATGTCACAAGTCAGTCACTAGATTGAATGAATAATTCTGATGCTGTTCATTTTATGGGTATGCAAAAGGTCCATCAGAGTAGAATCCAAGGATGCCAGGCATAGACCGTCTCTCAGCAGTCTGTAGAACGTAGTGTATAGAGGTAGGGCTTTGAAGTGGCTTGCATAGGATATGCTGTTTAGGCCCTGTATTCCTTTTTGTAGGAACCTCTGTGGACATTCCACTTGTTGCGTGTACCTAGTCAGGTATGTACAGAAGGGGGCATTGTACTCAATGATGGGCCTGATGAGGGCTAATACAGTGGAGCAATGACTTCCTTGGACTCGGATGCCATACCCTTGCCTATAAGTTGAACAACATAGAATGATTTCCTTACTAACTTTGACACGGTCGAAAGCCAAGTTAATATTTACATACTTACCTAAATCCCTGACTACTGGTTCTACTTTGTGCGTTATCGATGAGGTAAATTCTTAGGGTGGATAACCTCCCAAAAGGTACTAGTATACATTTCTTGGCACAGAGTTTTAAGCCATGGCTTTAGCATCAGTCATTCGTCTGTTTTGGTCCTTTTCTGTATGATGATAGTGTTTTGGTAGATTGTGACTGCTCCTAGTTTGCAGTGATCTACAGACTTCATCAGCCAGAGGTCCTTGACATTGGCCTTAACTTCCAAGAAGTAGATGCCAAAAAGGAGCAGACCCAGTACAGAACCCTGAGGAACTCAACTATTGGCCAGGCTCTTTGTTGAAGTGATCTTCCCAATCCTAGCTTCCTGGGTCCTATCTGAGAGCCAGCTGGCTCTACAGCATGTAATGTAAGGGTTTATACCTACATCTGTGAATTTGTTTACAATACCTAATTGAAGTATTGTATCATATGCCTTAAGCATGCTAAGGTAGGCAATATGCACTGATGATGTTCTTCGTGTTTCACTGTTGCAGTCATTACATTTGGGTAATCTGCTGGCAGGTTGCCCTCAGTCAGCCTGAATTCCAAAGTCTTGGGTCCTGAGTCGGTTGCTGTCTCCTCTTCCATGACGTCAGGTCGTCAGGGGTATAAAACAAGCAGCCGACGCCATTTTCTTTAGTCTTTCTTGCCGTGTGGTGCCCAAAGCAGAAGCATTTCGCAAGTGCCAGTCGGCCAACGCCTGAAATATTCGAGTTTGAGTTTCAGAACCGAAGTCTTCACTAAAAAGCTAAGTACCCCTTTGGGGAAACTTTTTTCTTGCTCCATACTGATGTCATGAAAAAGTTAATAATTGTATTACTTGTGGGAAGCAAATACCTCATAAGGATTTCCATTTATATTGTATTCCTTGCCTAGGCCTTGATCACATTGTGCCTGGCTGTCAGTTTTGTGCTAGATTTAACCAACGCACTATTAAGCATCGGTACAGTTTTGCCTCAAAATATTTTGGAAACAGATTTAACTACCCAGAAATGTCATCGGATAGCAATCTGACTACCGGAGTACATAAAAAACGCAAAGAAAAGGACAGAGACAGACAGCCAAGGTCCAAAACCGACGAAGCTTCTCCTAAGCCAGTCGCCGGTACTCAGTGAGGCGCTTTTGCAGCCCCTGATACCCTCTACTTTCGAGTCGCAGGCCCCCACCGACACCCATGTGGAGTCCGGCATGCCGCGAGATACTCAAAGTATTGCACCCATGGATGTATCTCCCTCGGATGGGTCCAGAGCCGCTGAGCAAGCACCGGCTTCTAAGGGTGTATTCAGGCCTCAACGTTTTTATATCAAACCGAGGACAGCTGCAAAACCAAAGACAAAAGCAACTTCTAAAACTAAAAAACTGACGCATGAGCCACGTGCACAGGCCTCTATGCCTAAAAAACAGATAATCAAAATGGCTGAAGACCTTATTACCTTTATCCAGGGGTTCCCCATCCCCTGCCAGATAAGAGGCCTAGGCAAGACACTGATTATGAGTCTTCAGATCAGGTTTCTATTTCTTCTGATCAGGAATTATCTATTCCTCCCTATGAGGATTCTGATGTAGAGGAGTCTGTATCATCTGCATCACCTCCTGAGGATTATTCATTTGGAGAAACGTTGCATACTTTGAGGGAGCATTTTCACTGAGAGAGTCAAGACTTCTCAGAATCAAAAAAGAGGCTCAGGGATTTCCTCCTTCTCCCTCAGCACAGGTCTTTAGCCATAGCCCCTGTTTTAGACATTGTGGATGAAGTGTTTTCGGAGTCAAGCTTGACCCCTGACTCCTTACCTCTGGCTCCCAGCAAGCCTGACAGATATTACAGGGTCCCTGACTCTCACAAATTTTTATTTAGAAACCCTGCTGCTGACTCTGAAACTATTTCACAGGGTCCAAAGGGAGTTAAGGCTTCAACAGAAAAAAATCCTACCCCCTCTGATATAGATTCAAGGGCACTGGATAGATGGGGAAAAAAGGTTTATACATCTGCAACCTTGGCAATTAGAACCTTAAACTGCCAGTTTCATATGCTCAAGTATCAACAACATGTTATGGGACTGCTGAAACAGAAAATGATGTTGATTTCTGAATGTGCAGAAAATAAAGAATTGCAGGAATTATTGCATGCAGCTGAACAGGTTGGAAAGCATACTTTGCAATGTGGTTTTGATTCTTTAGAGGCCTCCTGCAGGGCCACAGTTACTGGATCTGTGATTAGGAGGCATGCCTGGCTAAAAGAACAAAATTTGCCTGATCATGTTGAAGCTAAATTACTAGGTGCACCTTTACAGCATGACACTCTGTTTGGTATTAAGGCAGAAGAGGTTTTAAAGAAAATGGAAGACAAAGCTATGTCTATGCAAACTGTAAAAGACTTCTTACAAGTGCAGCCACCAAGATTCAGTAGACACTGGCCTACAAAAAAATTGGTCCTTTCCTGTGTCAGAGCTCAAAGGGGTAAATCCAGACGCCCTAAGGGTTCCAGATACCAGGCACAAGATTCATACAGGTTAAAGCAATGGGGCACTTCTACCTCCAAATCTGGAGGAGATAAAGCGCAACCCTACAGAAAACAGTCCCAATGACTTCCATCTGCCTTCACCAAGTACTTCTCTTTTGGCAGCACCCTTGGGGGGAAATTTAGCACTTTTTGCTCAAAGTTGGCAGTTAATAACCCAGGACAAGTGTGTGCTAAACGTAGTATCACAGGGATACAGATTCCATTTCCATACTCTGCCAGTGGCAAACGGTTGGCCAGATCTGCCAAAAAATCAGTGGGCAGAGGCACAGAAACAGGTTACGTCCCTCATGGATATGGGGGCCATTCAGCCAGTACCAGAACAGGAAAAAGGACAAGGTTTTTACTCGACTGTTCTTGGTACCAGAAAGAACAAGGCCTGGCGGCCAATACTGGATTTTTTGATTTTGAACACATACCTGGACATTCCATAATTCAAAATGCTGACTTTGCAGCAGCTTCTGCTCATGCTGGGCAAGAATGCTTGGCTGGTGACATTGGACCTAAAAGAGTCATACCTGCATGTCCCAGTAAGGCAATCTTGCAGAAGATGCCTCAGATTCAAGGCTGGCTTAATGCATTACCAATTCTCTGCACTGCCCTTTGGCTTATCTACTGCGCCCAGGGTCTTTACAAAGTGCCTGGCACCAGTAATTGCATTTTGCAGACAAAGAAGTATTCAAATATATCCTTACTTGGACTGTCTCATTCAAGCAGAAAACCAGGACATTCTTCTTCAACACCTGGTGTTTATGAAAAGGCTTCTATCATGCCTAGGGTACACAATAAACAAAAAGAAATCACAACTGGTACCCTCTCAAAAGGTAACTTTCCTAGGTGCAAGCTTGACTACAACTGCCTAGATGGCTTACTTCACACCAGACAAGCAAAGGCAACTGACTACTTACTTCAAACTGATGGCAACAAAAACCCAGTTATCTGCAAGAAAAATTCTGCAGGCTTTGGGCTTCATGGCATCCTGCATCCTACTGATTCCATATGCAAGACTGCATATGAGGAAACTTCAGTGGTACCTAAAAAGTGTATGGAGTCAACATTGTCACAGTCTGGAAACAATGATTCCTCTCATTCCCTGCCTACAACAGGAGTTTCTATGGTGGGTAAAGGCATGTCACCAAAACATGGGACGGGCCTTCACTCTACCCCCTGCCAGCCAAACCTTAACAACAGACACATCAGATTATGCCTGGGGGGGCCCACATGGCTGGAAGATGCATTCAGGGCATATGGACCCCAAAACAAATACATCTACATATCAACCAGAAAGAGATGCTAGCTGTTCAAAATGCCCTGACAGCTTTCAAGGACTTACTTCATCCAGGACAACTACTGATAAAGATGGACAGCAACACGGTCATGTGGTATATAAACAAGCAGGGGGGCACGCACTCATACCCCTCTTGCAGATTAGCCATGGCACTGTGGGACACAGCTTTGGCTTACCAAATACATCTTCAAGCTCAATTCCTGCCAGGAAAGCAAAATACTCTGGCAGACGATTTAAGCAGAAACGTTTTGGGTCCTTACGAGTGGAAACTAAATCCACAAGTCTTCAGCATGATAACAAAGAAATGGGGGAGCCCAGACATAGATCTGTTTGCCTCTCCTCAAAATTATCAGTTGAAAAGATTCTGCACAAGGAGTTATCACAGACAAGCATGGAAAGTGGACGCCCTATCCTTCAGTTGGAAAAACCTATCAGTTTACGCCTTTCCTCCACTGCCTCTTCTTCCCAAGGTCCTCCTAAAAGTCAGACAAGAGAAACCAAAGATGATACTAATTGCCCCGGACTGGCCCCACCAGTAGTGGTACCTTGTCCTAAGGAACTTGTCTAAATACCCAGCTTGGACCTTACCTCAAAGACCTCAACTACTGTCCCAGAAAACAAAATCAGATCCTGCACAATCAACTCCAGACACTGAACCTGGCAGCATGGCTGATCATGTAGTTATACAAACAACACCTCTCAGTAAAGCTGTGATGGATGTCATTTTGGAAGCCAGAAGGCCTAGTACTAGAAAATCTTATGCTGATAAATGGAAGAGATTCTGTGCTTGGAATAGAGCACAAGGAACTGATACAGCAGAACCAAATATTCCTCAGATGTTACAATACTTGACTGAGATGCTTGACAAAGGCCCATCTTTCTCATCAATTAAACTCCATGCCTCTGCCATTTTGGTTAATTACAATAGAGAGCCACCAATCTTTTCTCATCCTTTACTAAAGCAGTATCTTAGAGGAGCCAAAAATTTAAGGCCTCCTAGAAGATCACCAATACCTGCAATGGACCTCAGTTATGTGTTGGAAAAGCTCACCCTGCCTCCATTTGAACCAGCTGCTACTGCTGATATAAAGTTCTTATCATGGAAAACAGCTCTGCTACTAGCAATTACTTCAGCAAGAAGAGTCTCAGAGCTACAGGCCCTCATGGCTGTGGAGCCTTTTATCATATTTTACCCAGACAGGGTGTCTCTGAGGACAAATCCAACATTTATGCCTAAGGTGGTTTCCAGTGTGGCTCTTAACCAAACTATTCATCTGCCAACCTTTTATCCAAATCCGCAGAACAAGGGGGAGAGAATTCTGCATTCCTTGGACGTACACAAACAGCTAAGATTCTACTTGAGCAGGACTAAAGCTCTAAGAAAAACTGAGCAATTACTAGTGACATATGCTGCAGGATCAGAAGGAAAGGCTATTTCAAAGCAGACTATTTCAAAGTGGATAAGCCACTGCATTCATTTCTGCTACTTACACCATGGTAAACCTGTGCCTAAGGGCAGTAGGTCTCATTCCACCAGAGCTGCAGCTACTTCAGCAGCCTTTCTCAGAGGACTACCAACCAAAGACATTGTAGAGGCTGCTACTTGGAGTTCTGTTCACACCTTTACAAAGCATTATCATTTGCCTCTCTACACTAAGTCCAGGGCAGGCTTTGCCACTGCAGTTCTGCAGGGCTTTATAGCCGCACCTAATGCTGTTTAGCTCCAGCCTCCCAACCATAGCTTTGGGATTCTACCCAAATGTAATGACTGCAACAGTGAAACACGAGGAACATAGTACAGTTGTGTACACTTACCATAAATGTAGGTGTTTGAGGGTATTCACTGTTGCAGTCTAGGTTACCCGCCCGCCATCCCCCTTTTCATTCTGGAGTTTATCTTTCTTTCTCTATCTTCTACAACCTATGTCATGCATTTGCTTGTAAATGTAGGTAAAGTTTATATTGATTCATGTATATATATATTTTTGCTACCTTTTTTGGGGGCACCTGACATCTGGGGCAAGAAAAACTAAAGAAAATGGCGTCTGCTGCTTGTTTTATACCCCTGACGACCTGACGTCATGGAAGAGGAGATGGCAACCGACGCAGGACCCCAGACTTTGGAATTCAGGCTGACTGAGGGCAGCCTGCCAGCAGATTACCCAAATGTAATGACTGCAACAGTGAATACACTCTAACATCTACATTTATGGTAAGTGTACACAATTGTACTTATTTCGTGTTTCACTGTTGCAAACCCTTTCGGAGCCTGGTATGCTGCAAAACTCTTCTTTGACTAAGGATCTTGCGATTGTCTCTACCTTGGATGGGTCCGGAGGCGCTGAGCAGGCACTGGCTTCCGAGGAAGTCCTTCGCACTACCAATTCTCGACACAAACCAACATCTTCTTTCGCAACCACTGTTCTTTCGAAAATGACCGAGTTTCTTAGGCCCAGGGTACGAACCACACCCAAGAAACCGACGACACAATCTCAGGCACCTGCTTCCTTGACTCAGTCTCAAATGCTTAAATGGCGGAAGACCTTATCATGCTGATCAGGGGAAGTCGAGCTACCCCCTCCAAAAGGAAGAGAGGTCTGTCCCCTATAGTTTTGTGATACATATGAATATGAAGACATGCAGTCTCTCTCTACTTATGAGGATTCTGATTCAGAGAATTCCATCCCTTCAGCCTGTACCCCTGAGGATTTTTCCTTTGGTGAAACCCTTTATACCTAAAGGGAGCATTTCCAATGAGAGAGTCAAGACTACCCTCAGTCCAGAAAGAGACTCGGGGAATTCTTAGATCTTCCACAGCACAGACCTTTGGCCATCCCCCCAGTCCTGGATGTTGTGGAGGATGTTTTCCTGGAATCCGGCTCGACTCCTGACACATTCCCTCTTGCACCCAGAAAACCAGACAGGAACTATAGAGTCCCTGGCTCGCACAAATTTCTTTTTAAAAATCCTACTGCTGACCATGCAGTAATTTCTCAAGGGCCTAAAGGGATTAAAGCAACCTCTGCTAAGAATCCCACCCCCTCAGATAGGGATTCCCGAGCACTAGACAGATGGGTAAAAAAGCTTACACCTTGCACTGTGATTTTGACTCCCTAGAAGCTTTCTTGCAGGGCAGCAGCCACTGAATCTGTCATTAGAAGGCATGCATGGCTTAAGGAACAGCCCCTGCCAGACCATGTCAAATCTAAATTATTGGATGCCCCCTTGCACAAAGACAACTTATTTGGCACTAAGGCAGAAGAGGTCTTAAAAAAGATGGAAGAAAAAGCAAAATCTATGCAGACAGTTAAGGATTTCTTATAGGTCCAACCACCTAGGTTCAGCAGGCATTGTCCTACCAAGCACTGGTTCTTTCCTGCTCCCAGTAAGCCAGTCCAGCCCAGGCCCCGGGGAACCAGACCCCCAGAGAGCAACCATAGGGAATGCAGAGATACAAGCAGTGGACTACCTCCATTTTAAAACCAGGGAGTTCTAAGCCACCTCGTTATAAGAACTCACAATGACTCGCCTCCCCCACCCCCTCCCTCTGCTACCTTCACTTACATATAGGAGGAAAACTCTCCTTTCACACAAGCACCTGGGCCACCATTACTTACGACCACTGGGATGTTCTTCCTGTTTCACTGTTGCAGTCATCACATTTGGATTATCTGCCTGCAGGTAGCCCTCAGCCGGCCTGAATTACCAGAGTCTTGGAGTCCTGCGTTTGATGCTATCTCTTCTTCCATGATGTCATGTCATCAGCGGCATAAGATATGCAGCAGACGCCATTACATCAGTTTCTCTTGCAGTGCAGTGCCCGAAGCAGAAGCAGTTTGCAAGTGCTGGTTGGCCGACTCCTGAAATTTTCGTTTTTGAGTTTCAGAACCGAAGTCTTCAAAAAAAGATAAGCAACCCCGTGGGGGATCTTTTTTCTTGCTCCAACCAATGTCAGTAAAAGTTAACAATTGTTTTACCTGTGGAAAGCAAATACCTCATGATTTTCACTCGTACTGCATTCCCTGCTTAGGCCCAGACCACAACGTCCCTCGCTGTCTGTTTTGTGCCTTGTTCAACCCCCAAACTATTCGTCGTCTGGCTATCTTTGCAGCAAATTATTTTGGTACTCTGTATCAGTACTCCGAAATGGCTTTGTTAAGCCATCTGACTACCAATCTTCTGAAAAAACGTAAAGATAAAGACAGAACGCATAGGTGCAAAACTGTTGACGATGCTTCCGTTAAGCTAGTCGTCAGTCCATTGGTACTCAGTGAGGCGCTTTCGCAGCCCCTGATACCTGCTACTTCAGAGTCGCAGCCCTCTACTCAGACCCATTTGGAGTCCGGTATGCCGCGAGATGCTTCTTCGACTATGGAACCTGCGGATGTCTCTACCTTGGATGGGTCCGGTGCCGCTGTGTAGGCACCTGCTTCTGAGGGTGTATTCAGGCCTACAGACTTTCATTTTAAACCGATGCCATCTTCTTCATCCAGGCCCAAAACTCGACCCACACCTAGAAAACCAACATCCAAACCACATGCTCAGGCCCATATGCCTAAAAAACAAATGCTTAGAATGGCTAAAGACCTTATTACCTTAATTAGGGGAAGCCAGCCTTCCCCCTCTGAGACCTAGAACTGATTTTCGGTCTGATTCTTCTGTTCAGGAATCTGATATTTCTGTTCCTTCTGATTACCAGGATTTGCCCTTATCTACCTATGAGGATTCTGATGCAGAGGATTCCATTCTCTCTGCTTCCCCTCCAGAAGATTTTTCTTTTGGTGAAACCTTGCACACTCTTAGGGAGCTTTTCCGCTGGGAAAGCCAGGATTACTCTGACTCCAAAAAGAGGCTTAGGGAATTCTTACTCCTTCCTCAACACAGGCCTTTAGCTATCCCTCCTGTTCTGGAAATTGTAGATGATGCTTTCTTGGAATCTAGCCTTTCCCCAGACACTTTACCTCCAGGTCCCAGAAAACCTGACAGGTTTTAGAGTACCTGACTCTCACAAGTTCCTCTTCAAGAATCCTACAGTGGGTCCAGAGACCATTTCCCAAAGACCAAAAGGCATTAAGGCTACTGCTGCCAAAAATCCTACCCCTTCTGATAAAGATTCTAGAGCCTTAGACAGATGAGGTAAGAAGGTATACACTTCTGCTACTTTGGCCATTAGGGCTTTAAATTGCCAGTTTCATATGTTAAAGTACCAGCAGCATATTATGGGACTACTTAAACAGAAAATTATGTTGATTCCTGACTCTGCTGAACACAAAGAATTACAGGATTTAATACATTCTGCAGAACAAGTTGGTAAACATACTTTGCAATGTGGTTTTGATTCTTAAGAAGCATCTTGCAGGGCTGCTGTCACTGGGTTTGTACTTAGAAGGCATGCTTGGCTTAAGGAGCAAAACTTGCCAGATTATGTTAAAGCTAAATTACTGGATGCTCCCTTAAACCAAGACCGCCTGTTTGGCAACAAAGTAGAAGTCCTCAAAAGGGGATGGAGGAAAAAGCTAAATCTATGCAAACTGTTAAAGATTTCCTACAAGTACAGCCTCCCAGATTTAGTAGACATTGGCCTTCAAAGAATTGGTCCTTTCCATTCTCTTCCAGGCCATCTCAGTCCAAACCCAGGAACAGCAGACCACCTAGGTTTCAGTCTCAGACTGCGCACAGGTCTAAGCAGTGGGGGGCTCCCACTTCCAAAGCAGGGAGCAGTAAACCATCCCCCTATGGAAAAATGGCACAATGACTTAACCTTAACCCTCTCAAGTCCTACTCAACTGCCTGCTCCCTTAGGAGGAAAGCTCGCCCTGCATGCAAAAAACTGGGAACTCATTACCCGGGACAAATGTTTTTTGAATATAGTTCCCCAAGGATACAGATTCCACTTCCACTCCCTACCAACCCAAACAATTGGCCAGACCTACCCCAAATTAGTGGGCAGAGGCTCAGCAGCAGGTTCTCTCTATCTTCTAAGTATCAGGGCTATTCAGCCTGTCCCAGCAGAACAAAGGGTACAAGGATGTTCATCGTGCATACAGCTGCAGTAATCACAGATGGGTTTTCAGCCGTCAGACGGTCCCTCGGTCGGCCGAATTCCAAAGTCTTGGTCCGGCGTCGGTTGTCGTCGCTTACTCTTCTGATGTCAGGAAGGCCAGAGTATATAAGACACAGCCGACGCCATGTTCTTCAGTCTTTTTTGCCGCGCGGTGCCCGAAGCAGAAGCAGTTCGCAAGTGCCAGTCGGCCAGCTCCTGAATTACGAAAATATTTGGAACCGAAGTCTTCATTAAAGCTAAGTACCCCGTTGGGGAAACTTTTCTTGCCTCAGACCGATGTCAGAAAAAGTTAATAATTGTATTTCTTGTGGGAAGCAAATACCGCATAAGGATTTCCATTCCCTTTGCATACCTTGTTTGGGCCCAGACCACGACGTCTCGGGCTGTCGCTTTTGCGCTACCTTCAATAAACGCACTATCAAGCGTCGGGCGGAGTTCGCCCAACACTACTTTGGTAAAGCTTTTGACTATAAAATGTCGTCGGACACTCCGACTACCGTTTTATCCAAAAAACGCAAGGAAAAGGACCGACACGCGAGGCCCGCGGTCCCCGCCGACACCACGCCAAAACAGGCTACACGTGGTCCGGTTCTCAGCGAGACGCCTTTGTAGTCCCTGACTACCAACGACACTCCTTTGGCGGTGTCCTCTGTACCCGAGACCGCTGGGTCCTCGGCCCTTTCCCAGACTACAACCGAAGCCCCGGCTTATGTCGAGCCTACTAATGTGGACAGGTCCACCTCCACCCATGGTGTATTTAGGCCTTCATCTTCTTTTTCAATTAAGGCCTTTACTAAATCCAAAGCAGCCAGGCATCCCACGAGGCCTGCTGCACAAGGCCCATCTCCTGGACCCATGCCTAAGAAACAGATGCTTAAAATGGCTGAGGATCTAATTACTCTTATCAGAGGTTCTCAGCCCCCTCCTAACAAGAGACCCAGAGTGGAGGAAGAATCTCCCTCTTCTGATCAGGGATCCATTTTATCAGAACATTCTGATGCAGAGGAACACTCTTACTCCCCTTTTGAGGATTCGGATGCAGAACAGTCCATTCCTTCTGTATCCCCCCCTGAGGATTTTTCTTTTGGGAAAACCTTGCACACCTTGAGGGAACACTTCCATTGGGAAGGCCAAGACTTTTCAGATTCCAAGAAAAGACTTAGGGAATTTCTTTGGTTACCTCAGCACAGACCTCTGGCTATACCCCCTGTTTTGGATGTACTGGATGATGTCTATTCGGAGGCTTGTCTTAACCCTGATTCTCTGCCTCCTGCACCAGTAAAACCTAATAGGTATTACAGAGTACCCAGTTCTCACCAATTTCTCTACAAAGGCCATAATGCTGACCCTGAAACCATTTCACAAGGCCCCAAGGGATTAAAGGCCTCCACTGCCAAGAATCCACTTCCTGCAGAAAGGGAATCCAGATCTCTAGAAAGGTGGGGTAAGAAGGTATATACCTCGGCCACCCTAGCCATGAGGGCCTTAAACTGTCAGTTTCATATGATTAAATATCAACAGTACCTGTTATTACAATTAAGGAACAAAATGTCTCAACCTGAACAACCAGATTTAAAAGAGTTACAGGATATGATGCATAGTGTGGAGCAAGTGGGTTAAACACACCTTACAATGTGGTTATGATGCCCTAGAGGCTTCCAGTAGAGCGGCTGCTACAGGATCAGTCATTCGCAGACATGCCTGGCTTAGGGAACAAAATTTGCCTGATCATGTGAAAGCTAAACTTCTTGATGCTCCTTTACAAAAGGATGTACTATTTGGTACTAATGCTGAGGAGATGCTACGGAAAATGGAAGAAAAAGCCAAATCTATGCAAACTGTCAAAGCTTTCTTACAGGTCCAGCCACCACGTTTTAGCAGAAATTGGCCTTCAAAAAACTGGTCCTTTCCAGCCACTGACAAGCCGCAAAGAGGTAGATACAGACGCACAAGGGGCAGAGGGCAATCACAAGGATCATATAGAGGCAGACAATGGCAATCTCCAGCACCAAGAGGTGGTGAAGACAGTGCACAACAATACAGGAAGCAAACCCAATGACTCCCTCATTTCCATGCCAAGCAAATCTCAGCTGGCAGCACCTTGGGAGGGAAACTAGCATTATTTGCAAGCAATTGGCATATTGTCACAACAGACAAATGGATACTGGACATCATAAACAGAGGCTACAAATTTCAATTTCACACTCTTCCAAAAATAAGAGGCATGCCAAACCTGCCACAAAATCAAAGGGCAGAGGCACAACTGCAAATTTCAAAGCTCCTAAACATGAGAGCTATACAAAAGGTACCTACGCACCAACAAGGTCAAGGTTTTTATTCAAGACTTTTTCTGGTACCAAGAAAAGGAACCGACTGGAGACCCATTCTGGACTTATCCATCCTAAACACATTTCTACTGCACTCAAAATTCAAGATGCTCACATTACAGCAACTTCTTCCCATGCTGGGCAAGGAGTTTTGGCTGGTAACATTGGACCTCAAGGAGGCATACCTGCCTGTCCCAATCAGACAAAGCTGCAGAAGATACCTCAGATTTCTTGCAGGTTCAATCCACTATCAATTCTCTGCATTGCCCTTTGGCTTATCTACTGCGCCCAGAGTATTCACAAAGTGCCTGGCATCAGTAATTGCCTACTGCAGACTTCAAGGGATACAAATTTACCCTTATCTGGACGACTGCCTGATCCAAGCGGACAGCAAACACATACTACTGGAACATCTGGCATATGTGACACGATTACTGCTTTCTCTGGGATATACCATCAACAAGGAGAAATCAAGGCTAACACCATCTCAGAAAATAACCTTCCTGGGTGCCAGCTTGGACACAAACACCCAGATGGCATATCTTACGCCAGAAAAACAAGGGCAACTATCTCAGTACTTCAAAACACTAGCAAAAAGTACCAGGCTTACTGCAAGGAAAATCCCTGCAGGCTCTGGGATTCATGGCATCTTGCATTCTTCTAATCCCATGTGCAAAGTTGCATATGAGGAAACTTCAGTGGTACCTAAAAAATCTATGGTCTCAACACAGTCACAGTTTGGAAGCAATTATACCGATAATTCCATGTTTGCAAAAGGAATTCCTATGGTGGGCCCAAGCATGTCAAGTAAACGCAGGCCTTCCATTCTGCAAGCCTCAAGCAAAACAAGTCATAACCACAGACGCCTCAGACTACGCCTGGGGGGCGCACATGAAGGACAGGTGCATTCAGGGCAGATGGTCCCAAAAGGAAAAGCACCTTCACATCAATCAAAAAGAAATGCTAGCAGTAATAAATGCAGTTACAGCTTTCAAGGACTTCTTGCATCCAGGACAATTACTGATAAGAACAGACAACACCACAGTAATGTGGTACATAAACAAACAAGGAGGAACACATTCATACCCCTTGTGCAGACTAGCCATGACTCTTTGGAACTTGGCTGTGGAAAGACAAATCGAGCTTCAAGCACAGTACTTGCCAGGACTGGAAAACACACTGGCAGACACTCTAAGCAGAAATATGACAGATCCACACAAATGGAAGTTACATCCTCAGGTGTTTACAGAGATAATCCAAGCGTGGGGGAGGCCAGACATAGATATTTTTGCCTCACACAGGAACCATCAATTGAAAAAGTTTTGTTCAAGGACCTTCCATCCAAAGGCCTGGAAAGTGGACGCCCTTTCATTCAGTTGGACAGCATGGACAGTTTATGCATTCCCACCTCTTCCTCTTCTGCCCAAGGTGCTTTTGAAAGCAAGAACAGACAAACCAAGGTTGATACTGATTGCTCCAGAATGGCCAAGGCAACACTGGTATCCACTCCTGAGGAGCCTAACACATACTCCTCCCTGGTCCCTGCCTCTAATACCTCTTCTGCTGACTCAGAACAGATACAAAACTCTTCAAAGTCAGCTGAAAACACTCAACCTCGCTGCATGGAAAATTCCTTAATACCACAACAGACCCTACTCTCCAAGGAGGTGCAGGATGTCATTTTGGAGGCCAGAAGACCATCTACTAGAAAAGCTTACTCTGCAAAATGGAAGCGGTTTTGCTGTTGGAATGAGAAAAGAGGCCAGGACCCTAGAAAATTGAACTTGCCTCAGGTTTTACAGTACCTGGTTGAACTGCTGAACAGTGGACTTTCATTTTCTTCCATAAAAATACATGCCTCAGCCATTTCTGCAGAATTCAACATGGATCCTCCTTTATTCTCTCACCCACTCTTGCGGCAGTTCCTCAGAGGGGCTAAGAATATAAGACCTCCAAGGAAGCAACCAATACCAGCCTGGGACCTTAATTACATACTAGAAAAATTAACATTGCCTCCTTTTGAACCTGCTGCCTCAACAGATTTGCAATATTTGTCCTGGAAAACAAGTTTCCTTCTGGCCATCACTTCAGCTCGTAGGGTTTCTGAACTACATGCCCTCATGGCGGTGCAGCCCTTCCTCATCTTCCATCAGGACAGGGTTTCCCTTTACCAACCCATCTTTTATGCCAAAAGTGGTATCCAGGGTAGCCTTAAATCAAGCCATACACCTACCTACCTTTTATCCTAACCCTCAAAACAAAGGGAAAGGCTGCTACACTCTTTAGACATCCATAGGCAGCTACGTTATTATTTGGACAGAACAAAGTCCTTCAGGAAATCAGAACAACTTTTTGTGTGCTATGCTGTAGGGGCTCAAGGGAAACCAGTTACAAAACAGACCATTTCCAAGTGGATTGGCCACTGCATACGGTTTTGTTATTCCTATCATGGGAAATCTGTCCCTACTGGTATCAGATCTCACTCCACCAGGGCCACAGCCACCTCTACAGCCTTCCTCAGAGGTGTTCCTACTAAAGATATTTTGGAGGCAGCCACTTGGAGTTCTGTACATACCTTCACAAAACACTACCGCCTGCCCTTGTATTCCAGAACAAGAGCAGGCTTTGCCACTGCTGTTTTGCAGGGCATTCTGGTTCAACCCAGTTCCTCATAGTACCTTCCACCCTATGCATAGCTATGGGACTCTACCCATCTGTGATTACTGCAGCTGTATGCACGATGAACATAGTACAGTTTTGTACCTACCATAAATGTAGATGTTCGAGTGCTAATACAGCTGCAGTACAGGTTTCCCTCCCTCCTTCCCCACATACCACTTGACTGGGTTATCCTGCTATGTTTTATTTGCTTGCTTACACTGATTTTGCATTACATTGCATTGCTTGCACATGTACATAAGCTTTATTTATGTATTGCCTTCCTTTTGGGGGCACCTGACATCTGGGGCAAGAAAGACTGAAGAACATGGCGTCGGCTGTGTCTTATATACTCTGGCCTTCCCGACGTCAGAAGAGTAAACGACGACAACCGATGCCGGACCAAGACTTTGGAATTCGGCCGACCGAGGGACCGCCTGACGGCTGAAAACCCATCTGTGATTACTGCAGCTGTATTAGCACTCGAACATCTACATTTATGGTAGGTACAAAACTGTACTTTTTATTCAAGACTTTTCCTGGTACCCAGAAAAGGCAGCTCCTGGCATCCTATCCTGGACTTCTCTATTCTAAACACCTTTCTGGTAATCCCAAAATTCAGAATGCCAGCACTTCAACAGCTTTTTCCTATACTAGGCAAAGATGCCTGGTTGGCAACCTTAGACTTAAAGGAAGCTTACTTGCACATTCCAATAAGGGAATCTTGCAGGGAATACTTACACTTAAGGGCAGGCTCCATCCACTATCAGTTCTCTGCACTTCCCTTTGGCTTATCTACTGCACCCAGAGTATTCACAAAGTGTCTAGCTACAGCCATTGCATTTTGCAGGCAGAGAAATATTCAAATATACCCGTACTTGGACGATTGTCTGATTCAGGCAGAAAGCCAAGACTTGCTATTACAACATCTGGCATTTGTAAAGAAACTTCTAACCTTTCTGGGGAATACTGTAAACCAAAAGAAATCTCACCTAGTACCCTGTCAACAGATTGTATTACTGGGTGCAAACTTGAACACAACTTCCCAGATGGCTTTCCTCACTCCTTAGAAACAAGTTCATTTGACAACGTACTTCAAACTATTGGCCACAAAACCCCAGCTGTCTGCAAGGAAAATTCTGCAAGCCCTGGGGTTCGTGGCCTCTTGCATTCTACTAATTCCATATGCAAGACTGCATATGAGGAAACCTCAATGGTATTTAAAAAGCTTATGGTGTCAACATTCTCAGGACCTGGAATCAATGATTCTTATCATTCCTTGTATAAAGACAGAGTTCCTTTGGTGGGCGGAGGGCTGCTACCACAACAAGGGGCTCCCTTTCACTCTACCCCTGCCGCCCAAACCCTAACAGACGCATCAGACTATGCATGGGGGGCTCACTTGGCAGGGCAGTGTATTCAGGGAAAATGGAACCCGAGACAGATGCACCTCCATATCAGCCAAAAAGAAATGTTAGCTGTACAGAATTCCCTGGTAGCCTTCAAAGACCGCATTCTTCCTGGACAACTATTGGTAAAGACAGACAACACCACAGTTATGTGGTACATAAGCAGGGTGGAACCCACTCGTACCCTCTCTGCAGACTAGCCATGGCTCTGTGGAACACTGCCGTGAGCTACCAAGTGCACCTACAAGCTCAATTTCTGCCAGACAAGCTAAATTCACTGGCAGACTTGAGCAGAATTCTCATGGACCCACACGAATGGAAACTGGAACCATAAATATTCAACCTCTTGAGGAAAAAATGGGTGACTCCAGAGGTAGACCTGTTTGCCTCCCCTCAGAACTACCAATTGGACAAATTCTGCACATGGACTCCCCACAGTCAAGCTTGGAAAGTGTATGCCCTGTCCTTTACCTGGGAAGGCCTCTCAGTTTATGCCTTTCCCCCCTCTGCCTCTCCTCTCGAAGGTTCTGCTAAAGATCAAACAGGACAAGCCAAGGACAATACTGATTGCACCAGACTGGCCATGCCAGCTCTGGTACCCCCTCTTGCGCAGTATGACACTGCTGGAACCATGGCACCTGCCTCAGACCCCTTCCCTGCTGTCCCAGCAGGTGGGCCAGATTCTGCACCCTCAGCTTCAAACCATGAACCTTGTAGCCTTGCTAATTCTTTAAGCTGTCCAATAGCATCCCTCAGTAAGTAGGTTCTAGATGTCATTCTGGAGGCAAGGAGGCCTAGTACTAAAAAATATAATACTGAAAGTGGAAAAGATACTGTTCCTGGAGCCAGACTCAGGGGATGGGCCTCTCGCATCAAATTTGGCTTTAGTAGACTTAATTTGCTCTTTTCATTTTTTAGATTGATGAATGTTTTTATCATGCTGGGCACACTTTTTAATATTTATTGAGTATTACTTTTTTCTTTTTGTTGTGCAACCAATTTGTTTGCATTTTAATGGGTTGGTTTGTTTTTCAGAGTTAGTTCTGTGCTTATTTGTGGTTGTGGTAGGCTCAGCTGTCTCATGTGTTGATATAGTTGTATAGGGTTTCTTTGAAATGTTCCACATAGGCAGCTGTGTTCTCAGTGTTTTGGTGGGGGTGGCTTAAAAAAAATGCCGAGTTATCACTTGGTGATAGGAAGCTTGCTTTAGAATAGTTCCTAAATGTTGCAGGGTTAACCAGGGTCACAGAACTGAGTTATGAAGGAGAGAGCTTTGTGGTCTAGTTTTACCAGTGGAGATGCTGCCTTTTTAAACAGATCTCCAGTCAGCGAACCTGTTCCACCTTGGGATTTGAACGTTGTGTTAGAAACTTTGAGAAAGCCACCATATGAGACAGCTTCATCTCCATTAAAGCTCCTATCTTTGAAAGCACCATTTCTGGTAGCTATCACTTCCACCAGGAGAGTCGATGATCTTTAGGCATTTTCTTCAACAGCCCTTATTTGGTCTTTCACAACCCCATCTTTTTTTTATAAGCTTCTGAAATGACCGTGATGCCCGTACACTTGAAATTATTTTTTTTCCTAATCATCCCATCAAATGAAAGTACATTTTCCATGCCTTAAAAGTGCATGGACAACTCGATTTCTATCTTCACAGTACTGCTGCTCTCGCAGCTTTTTGTCTGCCTTACACTGAATTAGTTTGGCAAGTTTCCAGGATCCGTCTTTCCAGATGGCATTGCTTTCATCTATGCCTCGTACAACTGGGCTTTGCTGGGTAAAACTGTGGGTCATTCTATCAGGGAAGTGACCACTTCTATTGCTGTTTTCAAGTGTTCTAAAAGAGATAAAATAGGTGTAGCTGACACTTGTTCCTCCTTGCACACCTTTGTCAGGCGTTACATTGCAAGTTGTATTCCATTTCTTGGGCTTGAGCATCCTTTGGTGCATATACTGTGAAGAATCTCCTGTCATGACGCCACCCCTGAACTCGTAAAACTTGGGATTCTGATCCACAGCATTATGGCAAGTTCAAAACTTTCATTTTTACCGGCTTTTTGTCTTTCATAGTTTCAATTTTCACACTGGTAGAGCTCTAATCCGTCTGTTGATCAGTGTGAAGCCATCTTGGAAGTCCTTATCTATGGGCTGTTGACAAAGGTTTGAATCCCTTCGTAGCCCCAGTGCCTTCTATCTTGCCATTCGTGGCAGATGTTCTTTATTCTGTAGTTAGGTATTCCACAAATAGTCCAGCTAGTGACCATTTTGAACTTTCACCCAGGTTTAGACTCTAGATGCATGTCCTCCAAGATTTGCAAGGCCTTTTTAAGAGAACCTTTCTACTAAGTCCATCTGTAGAAGACTGTTCCCCACAATGGGACCTCACATTAATACTTCAGGCTCTGACACAGCCACCTGTTGAGCCTGTTTCCACTTAAGCTGTGACCCCCCCCCCTTTTGAGCCTGCTTCCACTTCTTTAAAGTACCTCTCCTAGAAAACATTTTTCTGGTTGCAGTTACTTCTGCAAAAACGATTTATGAACTGCAAGCCTTACCTTACGAACAACTGTTCCCGATTTTCCATAAAGATAGTTTCTACTACCAAATCCTTCCTTTATCCATAAGGTTGTCTTAGAGATGGCCTGGAAACCAGTCTATTAATTTGACTGTTTTCTTCTCACTGTAATGCTAACAGTGGGAGGGTACCAGCTCCATACTTTAGTTGTGCATCATTAATGGTCGGTCTTTACAGAGCAAAATCCTTTTGTAATAATGATAGTCTTCATATCCTTTTCAAAAGCCAAACTGGAACTGTTTTTGATGTTACATATGTGTGCTCCAAACCTGGCCATGAGAAAGCAGCCCATAAATTTAATAGTGAAGATGCAATCCTACCAGCAGAAAGAGTTGATTTTGATAAAATGGTGGCAGAAGGGCAAAGTACTAAAAGTGAGAGACATTGTTTGTGGGAAATGATTACACTGTACACCAGACAGAAGAGGAGTAAATTTATTCCAGCAATCCGGGACTGTCGAGAAGCAAGTGTGTTCCTGAGGGTCAAAATCATTTTTTGATGCAGAACTTACTAAGTAGGAAATACAAAAGTGTGTCCAACAAAAAGTGTGATATTAAACAGAAGGGTATTCTGCTGCTTATTTTGATTAAAAAAAAAAAAAAAACTTCAGAGAGACTATGCCAGTGAAACCTTTTCCAGTTTTCCAAAGGAGAATGCTTTTGACGTAGAAAAAAAGCACAAGGGTTTACTAGAAGAACCAGGACTATGTTAGAAATGAGGCCAAGGCTGAATTGGGAAGATGGAGATCAGCAGGAAGAAAACCAGCAACATGGAAATTGACAAATGTGGGATTAGAAAGCATTAATTACATTTCTGAAATATGGTGGAACAAGAACACCTGAAAATATTAGACTTTTTTGACTTTGTTAGACTTATAGGGGGGGGTCCAAAGCATAAGTCCTTCATGTTATTAATGTTTGGAAGAATATTTTACCAGAGGGGGAGAGGAAGGAAAAAGTTAACTAAGTGAAAACATTAAATGCTTTTATAATACGACATGTACTGCATGCTATAAAACAAAGCTTGTTCAGGTATTTTTGTGTGTAATAGGGATTCTAAAGTAAATAATTGTCTGTTTTTTCTTTCATTTTCCTCCTGTCTTTTTCTTTCTTTGGTTTTAAGAAATGTGGACAATCCAATGTAAAAAAAAAAAAAAAAAAAAAAAAAAAAGACAAAAGAGCACGATGCAAGAAAAAATTATATGCTTTTTCTTACATTTTCATAGATGAATGACTGGATTAAGACCTTTGGCTTCATTTAATAAGTTTTAAGCAGGAGCAAATAAATAAAAGGACACTGAATGTAATGAAAAGTTTTCTTCTAGCAGATAAATGTTCACGCTGCACTATGAAAAGCTTGTAGTGGAAGGCAACTGTGCATCTGGTTCTCATGTTTCTGTGGGCACAAGCTGAAAAGAGGCCAATTAAATCATATTATTGCTGTCTTTCAGTGGCTTGGAGGTAATGTTTTCTGAAAGCATTCAAGTTTTCTACATCTGGGAGAGGAGTAAAGATAAGACAAAAACAGCACTTAGTGGAAAAAGCACAGACTGTATCATGCGTCTTAACATGGATAGCCTTAATTATAGGTTAATTCAAAGATGTGACCATGGCTATCAACCTGGGACAATTGTTCCTGTTAGGAGGGTTAAACTTCATTATTTGAAGATGCACATAGTTTTGTGTATTAGTATTAAGTAAATAGGTTCTGAGGGTGTTATGGGTATAGTTTTTTGAGGGTTTTTATTAAACCAGAGATGTGATTTAGGTTCAAATGGATATGACAGTAAACAACTATGTAAAAGTTCAAGCTGATAAACATTAGTGTATGCATTTAACACAAAAGCTGAAACTAGGCATTTTAAAACAGCTGTTATATGTAACAGGTGGAAATAATAAATTCTTAACAATTATGCTTTCCATATTATCTTTAAATGTGAATTATCTCACAAATGTCAAAAAAGGAGTAGTGAACTACATTAAAATGCAGAGTGCAAATAGCTATGCTACAAGAGAGACATTTAGAACGAAAAGATCAAGTGAATTTGATAAAGGATTTCAGGATGGTTAGTCATTTTATGTCTGGGACAGAGAAAATAGGGAGTACTTGTATTAAAGGGCAACTATGGATACAGTACTTAATTTCTACTTCCTGATGCTTTTTTTTCCCTACCTGTCAATCCCACTTCTGAAAATAATCATCCAGGCATGGTGAGGGATTTATTTTTATGTTCTTATTTCCCATCTTTCGGCTACCAGTACAGCTAGCCATCTTTCCTAAAAATTAATTCTTGCACACTTGCAGCTGTCACCAAGCCTTCCGACAAGTCGCCCATCACTTGGAAGCAGTGCAGAGTGAAACATGCCCTCCTTGACTCTTGTCTCCCAGGAAACATCTTTATTTCAATTATGCATGCCCTCCTACATGTAGTCCCACCCCTTCAGCCTGCTCTCTCATAAATATAAATTTATACAATAGAAAGAACTTTTTTAACTGCTTTATTCAGAGACAGCGTTATTTTTTCGAAGGAGGATACTTTGTGTTGCAATTTTTAATATTTTTTATATATTAAGCTAACCTTACAGTTTACTGTAATTTTATAATGTATTGCAAAAATATAAGCATCCTGAACTGTTTTTCCCTCACTGGATGACTGTTCATTGGAAGAAAGCATTGCAATGCTATGCACTCTTGTCAGATTTTGAATTGACCTTTATTCAGTTCACATTGTTGCAGGTGCACTGTTCTTATTTTTTATTTTATTTTTTTTAGATGTAAACCTGTCTCCAAGAAAAAAGCAACCCATTTATTTGTTGTTAGACCAGTGCCGATATTTTTATCGTGGCTGTACCTCGTATTTTTTTTATACTGGTGTAAAGCATTAGCGCCTGTATATTCGGATGCAATTTAACATTTCTAAGCAGGTTTATGCCTACATCTGTTGGTCAACTTGACTTTTACTACTGTTTATTGTATTTTATAATTAACCGTGGTTTCATTTCTGTTTCTCCTGTGACCCTGACTTCTTTTTACATGTTCCTTCAGCTCCATTCTGGCATTGTTATATCAGGCTGCCAAATTGTTTCAGCTGCCATCTCTGCCAGTTAAGTCTTTGTCCACTTTTCCCACAAGTACATCTTTGGGCAAAAAAAATCCATTTTCCTGACAAGTGTGCATTAAGTAAGCAAGCAGTATTTCTACTGTAGAAATCAACTTGCATTATTAAGAACATCATACTTTCCTAGTCTACTTTGTGATGAATATTATTCAAAAATGTATCCTAAAAACGTCTGTGTTCCTTTTACTGTTCCTATATAAAAGGTCTGCCACGCATTCATTGCTGGGAATGTTTTAAATAATATCCACTGGTACAAAATACTGACTCATAGTAACAGAGACAACTTTATACAAGTGTAAAGTAATATATTTAAACCATGCTGTGAGATTATATTGTTAGCAAGTCTTACACATTCTGTCAGTGTATTCCACATTATGAGAGGTACTTTTCCACATTTTGAAGATTGAAGTTTTCTGTGATGTGGCATGTGTGTGTAGGTGTGGTGGTGTTGTGGATAAAATTAAGTACAGTTACTTACGGTGTGTTAATGCCATAAGTACAAACCATTGTTCTTTTTTTTGCTGGACCATGATGGGAGGTTGATTAGCCTGTGAAGAAGTGCTAATGCCTTGTATTTGAATAAAGCAGTTGACAGTGGGAATTCATTAAAAGAGCACCTCTTGGGAAATTCACTTTTATCATTAAAAAGGGAACTGTTTTGTGCTAGTGTCTAACCATGGAAAATTATGGGTGTGAAGATTCATAAATGTAATTGTGTATGTCATTACTTTTTAAGATTCTTGAGTTGGTCAGTCAGTAAACTCTGTAAATGTGAATGGAGTCTGCAAGAAGGAAGACATTCAGGTGGTATGGGGTTCTGTAACATATACAGTTTAGTTTGCATGGAACTTAGAGGTCACAATGTTCGTAGAACTGATATGGAATTAGGATTTGTGTGCTATAAAAATGGGACTATATGACGAATTAGGATTAGTGCTCCATTGTCTGAGGGACACAAGTCTTCGATGGTTAATTAGTCAATCCTAATTAGGACTAATTAGGATTTGTGTGTTATAAAAATGGGACTGTTTCATTTTGTGAAGAAATACTGATGTTTAAAATTCCTGGATTTATGGTTTCCCTACAATGTCAATATCTCCCCCACTAATAGAACAAGGGACTTAAATCTTTTTCCCAAAGAATTAAGCACGGTGGAGACGGAAGTTTATAACCTAGTGCCTTCCAAACAGCTGTAATAAACTAACTATTCCTGCAACTGTCTTTCCCATTCACTGGTCCTGGTCACACTTCATTTTGGTCAGGGAAAAACTCTGCTTCACATGGATAGGAAGACTATTATAGAGAAGGGGTATGCTCTCTGAGACAAATACCTGTCTCTCCAACGTGTCCTATTTATGTCGCAAGCAAGGTTTGTCTTTGAATCAGGTAGATCTGATACTAGTTGTTTTGTGGATATGAAAGAGTTCCATCATTACGGTATCCCGTGATGCTTTCTGCACCAGCCATAGATTATCC
This sequence comes from Protopterus annectens, assembly GCF_019279795.1. Classification (NCBI taxonomy): domain Eukaryota; kingdom Metazoa; phylum Chordata; order Ceratodontiformes; family Protopteridae; genus Protopterus; species Protopterus annectens. The sequence continues at coordinate 1,908,392,084 of NC_056731.1, forward strand.
CTCAACAATCTGCAGAAGACAGAGTATAGGGATAGGTCTGTGTGGCAGTCCAGTAGGACATGTTGTTAAAGCCACTTATTCTTTTTGTAAGAAAACTTTTCTGCATGTGCCAAGAATCTAAACCTGATCTCTGACATGAATAGATCATGCTTTTGAGACAGGTGTCCCTGAGATAGCCCTTCTTCTGGAATAGGCTTCCTATTAACATGAAGCAGACCCCTTACCTGACCATCTTCAAGTGCAACCTGGACCAATGGATGGGAAATTGCAGATTCACTTCTGGGGTGTTGCCCATGTGGACAGAGTCAGTCTGTAAAAATTGCAAAAAAACCCGCTTGCTGACCCTTTTTATTTTTCCTCTAAGGATAAATAAAATTGAGTGAAGTCTGAATAAAACTGGCTAAACTTGTAAGGGCTGTTGAGCCATTATCCTAGTAATCTCCCATGAACCTATGAACATACTGAAGATGGCATTATATTCACAGATTGGTCTAATGAGAGCTGAGTACACTGGAATATTGACCACCTTGAGCCTAGTTGCCAAACCCATGCGTATAAGTTGAGAAACATAGAATGACTTCCTTAACTACCTTGGACACAGGTTGGTTGAAAGCTAGATTACTGCCTAGATATGTTCCCAAATCTCTGACTGCTGTAGTTTACTGGGTTAGCCAACTTCCCAAAGGGTACTGCTATGCATTTCTTGGCACTGAGTTTTAAACTGTCTATATGGCACCATTTCTTTGTATTGGTCCTTCCTAAAGGATATTAGTGTCTTGATGGGGTCCTACAGCTTTTCCCAGTTTGCAGTCATCTGCAAATTTGGTCAGCCAGTGGCTATTACTGTGTTGGCCTTCACTTACAGGAAGTAGATGCCAGAAAGGAGAGGACACAGCAGTATTCCCTGAGGGAATCAGCAGGTGACCATCCTGTTTATGGAGGTGAACTTTCCTATGCTAACTTGGGTTCTATCCAAGTGTCAGCTGGTAAACTGTCATATAAAATAGGGGGTTATGCCGAATTCCAATCATTTGTTTACAATGCTGGAGTGGAGTACTGTAAGAAATCCTTGGCCAGGTCCATATACTCAGTATTCATCATTTTGCCTTCATCCATTGCCTTGGTGACTTTCTCAAAGTCTTACAGACCAAGTTAAGTATGTTCTTCCCTTGACATAACTAAACAGGGTTGGATCCAGTGTCTGAAGCTTTCCTGTATCATTATTATTTCCATGATGATTCTTTCCATGGCTGTGCGCATATGAGACTTGTCAGACTATTGGGTTTGTAGTTCCTGGGGTCTGTTGAAGGCCTACTCTCATGTAGAGGGATGACTGTTGCTGTTCTCCATTTGCATGGCATGTAGTCTGTCTGGATGCTATGGTTAAATAGTCATTCCAGTAGTCCTGAAAAGTCATATTTCATGCTATTTAGTAGACATCCTGGAATATTATTGGGCAATCAATGCAGTTTTCTTGTTCTAGGCTACACTGAGGCCATTGTATGCCTAGCCATGCTTCCTAAATGTATCAGAAAATATTTAGGAACCTTAGTATTTTTCTAAGGGTTATAGCCGTGGTGGTGCAGCAGTAGCATTGTCGCCTCACAGCAAGAGGTTCTCCCGTTCGATTCTTGGCTGGAGTGCCTTCTGTGTGGAGTCTGCATGTCCTCCCCGCAGTTGAGTGGCTTTTGAAAGACATGTCTGAATGGGTGTGCCTTCGTTGAAGGTTGGGCTTCAGGCTAGCACCTCGGCACCATAAAAAATCAACTGCCAATCATTAGCAGACCGGAGTTCCGCTGTGGCAACCCCGAACCGGGAAAAGACGAAAGAACAAGTATTTTTCTAAGGGTTATTGACTCCGTAAGAAAGAGAAAAGATAGTTCTTCATTATGAAACATTGCATTCTCTAGAGCTAGGTCATATGCTTTGACAAGTACATACTGTATTCTTATTATGGGACTGATAATGAAAGAGTAGAGAGGGACAGTATTTTTTTTTGATCTAAAAAAATTAACCCTGGGGATTAGTCTAGCTAGGAAAAGAATTTCCTGACAACAGCAGATACATGGTGACCCAAGGATATTTGTCAATAAAAGTGCTCAGGTCCATAATGGTCAAGTCAGCTTTCAAAGGGGTGTCATCTATGCCGCTGGTGTATGGGTCCACAGTTTTGCCAAAGGACACAATGCTGCATGTCTTGGCATTTAATTTTATGCCCTGGACCAAGCACCATTTGTGCTTGTTAATATTGATCAGTCATAGGCTATTGATGTCAGTCTTGAGATAAGTGATGCAAATACCAAATACGCAATTGCTTCTAGGACTGATCCCTTTGATACACCCGGTGATCTCTCTCTGAAGAGATCATATGCCCCATACTTTTAGATTGCATTTTGCATTTTGCTATTAGCCAGTTTGCTAACCAGTAGGTGACATAAGGCTTTAGATTTTAATTTTATCGATTTATGCCAGAATGAAGGAGGGTATCAAAGGCCTTGGCTATGTCTAGCTAGCTAGTGTGAACCTATTGGCCTGAGAATGAATCAGTCACATAATCAAGGAAGCTCACCAAGTTCCGGAGGCAGTATCTACCTTTAACAAACCCAAAGTGTAGGCCATGCCTTGCATATACAGCCTTAGTTCCATACTGATGGGTTCCCCTGCTTTGCTGGTAAAGCTGTGCCTGCAAATGGCCGACTTTGATAATTGTACTACCCCAGGTAACCTAAATAAGTAATGAATAAGGCTGTTGAGGCTTATAGGTCTATAATTTTGTAAATCAGTAGAGGCTTCCCACTTGTGGATCACGATGACTCCATCTAGGGTGAGTCCAGTGGAGACAAAGTTACTAGTGAGTCTACCAGACAGTGTCTGGTGCTCATTCCCTGGTTTAAAAAAAAAAAGAAAACATAGTGAGTGGGCAGTAGTGTGTCTCAAGTTTTTAAGGCAATGTACTTAATTGAATTAAATACAATTTCTTTTTTCTACAAAATGTCTTTCTATTCACCTCTGTGTTAAATAGAAGGTGCTATAGTATTTGTAAAAAAAAATTGCTATGATGTGATAATTGTCTGTATTTTTTATATAGTTTAAATTCTTTTTTTCTAAAATTGTATAACTACCTATCTACTATCATCTAATGTTATTTTACTCATTGTGGATTTTTTCTTCCTGGGCCACCACTGAAAATGGGTTTCTGACCCAGTGGACTTTACCATTCAATAAACGTTCATAAATAAATAACAAGACAGCAGTCCAGACCATTACCAGCAATCATGGAGCTACTGAGGTTGGAACTGCAGAGAGTATTTAGGACTTTCTCGGAGGTAATCCGAAGTGTGTATGTATGTCAAGAAGCTAGGGGGATGTACAGGAGTTAGGTTAGGTCTGGATTTGTGTGCTAATACGTTTGCTGTATTGTCAAGGGATGAATAAGTGCTGTTGTGTGCCAACTATGAACATTGCTGGGCTTTACCTCTAAAATTTCTGTTAAGCTGAAGAAGGCTTTGTGGTTGTCCTTAGCATAGGTAGCAAATTTCAGTCTGTTGGTGGATTATCTTTGGAGTTCTGTAGTCATATTTTTAGTTCATCTGTAGGTGATGGGTTATTAAGTTTACTTTTAGGGCCTATGAATTTCTTCCTATTCTTATATAGTTTAGTTATACAAGGTTTCTGACATAGGGCTTTATTCCATAACTTTTCATTATATTATGTGTTATGGGAACAGTAAGTCTTGTTGAATGCTTTGACGTGGTCTTATCAGCTAATGTGGCAGCGTGTGAGATGGGGTCATTGAAGTGTGGAGGGCTACTTGCAAATGTAGTCCCATAGCTGGTTAACTGGTGATTTTGATGTATGACACAATTCCTCAGATAGCAGTGATTGTGATTGTGTTTGTGTGCCTGTCTGCAACTATTACAATTTATATATGCATGTGAATTTTAAAGATGTAGTTGGCAAATATTGCCAAGTCAAGATGTGCCATGCTGATAGACTCCTACCCAAGACAACTGAATGTTGTAATTAAATCAAATCAAAAGGTGCTTCAACAAAGTAATAGTTTAAGGGTGTGCACACTTGTGCAACCAGCTTGTTTTATGTTTTTTATTTTTTGTATTTTTCCCCTAACAGATTTGTTTTTCAATTGAATTGTATAGGTTATAGGTCACATTAAGGGTTGAAAAAGTTTCGAAATGATTTATTGTAGTCTCATTTTTTTGTATAACAAAAAACAGGCGTGTGTACACGTTTTATATCCAGCATGTATGGTGCAGTCGAGAACTAATGAGGAAGGGTGGAATGACATCTGCTTGCTGTCCTACAAGTGGGACAGTTGCATCAGTGCAGTTTGCTTCCTGCAGTAGGAGAAGGAGACTGATCAGACATTCACTGGCTTTTGTCCCTCATAGATATTGCATCACTGCTTTTTGCAGAATTGGGCAAAGCATCAGGCTGCACCGGTACATTGTGTGTGTGTGTGTGTGTGTGTGTGTGTGTGTGTGTGTGTGTGCATGTGCATGTATGATGTATATGGTATAAGGAGAACTATGGAGCAAGGCTGGAGTGACACCTCCTTGCTGCCCTGCTGTGGGAGAGCTGTGTCAGTGCAGCCAGCTTGCTGCAATTACTTGGGGGTATTATGAGCTGACAGTCATTTCCTCTGACCCCACCATTATCATGGAAGCAGTATTTTGTGGAAAGGTGGGTAAAGCACCATACTTCAACAGTACATTGTGTGTGCGCACACACGTGTCATGCATGCATGCAGGCTTTGTATGGTGGAAAGGAGAACAGGTGAGGAAATATAGAATGACACCTCCTTGCTGCAGTTGCTGGGTGGGTGTTCTGAGTTGGCTGGTTAGTACCTTGATCTCCATTGTCATTGCAACAGTGTTTTGTGGAGAAGTGGATAAACCAAAACACTTCAATGGTGCATTGTGTGCATCTGCATGTATGCATGCAGGGTTTATATGGCGTAAAGCCGAACAGGTGAGTTAAGATGGAATAGCACCTGCTAGCTACCGTTTTAGGCATAGGGTGCTGTGTCTGTGCGGTTGGACTTGTGCTATAAGCGGGGGTAATGAGCTGAGATCATTGATGGCTTGTGTCCCCCATAGACATTGGAGCACTGATTTTTGGAGAATTAGGGTAAGTGTTTGTCTTCACCAGTACATAGCATGCATGTGTGTGCATGCATGGTGCCATGAGTGTAGAGGACAGCAGTGAATGGGGGGTAAGATAATGTAATGGTAACTATTTTGCAGCTGTAGATTGAACGCTGGCTGAGCAAGAGATGAACATGTCAGTATACTGGGTTTGCAGTCATGGATAGGGAAAACAGCAGTTGATTTGGACACAGTAGCATGCGACACTGTTTTGTAGGGAACTGGCCACTGTGTCATGGTCATGTGGCATTCCGGGTTTGTGTGTTTAACTATTCCATATCTACAGTAACAGAACTGTGGAGCAAAGCTGGATTGACAATGGCTTAAAGCTTTACTTGGGCATAGTGGTGTCAGTGAATTTGGCATCCTTTAACATCTGTGGGGTGACCTGAGTTAACATGTGCCAATAGTTTTTGCACCTCTTAGCTATTATAACACTGTTTTGGTGATAGGGAGTCAAAGCCCCACTGTTCAACCCATGTAATGTTTTTGCATGTGTGTGTGTGTTTCGGCTAGTCAAAATGTAGTGGACAGCAAGATTTGTAGCTGTGGACTGACAATAGCTGACAAGGTGATGTATGTAGCAGGTGTCGTAAGAATGGGTTTGGAGATGAGTGTAGTGACTTTGAACAAATGGATTTGCCCACATTAACCATATGTTATTGTTTTGTGAAAGTCTGGCCATTGCATCATGGTTATCCAGTCCTGTGTGTGTGTGTGTGTGCGTGCGTGCTGTAAAAGAACTATGGAGCAAATCTGTACTAATACCTACTTGCTGCCCTGCTGAGGGGGACACTTATGTAAGTGCAGTGGACTAGCTCCAGTAGATAGGGATAGGAGTCCAGAGCTGGCATCCATCAATCATTTTCATTTGCCCAAGCCATTACAGCAGTGTTTTGCAGATTAGTGAGAAAAGTCTTAGCTGACTGGTATGTTTGGGTGTTGGTGTGTATGAGCCGGGTGGCTGTCTGTTGGGACTGAAGGTGTAGTTTTATAAGTATGGTGTGAATGTTATGCATTGTGAAATGGATATTGAGTAAAGTTGTTCTCAGTGTGATTCCTAGCAATTTCATCATTGCTTGTCTGAGACATATACACTGATTCAAAAAAAGATTCAAAGAAACTTTATAATTTAGGAAACACAAGTGCTACATAAATGAAATTTCGAGCGTCAGCTCACTGGTGCAGCTGCTGGTACTATTTCAGTACACGTGTGGCATGAAATATATGTAAGCCTGTCTGATAGTATGATGATGAGGTAGTTGCAATGGAGAACAGATAAGCAGGAGTGTTGGATTGCTTATTAGCGTACCCCAGAAGTGTCCCTAACTTTGGCTTATACTTTCAGTCTGACATACTACAATCCACAATATGTTTTGAAAAAGGAGTTGGATTCTCATGAACAAATAATGACATCCATTTCAATTGAAGACTTCTTTTCTATGAAAGCTAATTCATGCACTCTTATTTTTGTGAGCTCACTAAATCAGTATTATTGCTATTATGAAAATTACCTGATTCAGAAGCTTTCTCCATGAGTCAGTTGCTGACAGGATGAGAGATTTGCTTTATGTAGTTTGTTTGACTTGTATGCTTGTAGCATTAGTAACAGAAAGGGCCACATCACATGCTTGGGAAGTGTTTTAATAAGAAACTGAGAACTGTTTCATTGTTATGTAGTTTGGCAGTAAATACCATAGTTCAGGTTATGCTGTAGCAGAATAACTATGCAAAGATAACCATGTGAACATCCGGAATACAATTCTAACTGAATATTTTACTGTGCACTTTTTTAAGAAATTGATAGATTGGCCTGAATGCTTTTTTTTTTTTTTTTTTTTTTTTTTTTTTTTTTTTTTTTTTTTGTCTTTTTCTTGGGAAATGCTACTCAGAAGTGAAGAGACATATGAGGGAACAGTTTTAGTGGCACACTAGGCTCTGATTGATGTCTATTGTCATTGCAAAATTGACTAAATTGTTGAATCTAGCCAAGTTGGAAGTGTCAGACTGTAGCTCACTGAATGGGGGGTGATGGGAGGAGTAACTTGGCCAGGAGTTGAAACTTGCAAAGCTGCTATTTGTAAAAAGTCTTTTTTATCTGAGTAATTTGTTGACACTTTTGCAAGCTTCTTTCAGAGAATGTGTACTACATCAGTAGGAACAACATTTGTAAAACTCAGTGCTGACCAGTCATTGACACATGATCTGCAGACTCTCAAACCTGGCAGCTTTTATTAGGTGTTCCATTCTGAATGAATGCAAGTTTAGTATGACAACAGATGGTAGGGCTATTGGTTCTCAGAATCAATGCTCTCATAGTGCATTGTTGGACAAATTAAGCTTTCCAAAGGAAAAAAAGTCTCATCAGTATGCCTGCCCCCACAAGGACAGACGGGGATAAAAAATAAAATTCGAAATGAGTACTTTGCTTCAGGCACCTTTGGGATGCGCAGTAGTTCATGACAAGATAAAAAATGTTTTTTTTTCATAATTTGCCTGTAGTGATCTTTAATTGTGAGAGGAGCTCCAAAAATGGCAGAAGGGGGGTATTAACATTAGATTTGCCAGTAGCCCCTTACACAAAAGGATGATTATGTTGGCATGTATTTATATTCTGCCTAAAACTGGAACAGTGGAACTTAATAAAATTCTGGACGAAGTAATGGCGAAATTGAAGTGTATTAACCCACCACCGAGTTCGCGCAGGTATGGGCGTGCCCACTGGGATTAACAAACGGCAGTGTGCTGTGATTGACACGCAATGCTAATGTAACGGTAAATCCATAGAATTAAAGACGGAGCATTTAATAAGCACAAACACATGCTAATAATGACATTTGAGCAATCAGTAGAGCAATCAGTCCCTTTCCATTAGAATAATAAAATGTTTGTGTGTGAGTAGAGTCTTATTTGTAGTGTACAGTTTAAATGGAATCTTACTGTGTATTTTATTCATGGCTGTTGTATAAACTATACAAGTTACTGGTTTGGCCCTGGTCATGGAAAAAAAGGTTCCGTAGACTAGGCTACCTACACAGTAAACAAACTGACTGGGCGGCCTGCTTCTATGGGTACCAGTTAAAGGGCAACTGTAGTTAAAAATTGAAAACTGTGTATGTGTATTTATTTATTTGCTTGTATTGGTGTCTTTGGCAATGGTAGTATCATTGCATCACTCTTGAATAGTTACTAGTTTTGTTTTAATTGAAGGTGACTAGATTGGTGTAGCCTTCTGTTTCTGGTACGCAGTTAGTGTGCCCACAATGTCATGCAGATTTTCGTTTATAAGTAGTTACAGTGAAAGTGCTCGGGTTTATTACTTGCATTCAGAATATTTGGACTGGGTTTTCTGTAACTTTCCCGACAGCGGCACTCCTGTTTCTGTACTCTTACACATACTCTTTTATAACTCTTTGTTTGGAAACTGTTCCTACTGATACATTTATTTAAGTTTAAGAATTGGTTAGGTAAAGGGACCTGGCCTCATTCAGCATTTATCCTTCTGTTTAAGTAGTATCAGATCTTGGCATGTTTTTGTGCAATCAAATCTTTTTGTGCAATTAACTTGTGTTTCGCATATCGCATATATTACCTTGTGTTATGGTGGCATCTTTCAATCAAATGGTGGGCGGTGCAGTCAAAATGCTCACAGGCGGGGTTTGGGCAGGGCTTGCTACTGCGCATCTGGTGGGTTAATACACTTCACTTTCGCCGAAGTAATCAGCTTTCAGCAGGGAATATTGCTTGTAGATGGTGACTGGAATTTGATTTGCAATAGTGAGGCTGTATCTGTGGGACCTAGAAGGGATAATATAACAAACTGGTAGGTTTTTGAAGAAATTCATTAAAATATTTGGTATGGAAGATGTGAATTCAATAGTAGGAGTTGAGAAAATTTATATATTCCTCAAGGAGTAACAACTGGGCTAGGCTAGACAGAAATTATATTTCCGAGGAACGTGTGCATTTAATTGCAAGTTTTGATATGCATCCAGTAACCAATTCGGGTCATGTGCCAATAGTAACTAAAATAGAAATGCAGGATAATAAAATAAAAATGCGACATTGGAACTTCCCCATCTATCTGTTATTTTAGGAATGGGTAGTAGAAATTATTTAGGAGTTATAGAAGATAAACATTTTTTCTGAAAATGTAGCTAAGGAGAGGGATAAAATTGAAGTATAGAGTTTTAAAATAAGGTGGAAATAAAAGAGAAATGGATAAGAAGCAAGTTATTTACAGGGACTGATAAAGGTTAAAGTATTGCAGAATAGGGGGTATCTCGCAGAACAAGGTGTACAATTGCAGAGTGCTAAAGAGAAACTAAGGGACCACCTTCATAATATGCATGAGTTTAGAAAGATTGCTGTTAAGCAACTATTTTTGATAGTAACTGTAGAGCACAAAAACAATGGTTGAGGCAGCAAAATAGAAAGGGCTGTTGTCAACCTAAGGGAATCTTATAACAAGGAAAATAACCAGAGACCCTGTAGAGTTATTAGAAATATTTCAGAAATGTTATGAAAATCTATATAAAGCAGAGAAATGTAGAAGCCAAAAGTACAAATGGAAGTGTTTATGGTAGAATTAAATATGCCAATGTTAGTGGTAGATGAGGCTTAGTTACTAACAGTTAGGATACATGAGGTTGCATTTGACTCCCATAGTGATGAAATGCTTTGAGAGAATAATTACGAGTTATATTCAGTTATTTATACCCGATACAATGGCTCCCCTGCATTCCGCATACAAGCAGAATAGGTCGACATAGGATGCAGTCAGTACAGCATTCCATACAGTTCTTACTCATTTGGAGGATAAGGACTGTTATGCTCTATTGCTGTTTATTGATTATAGGTTGGCCTTCAAAACGGTGATACCAGTGAAGCTGATTTAAGCTGTCCATACTGGGTTTGTCACTGACTCTCTACACTTGGGTCTTGGATTTTTTTTTTAACAGGCAGACCACAGAAGTCAGGCTGGGGAATAACATCTCTAAAACAACAATAAATACAGGAACCTCCACAAGGGTGTGTGCTGAGTCCAGTGCTGTACATCTTCACTTATGATTGTGTTGCTTCTCAACATGATGCCAGTATTGTCAAATTTGTGGATGACTCAACAGTCATCGGTCTGTTCTGTGGTCGTGATGAGATAGTGTACAGGAGGGAAGTGGAGAACCTTGTGAAGTGGTATTGGAACAGTAATCTCTCAATACCAGCAAAACGAAAAAGTTGATCATTGATACATGGAGGAATAGAAAGCAGCACTTAGCATTATGTAGTGTTGAGTCTGAGGTGGAAAGAGTGGCTACATTCAAATTCCTCTAACATCTTTGAGGACTTTACCTGGACTCATAACATCACAGATCTGGTAGGGAAAAGGTGTCAGCAACTGTATTTTCTGAGAAGGCTGAGGAAGTTTGGCATGCCCAACACCACCCTCAGCAACTTCTACAGATGTACAATTGAGGGCATTCTCTCCCACTCTGTTACAGTACGGTTCAGGAATAGTACAGTACGGGTTTGCAAGGCTCTGCAGTGAGTAGTAAAAACTGCACAAAACATCATTGGAGTAACACACCCTGTATTGGATGCCATCTACACCAAAAAGTTTTTAGGCGGGCTTAAAACATTATCATGAACACTACCCATCCACAACACAAACTGTTTATGCTGCTGCCATCAGGGACGCATTATAAGAGCAGGCCGGCCAGAACAACCAGGCTGAAAGACAGTTTTATACCTCAGGCTGTTGGACTTAAGTCACATGCTTCCTCTCCCTCCAGGATTGTAGGTTGGCTCACATTTGGAGGGATACAAGCTTTTATTGCACAAATGCGATCTTTTGCACATTTGTATGTATTTATTGATATTTGTATTAATGTATATTTATTGTCTTAGATTACTTGACATTTTTATATGTTACTGGAGGATTTACAGAATAAGACTTTAATTGAACTTTGTGACACTGTCTCTAGTACATATGACAATAAAGTTGAACTGAATTGATAGGAGGAGATGAGATAAAAGTGGTGATGTATAACTAATGTACAGTAAAGTCCCTAGGAATCAGTGGTATTTTTGTAGAGGTTTAGAAACTAGGAGGGAAGACTCGGATAAAGATTTGGAAGGTTTTGGTTAACTTTATTTTAAAGGAGAAGCACCAACATCCTGGAAGAAAGCAGTGGTGGCTGTAATACCTAAAGACGGTAAAGACCAATCAGGTCCATCTTCATATAGGCCCATTTTGATTCTGAGTCATGACTATAAAGTGTTTGTTTATAATGGCTAAAATAATGGCAAAAGGTGCTAAAATTAATAGATTGGGATCAGTGTGGTTTTATGGAGGGGAGGCAAACATTTGACTTAATGAAACAATGATCCAGAGGGAAGATAGAATGTAAGAAAATACCACTGTTGTTGGTAGGTCTTGATGCAGAGAAAGCATTTGACAGAGTAAGCTGGGATTTTATAAGTAGGGCAATGGAAGAATTTGTATTTGCTGATAAAATAAGGTTGATAAGGAGGCTATATGAGGGATCTGGAGCATACCTGTTAACCTCTTAGAGCAAGAATTCTGGACATAGCCATAAATGGTGAGGAAAAAGGACCACAAATGGGGACAGTTTTTAAATATTGCTCTTACAAACGTAGAAAATTGATAGGCTAAAAGGTTTTGTTTAAGCATGATTTTTCTAAAGGTTGTGAATTCTGAAACTCAAATTTCTTAATATTCTCTGACTTCAGTCCTCAGTGATTTGCCAGTATTTGGCCAGAAAAACAAACTTTTATAAGGAGCAGACAGAAAATATGAGGCGAAAATCTGGACAGTTGAGAGGTATGGGTCAGAGGTGAAAAATGTGTGTGGGTTGGAGAGGGTTCACCTCTGATAAGTTCTCTTTGAGCACAGGGACCAGATGGTTGTCCTCTTTCCCCTTTGTAGTTTGCATTGTATTTAGAACCATTGGCAAAGAAGTTAGGGGACTCAGAAATTCAGTGATATAATTGGTGTGGTAGTCAAGAAATGTTGGCCTTGTTTGCAGATATTTTATACATGATAAAACTAGAAACAGATGTTTCAGTGTTGTGGAACATTCTGAAACAGCTTGTCTTTTCAGGATATAAAATTAATGAAAATAAAACAAAGGCAGTAGCTGTAAACTATGTACTCACAAATTGGTTCAGCAGTACCCATGTTATTGGGGGCATGATAAAATGAAGTGCTTAGGAGTATGGATTACAAAAGGATTCTGTTGTGACAATTAATGATATATGGGAAGAGACTAAAAAGATGAAACAAACTGAGAAATTGAAAACTCAGGTTTTATGGATAGCAGTATACAAGCCATGAAAATGTTTTAGTACCTTTGTGTTCTACACAGGTCAGGTATATTTTAGCAACCAGATAAATTGAGTAGCAATTAATAGAGTTGAAGGATTTTATCTGAAGAGGAAGAGGGCAAAAGTCAAGTGCAGAAGTTGATCCTTCCAATAGAACAAAGTGTGATTACCTGATTTGAAGGAGTATTTCAGAGCTGGGCAGCTAAGGCTGCTATACATAGCTCAGGTAGGGGAGAAGCATTTTTGTGAAACGTTTGCTGGCTTAGATATATTACAAGGGCGGATAACCCAGCCACAGAAATGGATGACGAAGAACAGCAAAAATCAATCACTTTGAGTATATAACTTTTGATTCATATAAGATCAGTTGAAATTCTTTGTGCATTTCCTTATGTCTACAGGAAAGTGGTTCCAAGCTAATGGCCCAAGCTTGAAGCCGTCTTTCTTCAATTGTAGTTTTAAATTTTGGTTTGATAAGGGTTAAGTTTTCTTTATAGTCTTCTCTGAAGAAGTAATTTTGTTGTTTGACTATGAATTTACATTCTGAGGGGGGAGGCACTCACTAAGTTTGATTATTTTACATCATTGTAAGCCAGAGAAGAAGTTGGATCTATCAGTTACTGGTAAACAACTTACAAGTTGTAAGTAAATGGCAGTCATAAGTAAGGATATTGGTTAGTAGACAAACCTAAAGATTTTGCTTAATGCCATCTGTAATTTGTGTGCTTGAAGTGGAGTGGAAGGTTCTTAAAAGCAGGCTGTGTTCAGTGTTTGGTTTGAAGACATTTCTAGCTCATATGAGTCGATGGAAGATTTTATCACAGAGATTAAGATGCAGTAGGGATTTGTTAAGGACATTTTCATCATGTTTGACAAAATTCAATTTAGAGCCTAGTGGTATGCCGCAACAGCTCTCTGAGGCAAGTGAGTGTTCATTTTTGGTCAGCGGCTGACAAGAAAGGGGCTGTGATAGCTTGAGTAGTTGAAAAAATTGTAATGTTTGAATTAGCTGCATAGATGAATTGTCCATTGTTATAAGTCCAGTTACATAAGGAAGTGAAACTTGTTTGTAATTTACTTTGGAGTGTACAAAAATCTTATTGTATTCTAAAAGTAAGAGGTTAGTGCAGAGAATTTTTTTTTTTTTTACATTAAATAAATCAGATGTTAAGGCATTTATGAAAAGAGAAAATAAAAGGGGGCCTTAATACTGATTTGTGAGGGGAATTATGTACTCATGGTCCCTATAGCAGATAAGGAGGTATTGGACAGGATTTGAAAAGTTTGGTTAGCCATCATAGTGCAAGGGACCTGAAGTTGATCTAGTTCATCAGTGCAAATGTTATGACTGACAGTTTCATAAGGTTGTGTTAGACTGAGGAACAGGCCTCCAGTTATCTTGGAGTCATTCATATTATTGAATTTTGTATAGGTAGCTATTACAAGGTGGTCATAGTACTAAATGGATTCCTGAAACCATGCTGCTTATAGAGGAAGGCTTGTTTATCTTCAGGTATTTGCATGTAGATTAATTTTTTGAAAATTTTTGTTATGGGACATGGATTAAAACATTTTGCAAACCATTGCATTTCTTGGGATGTTGTAGATTTGGTAGAGATCACCATAGTGTGTTTAAATGTTGTGGGGAGTGGTTTGGCTGTCTAGTGAGTTGTCATTTGAAGGAAGGTAGGGTGTAGTTTAGAGAACTTTGCACAGGATTTGAATTTTAAATTGAGTAGTTTTCTTGAATTTGCTTGATAAAGGTTTCAAGTGGAAAATTGGATTATAAGCAGCTATGATGTGTAATTGATGCTCACCCAGAAACAAGTCAAGGTCTGAGTTTGAGGTGATATAATTGATTTAGTTGTGTGTGCTTTCAGGGATGTAATTATAGGTTCATAGGTGGTACTTACTGGGCTATTGATCTGTGAGGATCAAAGGAAGTCAAGCCCTGCATTCCCATGGTAGTTAGCCCTTATATTTTGCAATATGAATCTTTTATGATGGGACAAACAAGTATATGTTGGGTAATTACAGGTTCCCATTACCCATGAGGGCCATTAATGCTAAACCTGGGATTACTTTGCAGTGACACATCCATTCATCCACTATACCTATATTACCTACTAAAGATAGTGACAGTAACTCTCAGTTATTCAACAGTGAGCATATCAAATGATTGAAATTACTTGCCTCTAGGCTACTGCTTAGTGGTGATATCCACCTAAACCCTGGACCACTTTCAGATAGTACCAACCCTCCTAGTCACTGTAGTCTCAACACCCCTACACATCCAATCCTAAACAGAAAAAAATCAGACCTATTGCTAATGAACATTAATAGTAGAAGTGTAGCCAACAAATTACACATCCTCCACACCACTCTAGCCACATACTCCCCAGACAAGGTAATTATCACTGAAACATGGCTAAAGCCAGGTACAAAAGATGATGAAATACTAGCTGCAGGTTACTCCATACTACGGCTGGATCAACTCAACAAAAGAAGAAGTGGATTTGCTATTCTCTTTAAAGACCATTTCACTTTAACTTTCCTTAACTGCAAAGCCCCACAACATGACAGTGCAGAAGTCATCTATACCACACTAACTATAAATTCAAGAAAAACGCAATATAATTGGCTGCTATATCCCACCTGGCAATAATACCCCAACTACAGAACATTTATTCCACTGGGCAGGTAGCACTCTTAGTCAGGAGACATTCATACTGGGTAATTTTAATTTAGACTGGTTTGCATGTGATGCAGATCACCCCATCCATCACATGAACTTGCATGGTTTTACACAAACTGTTAAAGACCTACCCGAATAGATAAAGCTAGTAAAAAAACAATCAACCTTGGACTGAATATTACTAAATAACTACTCACTCATTCCAATCAGTTTGCCTTCCTGATGATCTGAGTGACCACCTACCCACATTTCTTATACAACACACATTCCCACCAAAACCTACTATGTTTAAACGACTTAGAAAAAAAAACATAACTTTAATCTTGACAACTTCCTAACTGACCTACAAAGGTCAATTGGACTCCACTCAAATACCTTGACCTAGATGACTCGGTGAACCAATTCAATAAGTCCTTTTTAGATGTATTTAAATGCACATGCCCCTATTAGAACCATCAGACTAAAATCAAACTATGTCCCCTAGCTAAGCAGAAACACTAGGGCCCTTCCGAAAACTAGAGATAAAGCTTGGGAACTATGGCATAAGACTGAAACAGTACTTTCTAAACAACAGTATCAGGAACTTGGAACTAAGGCAAAAAAAAAAAAAAGGATAAAATAAATTTCTATCCTAGTATTCAAAAAACATACCAAAAAACCCTCAAAAACTCTGGCCTCCTGTAAACTCAATCCTTCACCCAGGAAAATCTATTACACTAACCCCAAACATATACAACAATTCCAACAGCACGGCTACCATTTTTAACAAACATTTTACTGAATCTATAATTGCCTTTTCCGCAGCAAACCCCTACTCCTGATGCCAAACCTGCCAAGTCTACAACTAAGCAATGCCTCGTTCTCTCTCTCTCTCTCTCCTCACTTCCTACAGCCACTATAAAAAAACTACTCCAGAAACTAAAATCTGCTACACTTGCAGTAGATAACTTACCCAGTGAATACCTCAAAATTGCAGCTGAATCTATAGCCTTCCCAGTATCAATCCTTATAAGTAGATCTGTTCTCAAAAACAAGGTTCCTCAATTGTGGAAGCTGTCCCATGTGATCCCACTTCATAATGGGGGACCTTCCACAGAACTGACAAATTATCATCCAATTGCTATTCTTTCACCTCTTTCTAAGCTACTCGAAAGGTGTATTCATCTCAAGGTCATGAAATTCTTGCTAACAAATAACCTTCTCTTAAACATTCAGCATGGGTTTTGCCCATCGCATAGTACCACTACTGCGGTCTTATCCTTCACTAATACCGTAAACAGTCACAGGAATAACAACAACTTTGTATCTGTCATCTTTCTAGACCTAACAAAAGCTTTTGATATGGTCTCCCATACCAAACTAATAGAACTGAATTGTCCTTCTCACCATCTGCCACAGATTGGTTTAATAACTATTGTCAACAATCTGTTCTATGGCAAGGTGGATGACCTATCTCCACACCTTCTGTTGTACATTGGTGTCACCCAAGGATGTATATTAGGCCCTCTTCTTTTCTATCTCTTTACTAATCTACACACAGCTACTCCACATGGTTCTGTAATACAGTATGCAGATAATTCAACACTTATCAGTGCTGCCACTTCTCTGTCAGCTTCTTCATTTTCAAACAATGGAATCTTTCACTTCTGTTAAAACATGATTAGCCACTGCCAATCTAATCCTGAACACAAGCAAAACTAAACTATTACTCTTCCAACCTAACGACATCTATCACGTGCCCACCATTTAACATAACAGCCAAAGACAATATTGTCATCTCCCCGACAACCCATGCAGAGCTTCATGGAGTGGAAATGGGCAATAACCTAAATTTTGACTTGCATGTCTCCCTAACAATAAAATTCCATAAGAAACTTGGAAGTCTATATAGACACAAAAGGTTCCAGACCAAACTGGCCAAAATTACATTAGCACAAACCCATCTGCTCTCCACTCTACTCTACGCCTTTCCAATTTTAACTAATTTTAGGAGAGCTGACTTATCTAAGCTAGAAGCATGTAATAATACAATTGCTAAGTTTGCATCTGACTGCCCGTATAGAACATATTGTACAGCTTTAAGGATACTAGACTGGCTTGAACTTCCCAACATTATTCTTTACAACCAACTCTCTCTCTAACTCACAAAGTTGTAACACAACCAACCAGAATCCCTGCAGTACAAAATCTCATCCTTACAGTTCCAGCAGACCACTTCGCTCTAACAATAAGAACTTACTGACGGTCTCCAAGGCAAACGGCACTGCAGGAGAATCTTTATTTTCCAGTTATATATCTCATATATGGAACTCCCTTCCCAAATCCTTTCTCTGTCTCATCTGCTAACCACTTTAAGCCATCACTTAAAGCTAAAATAAGTGGCTATGTTCCTGTACTTAACCCCTCGTGAATGCTCTGATACATCACAGGTGGTTTACCCCAACCATATCCAGTTTCTTCCCCGGTGTTTAATCTTTTATTTCTACTAGCCTGTCTTAACCTTGGTTCTTGACATAAGTCATACTTTACAAATAACACTAGCTAGGTTCAAAGCTTAGGTTTTGTTGTCATGATGTAACAAATTTGTATTTTCTTATGTATACTACATTGTTTACTTGTTATATTGTAATTCGTGCATTAAAATTTATGGTTACTCATGTAGCTTTTCTGCCCAGGCCTCCGCTGAAAAAGGACCTGTGTCCAGTTGGACTTTCCTGGTGAGCAAATGTTAAACAAATAAATAAAATAAATTTAATACACTTGAAGAGTGAAGAAAAATACTCTACTTTGTGACTGGGAAGATGGTTCTGTAAAAGTGAAATTCTCTGTTCTACATACTCCAGTATATTTTGCAAAAAACATTACAGTCCCTTGAGTGAACGGGTGTTTGATAGCACTGGACTTGCGAATGTGCAATAGGTCTGACAGTACATGATCTGTTGATGCTGTTTATGCAAGGCAGAAGTTGCCTGTTTGTAGCCTGTATGATAAAACTTTCAGATAGTCTACATAGCTTTTATGATGTAGGCATTTGTGTTTTTTAGTGAAGAAGCTTTGTGGTAATTCCACACAGCCTGGTGAGTTATGCATCAGTGTATCTCACTATGGAGTCACCTAGAACGAGGATGCTGGTATGTGTGCTGGTTTGCCTTATCAGCTTTTAAACTGAGTCTGTATGATTCCTAGGTGTATGTTTTATGTGGGTTCTTTCTGTGATGTGTTTGTGAGATTGTTGAGGGTCCTTGATTTGAATTACAGTAAACTCTCAGTTAACAGGCACCCATGGGGATTGGTAGATGTCAGATAACTGTAGATGTGATGTTGTCCTATCTCACCTTCATTCTTAACTGGTTGGGTTTGGAACCGATCCTCTGTTCCAACTCAGCCTTATACAAAAACTTGAGGTCTATAACTAGCTCGTGGCTGAAAACCCTCTCCCATCATGCCCTAGGAAAGCTCTCTGCCTAGATCTTGTTTGCCACCAAATACTGGCTCTGGCCTAAGTAGTTTCCTTTTTGTATTATATTTAGAAATTTGCTAAATTTTCTTCAATCTACATTGTTCTAGCTAATTGTTAACCAAGTTAATTGTCTCTGTTTCCGCTTTTCTGCTGTGGTTGCTGTTGGCTGTCTTTTGTTAGGCCTTTTTCCCTATCATGGCCCTAAATTTAAATCTAGGAAACCCGTGTTTAGTTAGAGGTTTTTTTTTTTTTCCGTTTAAGTACAGGGCTAGTTCGTTTAAGTTAGAGAGCTGCCTTAGCCCGTTTGTTAGAGGGCTTTTTTCCCCTTTTAACTTCAAATGCTAGCTTGTTTAAGTTAGAGAGCTAGCTTTGCCCCTTAGGTTAGAGGGCTTTTTCCATGTGTTTTTGACTTTGCTGTTATAATTGTTAAAAAAAAAAAAAAAAAAAAAAAAAATCTGCTGTAATTGTTAGAAAAAAGAGTTGTTTAATAAGTAGTAGTGCTTTTCATACTCTGATTTTCCCATAGTAGTTAGCTGTTTTTTTCTTATTGATATTGTTATTTAGCCATGTCTTCCAAAGATACTAAGGAAGCTAAACCTTCCGAATTTAAAAAAATGTGTAAAGTGCAACCAAAAGATGTCCATAACTGATGGGCAATACTGTTTGTGTCTGCTGCCTCGGAGCGATTCACCTATAGGAATCCTGTGCTATCTGCCACTCCTTCAGTCACAGGGTGTTATTGGCAAGAAAGAAGAAGATCATTCTGAGGGGCTTGTTTAAGAGCATTTTTTCAGAAGCGGTTGAAGAAGGTCAGGGTCCTTCAAAATCCAGTCAATCCCCTTCTTCAAAATCTGATAAATCAAGGAAAAGGTCCTCCTCATCAGCTCAGTCGGAGCCACCAAAAAAGCTACCAAAAGTTTCTTCCTTGGAACCGAGGGCTGTCGGGCCCGAGAAGCCTACCTCGGTGCCTTCTATTTCGGTGCCGTTGGAGATTCAACTGTGGAGCCAGTCCCCTGAATTGGAACTGGTATCTCCTTTATTGCAGAGTTCCAAGTCTCATTCCCCCTCCACTCGATCTTCCAGGAGTCTGTCCAATGATGATGTGGATCTCGTGGTGCAGTGGCTTCTGAGGACACCGGCGCTTGCCAAGCTATTGTCTGATCCAACCCAGAGGGCTTCGGAACCAACTAAACCTACCCTTTCACCATAGATTCCTCCTCCTATCCAGTCCCGGATCTCAGAGGCAGAATGTTCAGACCTGATTGTAGTGGAACCATCGGATCTGAGACCTATCACAGGATCTTTGTTTCTGACTACTGCTCCGATGTCTGTGGTTTCATCTGAACTTGGGGACTCTAGGAGCCAACATTTTCCAGTCCGGTTCGGGGAGGGCATTCGGATAGGACAGTTGTCTGATCCGAACTTGCCTCTTGGGGTATCGGGTCTGGTGAGGTCACCTCCTACCTCAGCATCTGAGCCAACCCCCTTGGTTCTGGGGGTGCCCTCTGGTTCTTAGGAACTGGGAGCTTCCTCAGACCGAGGGTTGAGGGGCTGTTAGGGTGATGAGAGTGCTATCTTCACAAGGCAGGTCCACTCTTTGGTCGGGACATTCTTCCTCCAAAGGTACCGATGTCTTTCTCTGCATCACTGCATTCACAGATGGTTGGGAGGGTGGCCTAATGGTTAAGGTGTTTGCCTTACAAACACAAGGTGCACGGTTTGAGTCTCACAAGGGATAATTGGCTAAGCTTAAAATGGCTCGCAAGTGCAGTTAGCTTAATACTAATCTATGAACCTATGGAGACCCTAGGCCTCAAGATGCCCCATTAGGTGACCCCCTCTCTTCCGAAAACTCTCCTGAATACCCTTCTGAAGGGGTCCCTCGGAAGAGACTATGTAAGAGGAAGCATTTAGACTCTCCATAGGAGTCCATCACATCAGCTACAGACCTTGATGATTCGGAAGGGTCCCCACGTCGCCTTCTTAGGATGTCTCCTTCGCAGACATCCTGGAATTTCTAAAACAGAGAGGCAGCTTGAAGCCCATCAACCTTTCTGAGGAGCAGTCTGTTTACCTGAAGGCTTTTGGGTCCCACCCTACCTCCACTTGGGTGCATCTGCCCTTCAAACACAGTTAGTTTGTCGAAAGGCGTCATAGTCTCCAGACTCAGTAGATCCTGTTCCTCCAAAGCCAAACAAAAAAGGAACTGTCAGAGATGTCCTCTTCTGTCCATCTGCTGAACAAAGAGTCTCGTACGATGGACAGATATGGAAAGTGCATCTTCTGTTCAGCGACCTTTGCACTCAGATCGCTGAATTATCTGGCTCACTTCACTAGGCTTCAGAGATATCTCCTGAAAGAGCTCAGAGATGCTCTCCAAGGTTCAGCACCTGAAGGGGTGTCAGGCAAGGTTTCCTCTCAGGTCTCCACCTTGTCCTTAGTGGTTGACTCCTCCATGAGGCTCATTTCTTATGCAGTAGTTGGAACGAACAAGGCAGCAAGCGGGTTCAGGAATTTCCTTAAGGAGGCATTCCTGGATGCGCTTATGTGGCTTTGCAGAACCCTTTAAATCTTTTTTGTAAATGCCCCTTTTGATGGCTTATCTTTGGGCGAAAAGTCAGACACACTAGCCAGGTGTGAACAAGACGGAAAGACACTCTGCTGTTGGAGTCTGTTTTTCCCTACCAACGAGACCTTACCCCAAAGGTCAGAAAGGAGGAAAAATGTGGTTTTGAAAATCCCAGAGAGCTTTCCAGGACTCGTGGTGATTCTTTCCCCAGAGGCAGAGGGGAAAGTACTAATGGATGATGCTAACCATGTGGCAGAGGGGGGTCTGCAAAACCAGGGTGATAGGGGATCTTTCCGTAGTAAACCCTTTCAGCGCTCCTGTAAGGAGGCCTGCCTGTCCATCTCTGGAGGCAGTCATGGGATGCTTATCTTTGTACTCCGAGGCGTGGCTTACAATAACAAAAGACAAATGGGTACAAAGTGTCATATTCAGAGGTTACTCCATACCCTTTTCCTTCCCCGTCCCAAACACAAACATCCCGGATGTTCCACCCAGTCAAAGGGATCAGACGACCCTGGAAATACAAAAGTTGCTAGAAAAGAGAGTCATCCAAGCAGTCCCCGCAGACCAAGTAGGATCTGGAACTTACTCAAGGTTCTTTTCAGTTCCAACGAAAACAGGGGACTGGAGACCCATCCGGGATCTCACCAAATTAAACAAATCAGTAAGGAAATTAAAGGACCAGAGGGTAACACTACAGTCAGTACTCCCTTTTCTGGGAACAAGATGATTGGATGTGCTCTGTAGACCTCCAGGATGCAATGTGCTCTGTAGACCTCCAGGATGCGTACTACCACATAACAATGGACAGGTGATATAGGAGGCATTTGCGCTTTCAACAGGGAGCCAGTCACTACCAGTTCCAAGCTCTGCCCTTTGGCCTCACTACAGCCCCCAGAGTGTTCACCAAGTGTATGGCAGTAGTAGCGGCTCACTTGAGATGCCTAGGATTCAGAGTGTTTCCGTACCTAGATGACTGGCTCCTACCACCACCCCAGAGCGTGTACTATCAAAAGCAAGAGGCACCTCTCTAACTCTGCTCTCACCTAGGAATCACAATAAACTATGAAAAATCTGCCTTGTTGCCATCTCAGCACGTCGCTTTTATAGGAGCAGATGTAGATACAAAAAACATGATGGCAAAACTTCCCTCAGAAAGGGTTCAAGTCCTACAACACCAGATCCAAAACCTTCTTTCCAAGGAAAAAGTACAAGCAAGAACAGCTCTCAAAGTATTGGGAACCATGATAGTAGCAATAACTCTGATTCCATTAGCACATCTGCACATGTGAGTTCTATAGTGGTCCCACCAAATTTTGATAACTGAATCCTGCAGGAAAGATCTTTGTTGGTGGCTATACTCAGCTCAAGTGATATTAGGGCCATTTGTTCTTCCCCAGCTGTTAGTTACAGTGACCACGGATGCTTCCCAGATAGGGTGGGGGGGCATTATCTGGGAAGGACAGTTCAAGGAACTTGGCAGGACCACGACGCCCACTTGCACATCAGTGTCCTAGAGATGAAAGCGGTGCTTTTAGCATTGCAAAACTCTCTTCCCATAGGCACTATTGCAGTACAGATGGACAACATGTCAGTTGTGTGGTACATAAACAAGGAGGAACCAGATCTTACCCCCTTTGTCAAGAGGCCCTGAGAGTATGGCATTGGGCAGCCTCCTCTCATCGCTTTCTGACAGCAACACATTTCCCAGGGAAATCCAGTGTGATTGCAGACAGACTCAGCAGAGCGATTCTGATGCCTCATGAGTGGTCCCTAAAACAGGAAGTGGCGGAAAAGATTTTACGCAGGTGGGCCAGCCTTGTTATGACCTTTTTGCCACATCCATAAATACCAAATGCAACAGCTACTTTGCCCTGATTCCCCCTTCCGGGGGAGTCACCAAGGGATGCACTTGTTCACAATTGGTCCTCGGGTCTCCTCTGTGCTTTTCCTTTGATACCAAAAGTTCTTCAGAAAGCCAATCACTTGGGAAGGAACTTGATTCAAATCTGGTTCCCCTACCTGTGGCCTCATCTCCAGGAGGGTCCGTGGATTCTGGACCCAATTCCGGACCTTCTGACTCATGCATCAGGGATGCTCCCCGTCTCCCTTCAAACCCTCAAATTATGACTTTGGCTGTTCCAGTTCCAGACATAGCTAGGCTCCCGAACCTTTCTCCATCAGTCATACATATCCTGATCTCATCTTATAAGGCTTCAGCTAGGAAGTTATTTTTGAGCAAATGGAAAAGATTTTCTTCTTAGGCCTTGAATAATCACATTGACCCCTTCTCTGCCCCAGTACCTTTCATTCTTGAATTCTTAGCAAACCTGTTTAATGAAGGTGCAGATGCAGCTACTATTCGAGTTCAGTTAGCAGCGATATCTAATTTCCGTCTAGGTGAATCGGGGCTGAATGTGATGTCCCACATATTTTGCAAGGCATTTCTTAAAGACACTATTTCATTAAGACCACCCATTAAATCCCTTCCATCACCATGGGACCTGCATTTTGTTGTCCTGTTTGATCCTTTCCCATTTGAACCTGCATCATCCTGTGACCTAAAGTGTTTGACTTGGAAGACTGTTTTTTTTTTTGAATGCCATCACTTCTGCTAGAAGAGTTTCAGAACTACAAGCATCGTCTATAAAGCCCCCCTGCATGCTTTTCCACAAAGATAGAGTATCCCTACGAACAAACCATCCTTCCTATCCAAAGTATGCTCAGTGTCTAATTTGAACCAATTTTTAGAATTACCAGTCTTTTTCCACAACTATGGCAACAAGGCAGAATATATGCTACACCAACTAGATGTACATAGACAGCTATGTTTCTACTTGCATAGGACAAAAGACGTCAGAAAGTCTGACCAATTATTTGTATCATTTTCAGACTCTAAGAAAGGTGCTCCAATGACTAAAGTCACACTTTCAAAATGGCTGTCAGATTGTTTTGAGATTTGTAAGTAAAGGTAATACAAAGAACTCTCCCATAAAGTAAAATGTCATTCTACAAGAGCCATAGCAACCTCTTCTGCCTTTTGGGCTAGACTACCAATTGACACAATTTGTGCTACAGCAACATGGGCAAGGCATCATACCTTTATCACTCATTACAAAGTGGATTTAGCATCCAGGAACTGGGCTTGTTTCGGGACCACTGTTCTGAAGGATATCCTCCCTTGAGCCACCCAAGAAAGGTGGTGCTAGGGACGTTGTCCCAACCTGTTAAGAATGAAGGCGCGATAGGATAACATCACATAAAGAAGTTATGTACTCACCATAACGTTCCATGTGTGTTGTCCATCTCGCCTTCATTCGGAAGACCGAGTAGATACAATTGGTAATGTTCTGTGACTTTATTGCTCTATAAGGTATTCGATAGTTTTATTTGGTACCTATTGTTACATCAGTAAACAAGATCTGGGGAGCTTTCCTAGGGCATGATGGGATAGGGTTTTCAGCCGCAAGCTAGAAGACCTCGAGCTTTTGTATAAGGCCAAGTCAGAACCAAGGAATGTTCTTCGTGTTTCACTGTTGCAGTCATTACTCTTGGGTTATCCTGCTGGCAGGCTACCCGCAGTCAGCCTGAATTCCAAAGTCTAGGTCCGGCGTCTGTTGCTGTCACCTCTTCCCTGACGTCAGTGCGCCAGGGGTATAAAAGATGCAGCCGACGCCATTTTCTTCAGTCTTTCTTGCCGTGCGGTGCCCAAAGCAAAAGCAGTTCGAAGTGCCGGTCGACTGACTCCTGAGATTTTCAAATCCGAATTTCAGAACCAAAGTCTTCATTAAAGCTAAGTACCCCATTGGGGAAACTTTTTTCTTGCTCCAGACCAATGTCAGAAAAAGTTAACAATTGTATTTCTTGTGGGAAGCAAATACCTCATAAGAATTTTCACTCTTACTGTATTCCTTGCCTAGGCCCTGATCACAACGTTGCTAGCTGTCGGTTTTGTGCTAGATTTAACCAACGCACTATTAAGCGTCAGTTCGATTTTGCATTTCATTACTTTGGCAGAAGATTTAATTATATAATGCCGTCGGAACAGCCGACTACCGGAGTTTACAAAAAACGCAAGGAAAAAGAGAAGGACAGGCATCCGAGGTCCAAAACCGAAGACGAGGCTTCTTCTAGGCCAGTCGCCGGTCCTCAGTGAGGCACTTTCGCAGCCCCTGACGACTGCAACTTTAGAGCCACAGGCCGATACCGATTCCCACGTGGAGTCAACCAGGCCTACAGAAACTCAAGATAATGGACCTTCAGAAACCTTTCCCTCAGATGGGTCCAGAGCCGCTGAGCAGGCTTCTGAGGGCGTTTACAGGCCTACACAATTATGTTAAAACTACTTCAGCTTCAAAGACAAAGACTAAAGCAGCTTTAAAGACAAAGAAACAAGTACAAAAGCCCCATGGACAGGCCTCCATGCCTAAAAAACAGATGCTCAAAATGGCCGAAGACTTGATTACTTTGATCAGGGGTTCTCATCCCCTTCCTGATAAGAGGCCTAGGCAAGAGGTAGAATATGAATCTTCAGATCAGGTTTCCATTTCATCTGATTCCTCTTATGATCAGGAATACACTCTTCCTCCTTATGAGGATTCCGATGCTGAAGAATCTATCCCCTCAGCTTCTCCTCCTGAGGATTATTCTTTTGGGGAAACACTGCATACCATGAGGGAGCATTTCCACTGGGAGAGCCAAGATTATTCAGAATCTAAGAAAAGGCTCAGAGACTGTCTTTTACTGCCTCAGCACAGGCCCCTGGCTATTCCACCTGTGCTAGATGTTTGTAGATGACGTATTTTCAGAGTCCAGTCTGACTCCTGACTCCTTACCTCCAGCCCCTGTCAAGCCAGATAGATACTGCAGGGTTCCAGACTCACACAAATTTCTATTTAAAAACCCTGCTGCTGACCCAGAAGCTCTCTGTCAGGGTCCTAAGGGGGTCAAGGATTCCATTGCAAAAAACCCTACCCCCCTCAGACTTTAGACCTAAAAGAGGCATACCTGCATCTCCCAATCAGACAATCAAGCAGAAGATACCTCATATTCATAGCTGGCTCAATGCACTACCAATTTTCTGCACTGCCCTTTGGCTTATCTACTGCGCCCAGGGTCTTCACAAAATGCCTGGCTCCAGTAATTGCATTTTACAGACAGAGGAATACAAATATATCCTTACTTGGACGATTGCCTTATTCAAGCAGAGAACAAGGACATACTACTACAGCATCTGGTGTTTGTAAAAAGATTATTAACATGCCTAGGGTACACAGTAAACGAAAAGAAATCAAAACTTGTACCCTCTCAAGAGATAATATTCCTGGGTGCAAGCTTAAATACAACTGCCCAGATGGCTTATCTCACGCCAGACAAACAAAGGCAACTGACTACTTATTTCAAAAAGTTGGCAACAAACACCCAGTTAACTGCAAGAACAATTCTGCAGGCTTTGGGCTTCATGGCGTCCTGCATTCTGCTAATTCCATATGCAAGACTGCATATGAGGAAACTACAATGGTATCTAAAAAGTGTTTGGACTCAACATTGCCAAAGCCTGGAAACAATAATTGCACTCATTCCCTGCCGGCAACAGGAATATCGATGGTGGGCAAAGGCCTGTCAGCACAACAAGGGACAGCCATTCACCATACCCCCAGCCAGGCAGACATTGACAACAGACTCATGGGATTATGCCTGGGGAGCCCACATGGAAGGGAAGATGTATTCAGGGCTCATGGTCCGCAATCCAAAAGCATCTGCATATCAATCAAAAAGTGATGCTAGCTGTTCAAATGCCCTGACAGCCTTTAAGGACCTACTTCATCCCGGACAACTACTGATAAAGACGGACAGTACTACAGTCATGTGGTACATAAACAAGCAGGGAGGCACACATTCTTTCCCCCTTTGCAGACTAGCCATGACTTTGTGGGACACAGCATTGACTTACCAAGTACATCTGCAAGCACAATTCCTGCCAGGAAAGATAAATACTCTGGCAGATGAACTAAGCAGAAACCTCATTGATCTCCACGAGTGGAAATTGGATCCACAAGTCTTCAACATAACAAGGATTTGGGGATGCCCAGACATAGATCTATTTACCTCCCTTCACAACTGCCAACTACAGATATTCTGCACAAGGACTTATCACAAGCAAGCATGGAAAGTGGATGCTCTATCTTTCAGATGGAAAAACTTAACAGTATATGCCTTTCCACCACTGCCTGTCCTCCCCAAGGTACTCCTAAAGTTCAGACAAGAGAAGCCAAAAATGATACTGATTTCCCCAGACTGGCCCTGCCAGCACTGGTACCCAATCCTAAGGAACTTGACTCAATGCCCAGCATGGACATTACCTCAAATTCCTCACTTACTGACCCAAAAAAACAATCAGATCCTGCACAGCCAACTCAGGACCCTAAATCTGGCAGCATGGCGGATAATGTAGCTTTTCAAAACACCACTCTCTCTAAAACGGTGATGGATGTCATCTTGGAGGCCAGGAGGCCCAGTACCAGAAAATCTTATGCAGAAAAATGGAAGAGATTCTGTGCTTGGAACCAGGCACAAGGAATTGACATGACTATTCCAAATATCCCTCAGATTTTGCAATACTTAACTGAGATGCTGGACAAAGGACTATCCTTTTCATCAATTACGATTCATGCCTCTGCCATTTCAGCTCATTACAATACAGAGCCACCTATTTTTTTCTCATCCTTTGTTAAGGCAGTACCTCAGAGGAGCCAAAAACTTACAGCCTCCAAGGAGATCACCAATACCTGCGTGGGACCTCAATTATGTCTTGGAAAAACTCACTCTGCCTCCTTTTGAACCAGCCGCTTCAGCTGATATAAAATTTTTATCATGGAAAACAGCTCTGCTCCTAGCAATAACCTCTGCAAGACGAGTCTCAGAGCTACAGGCACTCATGACTGTGGAACCTTTTATCATTTTCCATCCAGACAGGGTTTCTCTAAGAACAAACCCCACATTTATGCCTAAGGTAGTGTCCAGTGTGGCCCTCAACCAAACTATTAATTTGCCTACCTTTTATTCAAACCTACAGAATAAGGGTGAGAAACTTCTGCATTCTTTGGACATACACAGACAACTGCGCTTCTACTTGGACAGAACCAAAGCATTCAGAAGGACTGAGCAATTACTGGTAGCATATGCTGCAGGATCACAAGGAAAGGCTATCTCAAAGCAGACTATTTCAAAGTAGATAGGTCATTGCATTCGTTTATGCTATTCTCAACATGGCAAGTCAGTGCCTAAGGGCATTAGGCCACATTCAACCAGAGCAGCAGCCACTTCAGCAGCCTTCCTCAGGGAGTTTCAACCAAAGACATTTTAGAGGCTGCAACCTGGAGCTCAGAGCACACTTTTACAAAGCACTACCACTTACCACTCTACTCCAAATTCAGGGCAGGCTTTGCCATTGCAGTCCTGCAGGGCCTCATAGCCGCTCCTAATTCTATTTAGTTCCAGCCTCCCAACCTTAGCTTTGGGATTCAACCCAATTGTAATGACTGCAACAGTGAAACACGATGAACATAGTACAGTTGTGTACCTACCATAAATGTAGATGTTCAAGTGTATTCACTGTTGCAGTCCAGGTTACCCACCCACCATCCCCCTTATCTTTGCTGGACCTTACCTGTACTTCTCTATTCTATACAACTAATGTGGTGTATTTGCTTGTAGATGAAGGAAACTTGTTACTTGGTGCATGCATGCTTTATAGACATATTTTTAGCCTACCCTTTTGGGGGCACCTGACATCTGGGGCAAGAAAAACTGACGAAAATGGCATCGGCTGCATCTTTTATACCCCTGCCGCGCTGATGTCGGAAGAGGCGACAGCAACCGACGCCGGACCTAGACTTTGGAATTCAGGCTGACTGCAGGTAGCCTGCCACCAGGATAACCCAATTGTAATGACTGCAACAGTGAATAGACTCGAACATCTACATTTATGGTAGATACACAACTGTACTTTCTCTCCCCTCCTCCCAAACAATAGGTTTTAAGAGACTGAAGGAAAAGGGGAAGGCTGTCCAGTCATTAAAGCAGTTACCTGCTCCCAACAACCCCCCCCCCCATACACGCGCACAATTTTCTAGCTGTAGCAGAATTTACTTTTCCAAAAGCTGGTCCTACTATCTCAAAGGAAGGATAAACAGGCAACTAGCAAAAAAAATCTGTATAGTTAAAATGATAGGGAGACCAGAAGGGAAAGACTGCAAGCTCTCAGGGCCACTCACCAAAAGATGCAGCCATGACTGCTCCTTGCTCCTCCTCCTCACCACAGCCCGCATCCCAATCACAGTAATCAATAGGTGGCTAACTGGGACAGCTTTCAAACAGCTAAGAAAAGTATCCCCAAATGCAAGTGATCCCTACACATAGTAACAGTGTGCCACTGGTTGCAGTTACAGTTAAAACCAAAATTTGCAGGCATCCCACCTGTGCCAGGAGATCAGAAGCCGTCCCTTTTGTACACAGATTACTACTTCAAGGGCCATTTCTCAGCCTCATCGTGATTCTGCAGTATCAGAGCTCTTCAAGTCAGGGCTGGTATATACCCCTCAATGACATTACATCTCTGACATCTCAGCCTGCATTGCCTGTAGATACTGACGGTATCAGAGATCCATTTGAACAGCTACTGTTAAGGTAAATTTCTTACATTTGTACTTTTTAGGAGGTGCCACTAGTCCAGAAACACCAAAGACATCTAAAAGTATTGCTGCTCAATGATAGGAGTCTCAACAAGAAGCTCCACTCCCTGAAAGCAGTCCTCACTGTGGAAAGTTTTGACATCTTTGTGCAGTTAGCGACATGGTTTAAAGCCACTGGAGGCACCCGCCATCCAGGCAGTCAAAGGCTATAATGCCTTCCACACATTTAGACCAGCTTCTGCACAAGAAGGGACAAGAGGTGGAGGTATAAAATGTAAGCACACCTCAAGACTGGTTAAACAAGACATGCTACTGCATGCCAGCTAACCTTACCTGAAGTCCAGTGCCATATCCTTGGTAGCTACAGGTCCCCACATATGACCCAGTATAACCCATGCCACATAACTGAATGTACTGGAGACCATTCAGCCCAATACCATGTTCATGGGTGATTTCGACTATCCCACCGTAAACTGGGACACGTACACAGCCACTAACAAGCAACCTCAGAGGTTCCTGGATTTTGTCAATGCAGACACCCTGAACAGCTAGTCTGCTGACCTACTAGATCAGATCACAAAGCAGTAGCCCTTGAAATAAATATAAAGGCTAAACTCTCAGCAAACCCTAGAACCTTCAGGAACTTTTCCAAAGCTAACTACATCATGTTAAGTGATGGCGTAGCTAAATTCCAAGCCCGCCCCCCTAACTTGGAACTTGTTGGCCTATATGAACATGTTTATGGAAACTCTGTACAAGCATCTAAATAACTGCATAGCGACAGCAGTGCCAAACTGAAATAAACTTAAGACAAACTCTAAAAACAAATAGGTTGTACAACAGAAGAAAGAAAAATCCTGTCCAAAAATAGGAAGGTTAGGTTGTACAACAGAAGAAAGAAAAATCCTGTCCAAAAGTAGGAAGGGCTACGTCCAAAAAATAAACTCCCTCATCTGTCTCAATAAGTGATTTCAGGGGACTAATCAAGTCCACCAAAGCCCACTTTGAGGCAAAAATAGCCTCACATGCATTTTTAGTTTATTTACGTAACCCTAAAGGCAGCACCCAGTGGTGTGCTGAACTAGTAATGGAACTTTTTATACCAAGCTCAGGAATATAGCAAATTTGCTGGCTGATAAATTTGGCTACAGTTTCACCCCCAGTTCCGCTCCCCTAGGAAATACTCTCTCCCACTTCTCACCTAGCTGTCACTAAAGAACAGGTCCTCTTTGCACTCTCCAGAGGTAAAAATACTGCATCAGTGGGTTCTGATAATATCCTAGCATGCCTCCTAAGTAGCTTGAAGCATGACCTGTCAGGCCAGCTAGAATCTCTGTTCAGCCACAGCCTCCAGACAGGCTTTATTCCTTGGGGATAGAGGATTGCAACAGTCCTCCCTCTACACAAAGACAGACCATTAACAGACCCAGGAAACTACAAACCCATAAGTCTGACTAATGTTATATCCAAGGCCATGGAAAGAATTATTGTGGACCTGATAGAGAAAATCTTCACACTGGACCAGTCCCAGTTTGTTTTTTGTCAAGGGCAGGTCTTCCCTACTAAGCTTGGTGGACTTTTTCAAGGAGGTCACTAGAGCCGTGGACGAGAACATAATGATAGACTGCCTACCTTGACCTGGCAAAGGTATTTGACACACATTGGCACTCAAGTATTATAGACAGCCTCACAAATTTCAGCATAAAGCTCTATGTTAGCTGATGGATAGCCGTGTGGCTCACAGGTAGGACACATGGAGAGGGTAGGGGAATCCACCCTCCACCAAGAGGCCTGTTGATAGTGGTGTCCTACAGGGCTCAGTACTGGGACTTTTGTTTGGAAGATATTTCTCTGAAAGCAAGGCAAATATAGAGGGTTTTTGGGTGACTAAATTTGCTGACTGCTGCAAACTGTTGGGAATCATTGAATCTCCCAAAGATGTAGATATCCTGCAGGAGGATCTGACAAAGACCAATAACTGGTGCCAGAGCCATGGCCTAAAACTCAGTGCTAAAAATGCATAATCGTACCCTTTGGGAGGATGACCACCCCTGCAATTTACAACACCTCTTAGGAGGTTACTAGACTAATGGTCCTAGAGCTTTTTTTAATCCTAGCCATTCATGCCCCAGTTTTCAAAGTTATCAATACTCATAGGCTAGAACTACTGTTTTACTTGACTGTTTATTTTGCCAAGAAAAGAGGCCCTGCAGATCTGTTCTGAACTTTAAGGATAAACAAAGTTTCTGAAGGTGTCAGAATTCATGGTGATGATACTGCAATCTCTTCGTCCTCTCCCATTTACCCAGGCTTTGACAATGACCCAAGATCTGAAGTATGCTTGTCTGTATATCCTCAGCCAGAGGGACTGCAGATATGTTTCTATCAAAACTCTGAGAATGCATCTCTCTACCGTTTGAATTAGTAATTTCTCCAAGGGTTGTTACTAAGTACCTGGTACCCAGTCACTACACTTCAAAACCACAGTCCTCAATACTCTTAGGTGACTTACCTAATTCAAGCCCAGACCAAAGGAGAGGTGGATATGGCCCTCCCATATGCATTGGATTGTTTTCAAAATCTTAATCTGGCTTGAGATTTGAGTCTAGTTTGATGCACAGGGTAATTGAATTTTTGTGGGGCACTGCTGGACTTCAACAGCAGAAGACATTTATGCCCCAAGACAAGGTGGATTCACTAACTTGGCTCTTTCAAGAAATTGGTCATTGAGGAAACAAATTAGCTGTGAGGGAGTACTTGAGCATCTTAATACACATTGCATCCAGTATCCTTATGTTTCTGTTTGGAGAGATGTCAGATGAGGAAATTGCATTGGGATTTTAAAGCATGTTGTATCAGCACAACCAGTTCTTGGAGGAGATCATTCCATTACTCTAGTGAACATAGGGTCTCTTATAATATGGTTCCTCTGTTGCAGAAGAACCTGGGTCCCTTACAGACAGGCACCAGAGAATGCGAATCAAACACTGAGCACAGATGCTTCAGACACTGCGTGTGGAGTCAGCTTGGGCAAGTTGAAAGATCTGTCCACACAGAATAAACAGAGCAAGAAGTATGTCAACATGAAGGAAATGATGGTTGTGATCATAACACTCTGGACTTTCAAACCAGTGTAGAAGTAGGGAAACGTGTACACAACAGACTTAATGATGTGTTGTGTGTGTGTGTGGGGGGGTGTCTCTCTCTCTCTCTCACACACACACACACACACACACACACACACACACACACACACACACACACACACACACACACCCTTTTCAGGCTGGTGATGCAAGCTTAGGAGGCAGCCCTGTAGTCTTGCATGTGTGTTGACGCTTCAGCATCTTATCTTGGCAGAACTGTCTGGCAGATATGTTGCACAGCAGTAGATGTCCACAAATGAATATTGAATGGGGACATTTTCCTAGGTTTGGTTCACAGGTGGTGTATCAAAAGTAGCCCTTTGTGTTAATTTGTGCAACAAACAGCTGAAGAAGTGCTGCTGCAAAGCACAAGATAAGAAGGCTTGGACAGGTGTATGCCTTCTCATTCATTTTGGTAGGTCCGTATAGTTATGCTTATCATCTAGTCACATTTTTCAGTGTTGTGCAGAAAGTAAAAAAGGAGAGGTCAGAGGTGCTACTGATAGCACCCTTTTGATGAGACAGCTCTGGCCTTCACACCACATGGAGATAGCAGAGGAAAGTCCTTTCACTCTAGCTGAGCAAATGAACCTCTTGACACAACTTGGGGGGGGGGGGGGGTCTTTTTTTTTTTGTTGCACCAAAACTTGACATAACTCATATTGACAGCTTGAATAATCTGAGCTTGTTGCCCTTTAGGCACCTATTGTCAGAGGACTTGATTTAAAATCGTACTTTGAAGTCCTATCTACCTTAATGGAAGATATTTTCACTGTGGTGCTAAAGGAAAAAAATCTGTACTCCGGTTCTGAAGAAGTGCTACTAATTCTACTTTAACTACCTAAGCTGTTTGGAACAGGCTTGGCCTATGCCTTGGTGAAAGTGAATTTAAGTTATTTCAGTCTGTTTTACCTATTGATTCCCTCTTGGCATTCTTGTCAGCAGTTGAGAAGTTCCCAAGAGGGGTGTACACCACCAAGGAAAATAGTGAAATCACTGTGGCATTTGATCTTTGTTCTGGGGAAGCTGATCCAAGCCTTGTTCAAACCATCTGCAATGCCCCCTTAAATTCCTGACCCTCAGCTAGAAGGATGTCCAGACTTGATGCCCTGCTGTGTAAATAACCTTTAATATATTTCTACAATGACAGTTTATGAATAAACCCATCCTTTATTTCTAAAGTTACATATATATCTCTAAAACAAATCCTTTTGGTTGCTGGTGTTTTTCTTAATCCATTAGAGTATAGGTAAAAGTATACCACAATCTGTGGATGTGCACAGACAGCCAAGGTATTTCTTAGTCATATGCAAGGATATAAGGAAAATTGATCATTTTTTTCGTTGTTGCAGAAAGAAGAGTAAGTAGTCTGTAAACAGATCATCTCAAAATGGCTGTCCCATTGCATTCCTTTTGATATCTTGCTTATGGAAAGACCTTCGAAGGGCATGTTAGGCCACAGTCAACATGAACCACAGCCACCTCATTTTTTTTTTTTTTTTTTTTGTAATTAGAGGTCTGCACAGTCAGTGTATTCTGAAGTCACCCATTAGGTCCTGTGTTATCATATAACATTATAGACTGGACATTACATCCAGGAATGGGGTAGGTTTTGCCACATCTATCTTCCAGTGTTTCCTGCAGCCATCACCTCGTAATGCCTGTTGGCCTACGTAATAGTAAAGCCCTTTGAATCTTCCCAGTAGTTAATGACTACAGCAGAAGCAGCAGTAATCTAGCTGACCAAATTTACAGATGATTGCAAATTAGGAGCTGTCATTGAATCTCACACTGACACAAATGTTCTCCAGGAGGGACTGACACAGAAAAACTGGTGTCAGAGCCATGGACTAAAACTAAATGTCAAGAAATGCATAATAGCATCCTTTGGGAAGTCATTGATCCCTGGTAACTATCATATTGACAACACACCCCTTAGAGTTGACCCAGTAGTCAGGGACTTGGGGACACAGATGGTAAATCTAGCCTTTGACCATCGCATGTCTATGTACAGTGGTGAGGAAATCATTCTACATTGTGCAACTTATAAACAAAGGTATTGCATCTAAGTCCATGGAAGTCATTGTTCCACTGTATTTGACATTCATCAGACCTATCATTGAGTACAGTGCCCCCTTTGGTATGTACCTAACCAGGCTTATCCAACAATTGGAATGTCCACAGAGATTCCTCACTAAAAGAATACAAGTAAGTAAAATGTTCTGTGGAGACTGCTTCAATGTCCTGTCTATGTATTCTGTCTCCTACAGGCTTTTGAGGGGAGATCTATGCCTGGCATACAGGCATTGTCAGACCCCACTCTAATGGATCTCCTGCATATCCACAAAAGAAACAGCACCAGAATTACCCATTCTAAAGACTTTGCATTGTAGTATAAATAGGACTTGCTGGAGATAGATATGTATCCCAGAGACTTACCCCTTCTACGGAACAGGCTCCACATCCATGTGAAGCAGAGTTCCTCCCTAACCGAATTCAGTTGCAACTTGGACAGTTGGATGGAAAACCAGAAATTCATCCATGGTTTGGCAGTTGGATGGGAAACAAGAAATTCATCCCTGGTTTGGCACCTTTGTCTCTAATGGAAACAGGTAACCTGAAAATGGTTAATTTCTCAGGCCCATGCTTATAGTTATCAAAGGTATCAGAACTTGTCAGAGATTTGGGATGCATGATGAGGCTTAAAAGCCAAGTAAACACATTTGAACCTATGAGCCTGTGAACCTATGAATAATGCACTACTGCTCTGTAAAAAAAAAAAAATAAAAAAAAAAAATTTGCACTACTGCTCTGTAAAAAAAAAAAAAAAACACCTTGCTGTAACAGTAGATGTTCAAGTAGGATGACTGATAGCTTCCTTCCCTTGATTCTTTCTGATGAGAAGAGTACTAAAGTTGGCATGGACGTAGTTCACCTTTATATTGAGAACTTGCTGACTTCCCAGATAAGTTGTCTTCCTGGTTGGAGGAAAACATGCACAGCTCTGGTAGTGAGACAGGTCTTCTGCAGTAAAAGTCCTAGGGGTTATGACCACTGCAGCAGTGGTCATACTTGAAAGTCTATGGCTGTAGTAAGTACCTTACACACTTGTACTTGGCATACACTAAAAGATGGCTTGGAGAGAGGGAGGGATTTTGCCAATTTTCATTTTAAATTGGACTGTTCCAGTAGTTATGGAAATACTCAGAAATCCTTGGCTGGGTGCTTTTCCGTCAGAGTTTGAGGCAATCCTGTTGCTTGCTAGTGTAATGTGATTGCAGGCTGCATAAAGGACAACTCTGTTCTTTTGATTTTTACTTGTGTACCTGACAGCTGTTCAGGGTATTTGGTGGTCTTAGAGGCTGCAAATATGGTAAGCAAAAAGATGCCGTCTACATATTCTGTGGATGTTCTTCAATTAGATTCTTCTTGCACTATTCCTTAAAATTGGGTCTTTCTCTATAAAGACCTTGTCCATCCAGCCAACTAGCCAAAGCTTTGTATTCTTCCCTCATGAGGCGTCCATCCACATTTAGGCCATCTTCAGAACTTATTGAAATGTTTGTATATGCAGACATCTTTCAAGTTCATAAAGTGGTTTACTGTTTTGTCAGTCATAGCCTCTTATGCTCAGGAAAATTAGTATTCCTTTAGGAACTTATTCATTCTTCCACCTTTTAGTTTTTATGGTAATCCCATGTCTGTCGCAAGAAAGGATAGTGTGACTGATAGATGGATTCCTTACTGTAACAACCACTCTAGCTGTTATGTTTTCTAGCACGGCTTAAAATTTTGTAAAGTGCTTCAGGGTGACTGTGGAGTCAGCCCTGAAGTTCTCAGAACCATCCCTATCACTTGGAGTTTCGGCACTGGACAGCTCAGTTCCATGGTCCTCCTCAGAGCTGTCACCCCTTGGAGTCAAGAGGTCTACTGATTTTGCTAATTTAGGTAACTCTTGATGTTATGTTGTCCCCATCTCCTCTTCGTTCTTGCTGGTTGGGTTCGGAGCACTCAGCTGTTTACTATAGCTCGAGAGCTTATACTGACTCGAGGCTAAACCCTTATCCCAACATGCCTAGCAGTAGCTACCCAGATCTCATTTGCCACTTGCAGTGTTAAGATTGCGACTACTGGGTCAGGCTAAGTATTTAAAGTTTTTTCGTATTTTGCTGTCGTATTTACCAAAGTTTTACTAGTTTAATTACCTTGATTGTGTGTGTATATTAGTCCTCCTTTAGTCTAACAACCTTCTGACCTTTCTCTCGTGTTGTTTTTGGGTTCTTCTTGGCTATCATTTTCTTAGGCCTTGCTTTCCCCTTGAGCCCGTATAACATAGAGGGTTTGTTTCTTCTCTTCCGCTCTATCTGTTGGAGTAGCCATTTAAGTTAGAGGCTCTCCTGTTGGAGGAGTCGCCATTTTACTTAGAGGCTCTCCCCCTTCTTTTTCCTATAAAAAAAATTTTTTTTTCCTTGCTGTTGGTGGTTTTGTAATTGTGTATTGCTAGCCGTTACAACCTTATTTTTGCAGTTTGTCTAAGTTTACACAGCATGTCCAGAGAGCCAAAATCCAGCTTTAAGAAGTGCGACTCATGCTGCCAAAAGTCCCTTACAGACGGGCACACGAGCTGCGTATACTGTTTAGGGGCTGTTCACCTGCAGGACTCATGCTCTGTCTGTCATGCTTTCAGTTTTAGAGTCCTGCAGGAGAGAAAAAATTGAGTGGCCTTTTGAAGAGCCCTCAGGACCCTTTGTTTCTGGTTCCTCTGCCAGCAAAACAGTCTGACAAATCCCCCAAACCATCCTCAGTGGTTCTAATTTTGGAGCAACCCAAATCTATTGTCAAATCTTCGGCTCTGTTGGTTCCCAGTGTCTGCTCCTGAGTGTAAAGGTCACTGAAGAGAACATGCGCTTCCCCAACCTGTCCATCGTACAGGACTCCTTGTTCGGCTGATGGACAGATGAAGTTTCAACAAGTTCCTTCTTAGTGGCTGCTGCCACCATCATAGCATCAACAGGAACCACTTTGGAGCCGGTGCGCTCTGCTCTAGTCTCCTTTGTTGCAGTCTGGGGCAGGCAGTCACTGGTCCTCTTCTCACTCCTCTCGTTCACTAGGCTTTCGGAACATGATGTGGAAAGAGTGGGTAATAGGCTCCTTAAGTCACAGGCACTTGCCAAATTACTGTAGAGTCCAGCTCATAAGGAATTGGCTCCTTCGGCCCATCCAGCTTCTCTGTATTGGTTCCTCCAACGACTTTCTTGAGCCCGGCTGAGTGCATGGACTTCGTGGTGGTGGAACTGTCAGCTCCAGTTGCTTCTCTTTTATCGGTTCTGACTCCCGCTCTGATCTCCTCAATGCCTCAGTCCATCAAGGGATCTGGGCGCTAAAGCTCTCTCGTCGTCTCCGAGGGGGGGGGGGGGAGTGGCATCTGACCCTTGTGTGGCCCTGTTCTCCCTCTCGGAGCTTTGGCGCAGGTGAGCTCGGCTCCCACATCAGCCTCAGAGCCATCACTTTTTGTTTGCAGGAGATCTCTGGGCTCTTCAGAGCCGGAGGCTCCTTTGGCTTGGGACCATGGTGCCTTCGAGGTGATGAGGAGCGTGCCTGTCTCCTGGGACCACTCCACCCTCTGCTCCATTGGCTCCCTCTCCCTCGGTGCCTGTACCTGCCTTTGCCCCCCTCCTGCCTCCAAGCGTAGGGAACCTATGCCCCAGGATGCCCCATTGGGTGACACCACTTCTTCCAAAACCTCTCCCATTCAGAGGAGATCCCTCGGAAGAAAAAATGTAAGAGGAAGCGTCTGGACTCCCCTGAGTCCATCACTTCAGACAGACTTTGATGAATCAGAAGGGTCCCAATGGCCCCCTTCTGAGAATGTGTCCTTTTTGAACATTTTGAATATCCTTTGAGGGGTGGCTGGAAGTCCCTAGCCCCTTCTGAGGATTTGGTTCCCAACCCTCCACCTCTTGGGTGTCTCCACCTTTTGACCCACTTTTGTCTGTAGTGAGTCGGAAGGCATGGAGCGCTCCAGAGACCATGGAACCAGTTCTGCGGAGACCAAATAAATTTATAACTGCTCCCGAAGACAAGTCCTTCATTTCCAAAGGGGTTCCTCTTGATGCTGTGATGGTGGCAGCAGCCACTAAGAAGGAACTTGTGGAAACTTCATCTGTCCATCCACTGAACAAGGAGTCCCGTATGATGGACAGGTAGGGGAAGCGTATGTTCTCTTCAGTGACCTTTACACTCAGGTTGCTGAATTATTTGTCACACTTCACGTGACTTCAGGGGGATCTCCTAAAAGAGGTGGGAGATACCCTCCAGGATCTTACAGCTGAGGGAGTTCTGAACAGGGCGGCTTCCCAGCTTGCGACCTTGACATCAGTGGTTAACTCCTCCATGAGGCTCATTTCTTACGCTGCAGATGGAGCAAGTAGGGCAGCATGTACCGGAGTTACTTTGTGGAGACACTCCTGGATACGCTTGCGGAACCCTTTAAGTCCTCATTTACCAGTACCCCTTTTGATAGCTCATCCTTGTTTGGGCCTCACGTAAGAGACTCTCACCAGGTGTGAAAAGGATGGCAAGTCTTTCTCTGCCGTGGGAGTCCATTTTTCCACTCCATCTAGACCCTACCCTAAAGGTCAGAAGAGTGGGAAAATGTGGTTTGGAAAATCCCAGGGAGCTTTGCCTGACACACGTGGAGAATTTCCCCCCAGGGGCAGAGGGGGAAATAATAATGGAAGATGCCACCCTTGCGGTGGGGGGGGGGGTCCGCAACAGCAGGGCGACAGAGGTGCATTCTCTGCTAAGCCCTTCCGGCACTCCTGAAGGGAGGCCCGACTGTCCACCTCTGGAGGCAGTCGGGGGCAGAGTATCATTGCACCCAACAACCTGACAAATTATTACGAAAGATGCATGGGCACTGTCAATAATATCCAGGGGTTACAAAATTCCCTTTTCCCAGTTACCCCCCTCAAGAACAAAATGGTCTATCCCAGACGTTCCGCCCAGTCTTTGGGATCAAGCAAACCTAGAAGTACAAATGCTGCTAGAAAAAAGTGCCATCCATGAAGTCCCCGCAGACCAAATTGAATCCGGAACTTACTCAAGGTTCTTATTTCCAAAAGACAGGAGACTGGAGACCCATCTTGGATCTCAGCAAGCTAAACAAATCAGTAAAAAAAGCAAAGTTCCGGATGGTAACACTGCAGTCCATTCTTTCCTTTTTGGGTCAGGACAATTGGATGTTCTCCATCGATCTTCAGGATGCATACTACCACATAAAAATGAACAGGAGATGAGCTTCTGGCTGGGAGCTAGTCATCATCAGTTCAGAGCTCTGCGCTTTGGTCTTACCACAGCCCTCAGGGTGTTCACCAACTGTATGCAGTGGTGTCACGGCTCACCTGAAACATCTAGGATTCCAGGTGTTTCCATATATAGACGACTGGCTCCTCACTGCTACCACTGAGCATCAACTGATCAAAGCATGGGACTACACAATTCAAATTTATTCCCAGCTAGGCATCACCATAAACTACGAAAAGTCTGCCTTTTGTTGCCTTGTCAGTGTATTACCTTCATAGGAACAGACAACATACAAGAGCCATGATAGCAAAGCTGCCACAAGACAGGCTGTCAACCATTCGTCAGCAAGTTTCATTCCTCATGAAAAAGAGAGTTCAGGCAAGAGAGGTATTGAAAGTCCTGGGCTCAATGGCTGAAGCAATTACTCTAGTCCCTGTGGCTTGCTTCCACATGAGAATTCTACAGTGGCTTCTTTTTACTCACTGGTCATTCCAGGATTTACCAATGTCGCATATGATCTCTGTCACAGAATCCTGCAAAAAGGACTTAGTATGGTGGCTTGTCTCAGGGCAGACCCTTTCTAGACCCCCCCCCAATCCAGTAGCCACAGTGACCACGGACGCCTCATCTGGGACAGACTGTCCAAGGAATGTGGCAGCCACATGAGTACCACTTGCACATCAGTGTTCTAGAGATGAGAGCAGTACTTTTGGCGTTGCAAGCACTTCAAGACTCTCTGCCTACCGGAACTGTTGCAATTCAGGCAAACAATATGTCAGTGGTATGGTACATCAACAAACAAGATCTTACCCCTTGTATCAGGAGGCCCTTTGAGTATGGCAATGGGCGATGTCTTCCCAGTGTTTTCTGATTGCGATGCACATTCCCAGGAAATCCAGTGTGATAGCAGACAGGCTCAGCATGGCGATCCTCATGCCTCATGAGTGGTCCCTGAAGCAAGAAGTTGCAGACTTGATTTTTTGCAAATGGAGCCAGCCATGCTGCGATCTTTTTGCCACTTCCCTCAACAACAAATGCAGCAGCTATTTCGCCTTAGCCCCCCACCGGGACAGTCACGCAGGGATGCACTTGTTCACAATTATGCCTTTCTATCTTTTCCTGTGATCCCCAAGGTACTTCAGAAAGCAAAGTTGCTGAGTTGCAAGCTCATCCTCATTGCTCCTTACTGGCCTCGTCACATATGGTTCCCGTTTCTCTGCCATCATCTACAACTGGAGCCTGGGATCCTGGACCCAGTTCCGGATTTCCTGTTGCATCAGTCGGGTGTACTCCACCCCTCCTTCCAAACTCTCAAGCTGACAGCGTGGTTTCACCACTTCCAGTCTTACCCAGGCTCCCCAACATTTCCTTGGCAGTACAGCACATCCTGGTGTCTTCTCACAAGGCCACTACCAGAAAGATTTGTGCTAGAAAATGGAAGACGTTCTCTTATTGGGCAAAGAAATATGATATTGATCCTTTCATTGCTTCTGTTCCCAAGATTCTTGATTTCCTGGCTAAAATGTTTGAACGAGGGGCAGCTGCAGCTACCATTCGAGTCCAACTGACTGCTGTCTCCAATTTTCATGTGGGAGAGTTGGGCTTTAATATCATGTCCCATAAGCTGTGCAAAGCATTTTTACGAGGTACATCCCCTTTACGGCTCCCGGTAAGAGAAGCCCGACCCCCCCGGGACCTAAACTTTCTTTTAGCCTCTGTGGTTCTTCCACCCTTTGAACCAGCATCATCTTCTTCCCTGAAATTTCTGTCTTGGAAAACCCTCTTCTTGATTGCCATCACCTCAGCTAGATGGGTTTCTGAATTACACACTTTATCTGTGATCTTTTATTATGACCGCCGTATCTCATCTTCCACAAAGATAGTTTCTCTTAGAACCAACCCCTCCTTCTTGCCAAAATTGTGTTCAGAGTATAATTTAAATCAGTCCATCGAGCTTCCTGTATTCTTCCCCAATTATGGCAACAAGGCAGAGTGTAGACTCCACCAATTGGATGTTCATAGACAAATTATGCTTTTATTTACACAGGACCAAGGACTTTAGAAAATCAGATCAATTGTTTGTATCCTTTGCTGACAATAAACAAGGTTCTCCAGTTTCAAAAGTGACCTTATCAAAGTGGCTGTCAAATACAATCATCTATACTTATGATTTACGTAACAAGAAGCTTCCAGGGAAAGCCAGAGGGCACTCAACCAGGGCCTTGGCTACCTCTGTTGCCTTCCAAGCCAAATTGCC
This sequence comes from Protopterus annectens, assembly GCF_019279795.1. Taxonomy (NCBI): domain Eukaryota; kingdom Metazoa; phylum Chordata; order Ceratodontiformes; family Protopteridae; genus Protopterus; species Protopterus annectens. Next base: position 1,908,434,718 of record NC_056731.1, read on the forward strand.
TTTAGATTCAATCTATACAGCAGCAACATGAGCAAATCCTCATACCTTTATCACTCATTACAAAGTGGATGTGGTCTTCCGGAACAGGGCATCATTTGGTTCCACAGTCCTGAAGAGTTTGTTCCAGTGAGCCACCCAAAAACCAGGTGCTGGGGATGCAGTCCCAACCAGCAAGAATGAAGGCAAGATGGGGGACAACATAACATAAAGACGTTATGTACCTACCGTAATGTTCCATGTTTCTTGTCCTTCATCTCGCCTTCCTTCCCCCTTCCTGGAGTATCGAGAAGATTTCCTTCATTGGTTACACTGGCTGAGTTTCCTGTTGACATACAGGTTAGTTGACCATGCCTTGTTTTTCCTTCCTAACCTTTGAATGTGGATTGTTCCTTTATACACAAGGTTTCCTTGTGTGTAAGAGCTTAGTAAAATTTGCCTTTTACTGTTATTGTCTAGTTTGGGCTATCACAAATGAGATCTGGGTCGCTACTGCTAGGCATGTTGCTACAGGGCTTTAGCCTTGAGCCAGTATAAGCTCTCGAGATATAGTAAACCGCCGAGTCGGAACTGAGGATTGGCTTCGAACCCAACCAACAAGAAGTATAGATGATTGTATCCTCCTTCTGTCCATCTCTATCTTCCTTAGTCTCCATCTACATCCCATCCCGGACCCTCCATACTTCTAACCAACAATTACTTGATATCTACCACCCAAAAAGGTCAGTAGGCAAACTACTCTACAAACACTCCCTTGCCCATGCTTGGAACAAACTTCCCCTTGACTTGCGTTCAATCTCCCACACCTCACACTTTAAAAATTAACTAAAAGCTTATTTTCTCAATTCCAGAACCTTCCCTTGCCATGACCCCACCCTAGTCTTCCTTCCCTTTATGTACCTTCAAATGGACCATACTTAGTACCTCATTACACCTCTCTCTCCAGTGCGTCTACTATGCATTTGCATAATTTTATACAAACAAAAGAATTTTATTGTTGACCTATTGAACTGTATCAATGTAAAATTGTTACTTGGCTCTTTTTAATGCAACTTTAACTTTATGCATGTAACCCAACATATGTGAATCTTTTTGCTATAACTGCTATTATATCAATATTGTTTAAAATTGTACTTGTTTAAAATATACTACTGGAGCTTTTCTCCTCGGGTCTCCACTGAAAATAGGCAAGAAGCCCAGTTGGACAAACCCGGTTAACAAATGTCAATAAATAAATAAATAAATAATAAATAAATAAGGCGAGATGGACAACAAACATGGAACGTTATGGTAGGTACATAACTTCTTTTTTCCTTTGAGATGGCTTTAGAGGCAGTTGAGAGGACCTTGGCTGGACCAAGACAATCTGGTATGTGCTCAGTTCTGATCAGTCCGTACTCGCTATGAAGACTGCTCCTACTTCCTCATTCTGGTAGACACGGACAGATGGACCTTATCGTCTTTGTGGCTGCTCGATCTTCGAGACCTATATTCGATTCCAGTGCGTCACCATCAGAAGTCCTAAGGGGCATCCCCTAGAAGAGGGCTTGCAAGAGGAATTGTATTGGCTGCTCTTTTGAGTCTGTCACTGAAGACACCGATTTAAGATGAGGGAGAAGGTTCCCCAATATACTGCTTGAAGATAGCGCCTTTGACGACATCCTTGAATTGATGAAACAGAGGGGGGGTGTCCACAGATGATACTTTCTTGATTTTGAGTCCAGCCCTTCAGTGTCCTGGGTGGTCCCTTCTCCTGACGCCTTACTTGACTATATTGCCCAAAAAGCCGGGAAGGAACCTGATGTGGCACAGCTCATCCCAAAGAAACCATAAAAAAGAAAATTCTAGTTGCTCCCCAAGGAAGGAAAACAATGGGCCCTAACGGTCTCCCTGTAGATGCTCTTCTTCTTTTGACTTTTTCTCGGTTAGGGGTTGCCACAGCAGAACTCCGGTCCGCTAATGATTGGCAGTAGATTTTTACGGTGCCGAGGTGCCAGCTCGACGCCCAACCTTCAACGAAGGCACACCCATTTCACGCATGTCTTTCGAATGCTGCACGACAGCGGGGAGGACATGCAGACTCCACACAGAAGGCACTCCAGCCGAGAATCGAACTGGAGAACATCTTGCTGTGAGGCGACAACTTTCCTGCTGCACCACCGGCATGGTCTCCCTGTAGATGACAACTTGGAAAGAGCAGCCACAAAAATAAAAAAGGGGGGGGGGGCTGCCTAAAGAAAGTTCCTTTGCCCCCCCCCCCCTAACAGTCGAGGGCATTGGACAGATGAGGGAAATGGACTTATCTGATGTCAGTCTTCATCTGGTCTTGACTGATGGGTTACGGTTCTGATCCTGGGAACTGATCCAGACGTGTTATTGCTCATGCCAGCCAAAAAACTCTCGAGCTAATAGTCTACCCAGAATACCCCTCTCTATATTACCTTAGATCTTGTTTGCCTGTTGACTCTCTCTCATAACTAGGTTTATTTTTAAAATTGTATAGTTTTCTCCAACTTCCTGTCTTATTTCTAGTTGAGTGTTTTCTAAACCTTTTGTCTACCCTTTTTTATTGTGCAAGTGTTTCATTCCCTTAACGTACCACTTGGTATTTCTTGCCTACCATAGTTGGTAGTTTCCACTCTTTCGCTTACTTTACTGATAAAGATACCACCAACATTGGCAGGAAAGATTACCCTCTTCTGTCTGTGAGTGCTTGTGTTTTCCCTACCTTTTATCTCTGAACTTCTGCATCTGATGTTTTTAATCTTCTTCCCATTCATCACTGATGGGTCCAGTTCCGAGCCCTCAAAACAGAGTCGGCCAAATACCAAGCTTGCGTACACCAAAAAACTGTCGAGCTAAACTGTTGCCCACAATACCCTTCTCCCAGTTACCCCAGATCTCGTTTGCTGCACAGCCATATTAGCAGTGTTTCACCGAGCTCTCCAGCTAAGTGTTATATATTTACGAATTTCTGGTATTTTTTTAACTTTTTCAGTTAACAGTTAACAGGAGTGGCCATGGGACCAGCATGTGCCCCCATATATGCAAATTACATAATGGCATTCTGGGAGCAAGAATTTGTGTTCCTGACCAATTATTTCAAACATATAAGGCAATATACACGTTATTTGGATGATAATTTTATTATATGGGACGGTAATATAGAGGAGCTTGGAAAATTTATCAAATACATAAATAATACTGTTGAATTTTTTTAAATTCACTAATCAATCTAGTAAGGAAATAATATCCTATCTAGATGTAAAACTGACTATAGATAAGATTAACAAATGCATAAAATCGGATATACAGAAAAAATACTTTTTCCAATTCCTATTTGGATTTTAATAGCTGGCATACTCACCACCAAAAAAGAGCGATAGTTAAAGGGCAGATGGTAAGAGCAGCAAGAATGGTGAGTGATGAATTCCAAAGTCTTGGGTCCTGTGTCGGTTGCTGTCTCCTCTTCCATAACGTCAGGTCGTCAGGGGTATAAAACAAGCAGTCGACGCCATTTTCTTTAGTCTTTCTTGCCGTGCGATGTCTGAAGCAGAAGCAGTTCGCAAGTGCCAGTCAGCCGACTCCTGAAATTTTCGAATTTGAGTTTCAGAACCGAAGTCTTCACTAAAGCTAAGTACCCCATTGGGGAAACTTTTTTTCTTGCTCCATACCGATGTCAGAAAAAATTAATAATTGTATTACTTGTGGGAAGCAAATACCTCATAAGGATTTCCATTTATACTGTATTCCTTGCCTAGGCCCTGATCACAACATGCCTGGCTGTCGGTTTTGTGGTAGATTTAACCAACGCACTATTAATCGTCTGTATATGTTTGCCTCAAAATATTTTGGAAACGGATTTAACTACACTGAAATGTCATCGGATAGCGAGTACACAAAAAACGCAAAGAAAAAGACAGAGACAGACCGTCGAGGTCCAAAACCGAGGATGAAGCTTCTCCTAAGCCGGTCGCCGGTACTCAGTGAAGCACTTTCGCAGCACTTGATACCCGCTACTTTCTAGTCGCGGGACCCTACCGAGACCCATGTGGAGTCCGGCATGCCGTGAGATACTCAAAGTATTGTACCCATGGATGTCTCTCCCTCGGATGGGTCCGGAGCCGCTGAGCAGGCACCGGCTTCTGAGGGTGTATTCAGGCCTCAACATTTTTATATAAAACAGATGACAGCTGCAAAACCAAAGGAAAAAAACATCTAAATCTAAAAAACAGACGCATGAGCCACATGCACAGGCCGCTATGCCTAAAAAACAGATGATCAAAATGGCTGAAGACCTAATTACCTTGATCAGGGGTTCCCAACCCCCTACTGATAAGAGGCCTAGGCAAGACACTGATTATGAATCTTCAGATCAGGTTTATATTTCTTGTGATTCCTCTTCTGATCAGGAATTATATGTACCTCCCTATGAGGATTCTGATGCAGAGGAATCTATCCCATCTGCATCACCTCCTGAGGATTATTCATTTGGAGAAACCTTGCATACTTTGAGGGAGCATTTTCACTGGGAGAGTTAAGATTTCTCAAAATCAAAAGAGAGGCTCAGGGATTTCCTTCTCCCTCAGCACAGGCCTTCAGCCTTACCCCTTGTTTTAGATATTGTGGATGATGTGTTTTCGGAGTCGAGCTTGACCCCTGACTCCTTACCTCCGGCTCCCAGCAAGCCTGACAGATATTACAGGGTCCCTGACTCGCACAAAATTTTATTTGGAAACCATGCTGCTGACCCTGAAACTATTTTACAGGGTCCAAAGGGAGTTAAGGCCTCAACAGCAAAAAATCCTACCCCCTCTGACAGAGATTCAAGGGCACTGGAAAGATGGGGAAAGAAAGTTTATACATCCGCAACCTTGGCAATTAGGGCCTTAAACTGCCAGTTTCGTATGCTCAAGTATCAACAACATGTTATGGGATTGCTGAAACAGAAAATGATGTTGATTTCTGATTGTGCATAAAATAAAGAATTGCAGGACTTATTGCATGCAGCTGAACAAGTTGGAAAGCATACTTTGCAATGTGGTTTTGATTCCTTAGAGGCCTCCTGCAGGGCTACAGTTACTGGATCTGTGATTAGGAGGCATGCCTGGCTAAAAGAGCAACATTTGCCTGATCATGTTAAAACTAAATTACTGGATGCACCTTTACAGCATGATACTCTGTTTGGTATTAAGGCAGAAGAGGTTTTAAAGAAAATGTTAGACAAAGCTAAGTCTATGCAAACTGTAAAAGACTTCTTACAAGTGCAGCCACCCAGATTCAGTAGATACTGGCCTACCAAAAATTGGTCCTTTCCTGTGTCCGACAGAGCTCAAAGGGGCAAATCCAGATGCCCTAAAGGTTCTAGATACCAGGTACAAGATTCTTACAGGTCAAAGCAATGGGGTGCCTCTACCTCCAAATTTGGAGGAGATAAAGCGCAACCCTACAGAAAACAGTCCCAATGACTTCCCTCTGCCATCACCAAGCACATACCTTTTGACAGCACTCTCAGGGGGAAAATTAGCACTTTTTGCTTAAAATTGGCAGTTAATAACCCAGGGCAAGTGGGTGTTAAACATAGTATCACAGGGATACAGATTCCATTTCCATACTCTGCCAATGGCAACGGTTGTCCGGATCTGCCAGAAAAAAAAAAACAATGGGCAGAGGCACAGAAACAGGTTACATCCCTCATGGATATGGGGGCTATTCAGCCAGTACCAGAACAGGCAAAAGGACAAGGTTTTTACTCTACTGTTGTTGGTACCCAGAAGGGACAAGGCCTGGAGGCCAATACTGGATTTATCAATTTTGAACACATTCCTGGACATTTCAAAATTCAAAATGCTAACTTTGCAGCAGCTTCTGCCCATGCTGGGCAAGAATGCTTGGCTGGTGACATTAGACCTAAAAGAGGCATACCTGCATGTCCCAATAAGGGAATCGTGCTGAAGATACCTCCGTTTCAAGGCTGGCATAACGCATTACCAATTCTCTGCACTGCCCTTTGGCTTATCTACTGCGCCCAGGGTCTTTACAAAGTGCCTGGCACCAGTAATTGCTTTTTGCAGACAAACAAGTATACAAATATATCCTTACTTGGACGACTGTCTCATTCAAGCAGAGAGCAAGGACATTCTTCTTCAGCACCTGGCATTTGTGAAAAGGCTTCTAACATGCCTAAGGTACACAATAAACGAAAAGAAATCACAACCGGTACCCTCTCAAAAGGTAACGTTCCTGGGTGCAAGCTTGAATACAACTGCCCAGATGGCTTTCCTCACGCCATACAAACAAAGGCAACTGACTACTTACTTCAAACTGATGGCAACAAAAACCTGGTTATCTGCAAGACCAACTCTGCAGGCTTTGGGGTTCATGGCATCCTGCATCCTACTGATTCCATATGGAAGACTGCATATGAGGAAACTTCAGTGATACCTAAAAGGTTTATGGAGTCAACATTGTCACAGTCTGGAAACAGTGATTCCTCTCATTCCCTGCCTACAACAGGAGTTTCTATGGTGGGCAAAGGCATGTCACCAAAACATGGGGCGGCCCTTCACTCTACCCCCTGCCAGCCAAACCTTAACAACAGACTCATCAGATTATGCATGAGGGGGCCCATCTGGCGGGAAGATGCATTCAGGGTATATGGATCCCAAAATAAATGCATCTGCATATCAACCAAAAAGAGATGTTAGCTGTTCAAAATGCCCTGGCAACCTTCAAGGACTTACTTCATCCAGGACAACTACTGATAAAGAAGGACAACACCACAGTTATGTGGTATATAAACAAGCAGGGGGGAATGCCCTCATACCCCCTTTTGCAGGCTAGCCATGGCACTGTGGGACACAACTTTGACTTACCAAGTACATCTTCAAGCTCAATTCCTGCCAGGAAAACAAAATACTCTGGCAGACGATTTAAGCAGAAACCTTATGGACCCTCACAAGTGGAAATTAGACCCACAAGTCTTCAGCATGATGATAAAGAAATGGGGGAGCCCGGACATAGATCTATTTGCCTCTTCTCAAAATTATCAATTGAAAAGATTCTGCACAAGGACTTTTCACAGACAAGCATGGAAAGTGGACGCCCTATCAGTTTACGCCTTTCCTCCCTGCCTCTTCTTCCCAAGTTCCTACTAAAAGTCAGACAAGAGAAACCAAAGATGATACTAATTCCCCCGGACTGGCCCTGCCAATACTGGTACCCAGTCCTAAGGAACTTGTCTCAATACCCAGCTTGGACCTTACCTCAAAGACCTCAGTTACTGTCCCAGCAAAACAATCAGATCCTGCACAATCAGCTCCAAACACTGAACCTGGCAGCATGGCTGATCATGTAGTTATGCAAACAACACCTCTCAGTAAAGATGTGATGGATGTCATTTTGGAAGCCAGAAGGCCTAGTACTAGAAAATCTTATGATGATAAATGGAAGAGATTCTGTACTTGGAATCAAGCACAAGGAACTGATACAGCAAAAACAAATATTCCTCAGATATTACAATACTTGACTGAGATGCTTGACAAAGGCCTATCTTTCTGATCAGTAAAAATCCATGCCTCTGCCATTTCAGCTCATTACAATACAGAGCCACCAATCTTTCTCCTTTACTAAAGCAATATCTTAGAGGAGCCAAAAATGTAAGGCTTCCCAGAAGATCTCCAATACCTGCATGGGACATCAATTATGTGTTGGAAAAGCTCACCCTGCCTCCATTTGAACCAGCTGCTACTGCAGATATAAAGTTCTTTTCATGGAAAACAGGTCTGCTCCTAGCAATTACTTCAGCAAGAAGAGTCTGAGCTACAGGCCCTCATGGCTGTGGAGCCTTTTATCATATTTTACCCAGACAGGGTGTCTCTGAGGACCAATCCTTCATTTATGCCTAAGGTGATTTCCAGTGTGGGTCTTAACCAAACTATTCATCTGCCAACCTTTTATCCAAATCCGCAGAACAAGGGGGAGAGAATTCTGCATTCCTTGGAAGTACACAGACTTCTAAGATTCTACTTGAGCAGGACTAAAGCTCTAAGAAAAACTAAGCAATTACTAGTGACATATGCTGCAGGATCAGAAGGAAAGGCTATTTCAAAGCAGACTGTTTCAAAGTGGATAAGCTACTACATTCATTTCTGCTACTTACACCATGGCAAACCTGTGCCCAAGGGCATTAGGTCTCATTCCACCAGAGCTGCAGCTACTTCAGCAGCCTTTCTCAGAGGAGTACCAACCAAAGACATTGTAGAGGCTGCTACTTGGAGTTCTGTTCACACCTTTACAAAGCGTTATCATTAGCCTCTCTACTCTAAGTCCAAGGCAGGCTTTGCCACTGCAGTTCTGCAGGGCCTTATAGCCGCCCCTAATGCTGTTTAGCACCAGCCTCCCATCCATAGCTTTGGGTTTCTACCCAAATGTAATGACTGCAACAGTGAAACACGAAGAACATAGTACAGTTGTGTACACTTACCATAAATGTAGGTGTTAGAGTGTGTTCACTGTTGCAGTCCAGGTTATCCGCCCGCCATCCCCCTTTCATTCTGGAGTTTATCTTTCCTTCACTATCTTCTACAACCTATGTGGTGTATTTGCTTGTAAATGAAGGTAAACTTTGTATCGTTGCATGTATATATAGTTTATATATATATTTTTGCTACCTTTTTGGAGGCACTTGACATCTGGGGCAAGAAAAACTAAAGAAAATGGCGTTGGCTGCTTGTTTTAAAACCCTGATGACCTGACGTCATGGAAGAGGAGACAGCAACTGATGCAGGACCCAAGACTTTGGAATTCAGGCCGACTGAGGGCAACCTGCCAGCAGATTACCCAAATGTAATGACTGCAACAATGAATACACTCGAACATCTACATTTATGGTAAGTGTACACAACTGTACTATAATGATGCATTCATACAGGAATTGGATTTTATGACAACCATGTTCAAAATACAGGGTTATCCTGAGGATTTATGTAATAACTTAAAGAAAGAAGTGGTGCACAAAAGACAAACAGGTTTTTATCAAGCCATAATAAAAATAAATCTAAGTACTGATGTAAGTAATAGTTTGAGAAAAAATCAAGATGTTAGTAGAATGAATAAAAACATGAATCTAATTTATATAACCACTTATAACCAGGATGTGGAATGGTATATAGAGATGGTCAAGAAAAAATGGGGCTTCTTACAATTAGATAAGCAATTAATAACAAAAATAGGGGGAGTCCCCAAGTTTATATTTCAGAAAGACCAATCCTTCAAAGAACTTTTACAGAAGGATGTCTGCTTAAACGCAAAAACGGGAAGGAAGTGTGGAAACCATAAATATGGCAGATGTTCCACATGTAAACACTTATGACAACAGGAGAATATATTAGGGTTAATCACAATAATATTCCCATTGTAGGGCACTATGACTGTTACACACAGAACGTAGTATATATTGCACAATGTCAAAATTGCCCCGTTTTTTACGTGGGCAAAACAGCTAGACAATTCAGAGAAAGAATAAGGGAACATATATTGGATATAAAACACAGCAAAGTTACCAATGCTTTAGCCAGACATGTTATGTAGAGGTAATGTACTAAAAGTATTTCATATATTTTATGCATATAATAGAAATGTTTAGGGTTTCTGGAATATTATAGGATTTTTGTCTTTTTTTTTTAAATTCTCAATAATTAAATTCAAAAATCAATTTAGTATTAGTAGTTAGTTCAAACACAACATGGTTCATAAAGAATACTTGGACAATAATTTAATGTACTGCATTACATTGGGATACAACTTTGTGGCTTCTTTTAGAGGTTTTTATCAGTGCTATTAATTTATAAATGTATGTTTTAAATAGAAAAGTAACAGGTTTTAATGAATAAATTAAATAATTGAATCAATTAGGGAGATATATGTATATATATATATATATATATATATATATATATATATATATATATGGATAGGTTGGTTTTGTTCATTGTTCTGAAGAAGTCCGTAATGTAAGGCTGAAACCTGGGTTAACCAGGGAACAGAGTTTATTTGTTATCGTTTTTATTTGCTTTGCTGCTACTACAATAAATACTGTTTGGACACCCATTCCACCATATTTTTATGTGGTTTGTGGAAAAAGTTTACAGTTGGTTCCATAGCTCTGACGTCCTTGGTGGGAACCCAGTCCTCTGCGCTGACAGCAACCCTCACTGAGGCACCGAGGCCTCCCCTTTGGGTTTCGGTTCCATCAGAACCATCTCTTCCTCAGTCTCATGGTTGGGGGGGGGGGTGGAACCCTCAGTTCTGAGCACGGTTCCAAGTTTTTTATTGGTTCCATCCTTGGATCCGAGGGCAACGCTTGCACCGATCTTGCTTGAGGCCCCATCCCCGGGAGCGGGGTGCTACTGCGGTTCCGAGATTCTTACTCTGTTCCAGGCTCCCATTCCTCTTCAGATGGACCTGCTTTCTGGGTGATGGAGAGGGTACTTACTTTTGGAAGCGCTCCTCCTATGTCGGATCTTCCTCCTGCTCCCTCTGAGCTACAGCTACCATGGGCCACCTCCTCAGTACACTGAGAGCACAAGCCTCAGGAAACCCCAGTTCAGGGTAATTATCCTTCCGAGTCTTCTTCAGGCATTTCCACTGAAGAACTTTCTCGGAAGGAGGAGTGTAAGAGGAAACACCTTGACTCCCCAGAGGAGTCTCTCACTGAGGATATGGACTACGGTGATGGGGAAGGGTCCCCACGGTCAACCCCTGACTGTCTCCCTTCAGAGACATTCTCAAAATATTGAAACAGGGGTGGCTGGAAGCCCTCCAACCCTTCCTCAGAGGAATTTGTTTTCCTGCAGGCTTTCTGCTCTCGGCCTTCTACTTCTTGGGTGACCCCACCTGCCAACGAGTTAGCCCAGCTCGTTGTGCAGCATGCGTGGAAGAGCCCTGATTCTATTGAAGCCATTCCCTGGAGACCAAACAAGATTCTTTCCCCACCAGAGGAGCATCCCCACTGGTCTAGAGGCTTGCCAGTAGATGCTATGGTGGTGGCGTCGGCCACTAAAAAGGACCTTGCGGAGGAAGGTCCTACTGTCCGTCCACCCAACAGAGAGTCCCGGGCTGTGGACAGGGTAGGGAAGCGAGTTTTTGCTTCAGCGACTTTTGCAGTCAGGTCGTTGAATTGCTTGGCACACTTTACGAGGCTCCAAAGGGATCTGATCTCCGAACATTCTGGGCTCTCGCGGGTCAAGTTTCTGATGGGGCACTGGACAAAGTTGCCTCTCAGCTTGCCACCCTTGAATCTATTTCCAACTTGTCCATGAGGTTGCTCTCCCACACAACCGAAGGGGTGGCTAGAGCTGCGGGTGCAGGCATAGTCATGAGACATCATGCCTGGATGCGCATCTGTGACCTTGCGGACTCCTTCAAGTCCTCCTTTTTGAAAGCACCTATTGAACTATCATCCTTGTTTGGTTCTAAAGTAAAGGACACACTAGCCAGGTGCGAGCAGGACAGAAAGACTTTTATCTGCCATTAGCCTACGTTTTTCCAAGCCTCAACGTTCTTTTTCCAGGAACCAGAGGAGTGGGAAAATATGGCACTAAAAGTCTCAAGGTCCTTTCTGCAACACACGTGGTGAGGATTCCCCCAGAGGCAGAGGGGGATCCAATGGTGGAAGATGCCCCTTTAGGGGCTGAGGGGGTCCCTGAAATCAAGACTCTCCGGGGATTCTTTCTCCGGGCAGTCTTATCAACGCTCCTGAAGTGTTGCCCGATTGCTTTCCTGGAAGCAGTCAGGGCTCGTTTTTCTCTGCAACAAACTGCCTGGCACTCTATTACAAATGATGGGTGGGTGCAGAGAATAATCTCCAGAGGCTATTAACATCCCTCTAATATCATGCCCCAAACCTACAAAGAACCTTCCCGATGTTCCACCCAGTCAAAGGGAAGAAGCGGCTTCAGAGTTACGAAAGCTGTGTCAAAAGAGAGTCATCCAGCCAGTCCCCCCAGATCAATGCGGATCTGTTTTTTACTCATGATTCTTTTTTGGTGCCAAAAAAAGACTGGGGACTGGAGACCCATTTTGGATCTCGGCCATCTAAACAAGTCAGTGGTTCAAACCAAGTTCCACATGGTCACTGTACAATCCATTCTCCCTTTTTTTACAGGAGGATGTTTGGATGTGCTCGATAGACCTCTGGGGTGCGTATTACCACATCAAAATGGACAAACACTCCAGGTGTCTCCTTTGCCTACGGCTAGGAGCCAATCATTACCAGTTTAGAGCCCTGCTATTCAGTCGCTCGACTGCCCCCAGAGTTTTCATGAAATGCCTAGCAGTGGTAACAGTTCATCGGAGACTTCAGGGATTCCAGGTGTTTCCATATTTAGAAGAATGGCTCCTCTCCACCCCCACCAAGTGTCTCTTAGCCATAGCCCTCTGCTACACTCTGTCACTGGTGGAGTCTCTAGGCATCACAGTCCATTAGGAAAAATCCAATCTACAACCTACCCAACAACTGGAATTTATAGGGGCAGTTTTCAGTACTCGAACAAACCTGGTATCCCTTCCAGCTGACAGGCTTCAGAGGTTAAGATTACAAGTGCAAGTGATATTCTGTCAAAGAAAGGTGTCGGCAAGAGAAGTTCTCCAGGCTCCGGGGTCTATGGTGGTGGCCATTCCGATTGTTCCTCTGGCAAGATTACATATGAGACTGTTACAATGGCTCCTTTTGTCCCAATGGTTGGCAAATCTTTACCCCCTAAACTTGCAGATCCTCATCACCAGTTCCTGCAAACAAGATTTTCTTTTGGTGGATGAGGCCAGACGAAAATTTTTGGTGTCGCTCCTTCCAGATTCCCCAACCCAACGCCACGGTGACCACGGACGCTTCCCTGATATGGTGGGAGGGCCATTTTTGGGGAAAGACAGTCCAAGGCACGGTGGTCCAGCTTAAAGGCCAACTTGCATATCAATGTTCTGGAGTTGAGAGTGGTGCTGTTGGCGTTGCAGGCACTACATCCGCTCCTTCCATCAGGAATGATTGCGATTCATTCAGACAATATGTCAGTAGTCTGGTACATAAACAAGGAGGGACCAAATCCTACCTCTTGTGTCAAGAAGCCATGAGAATTTGGCACTGGGCAATAGCTTCCAACCGCTTTCTTATAGCCGCACATATCCCAGGGAGCTCTAACATGATAGCGGACAGGCTGAGCAGATACATCCTCCTGCCACACTAGTGGTCTCAGTCCGAATGTGACAGCAGAAATTTTCAACCATTGGGGCCAGCCTTGCTGCAATCTCTTTGCTTCCCCTTCAACAACAAATGCAGCAGCTTCTCTGCCCTTTTTCTCCCAGAAGAGGAGCCACCGAAAGATGCTTTGACTCAAGATTGGCCAATGGGTCAACTTGTGTTTATCCTCCAATGCCCTTGATAGCCCTATTTTTGAAGAAAACAATTCGGTTGAGATGCAAGGTGGTCCTCTTTGCCCCATTCTGGCCTCGACAAGTTTGGTTCCCCTTCCTCTGGCCTCGCATATTACAACCTCCATGGATCCTGGACACTTGTCAGGACTTAATCCCTCACCTCCAAGGGTTGTCTCCCCCAAATCTGTCCACTCTCAAGCTGACAGCTTGGTTTCTCCACTTCCATTAGTTGCCAGGCAGGAAATCCTCTCCTCACCTGTTAATGATATTATTCTGGCCTCCCATAAGACATCCACTCCAGAGATAAGTGGAAAAGGTTAGCTCTCTGGTCTAAATAACAGATGTTGAACCCCTTTTCAGCTCCTGTATCTGTTATACTTCATTACCTTTCCGAGTTTTTTGAGAGTGGAGCATCAGCTTCTACTATTCGAATCCACTTGGCAGCTATCTCCAATTTCCGTAACTGTCTAGAAGGCGTTCCACTTATCGCCACCTGCATTTGCAAGACCTTTCTCAAAGGAGTTTTGCATAGCAGACCGCCAATCAGGCGGCCTGTAGAGACATGGAATCTCTCTCTGGTATTAGTCTCTCTCTTTACCCCTTTTTGAGCCTGCTGCAAAATGTGACCTTAAATTTCTATCTTGTAAATCTCTATTTTTGGTGGTCACATCAGCTAGTCGGATATCGGAGTTACAAGCCTTATGCATCAACAGTCCGTATTTAATTTTTCATAAAGACAGAGTATCTCTTCTTACTAATCCATCTTTTCTCCCCAAAGTGATTTCTGATTTCTCTGTCAGCCAGTTCATTGAACTTCCAGTGTTTTTCCCAAATTATTCCAATAAAGGAGAATACTCTCTACACTCATTGGATGTACATAGACAATTATGTTTTTACTTGGACAGGATTAAATCTTTCCGCAAGTCAGACCAACTTTTCATCTCCTTCTCTGGACCTAAAACGGGATGTGCTGTATCAAAAGTCACTTTATCAAAATGGCTCAGAGATTGTATTACCTTTCATATTCACAAGCAAGTGAACCTAAACCTGTCAGTATCAAAGCACATTCAATGAGAGCCATAGCAACTTCTGTTGCTTTCTATTCCAGAGCTTCTATGGACGACATTTGTGCAGCAGCCATTTGGCCTAAACCCCATACTTTCATCAAACATTACAAATTGGACATGGTCTCCAGGGGAAGTGCGGCCTTTGGCTCAATGGTACTCAGGAATGTTCTTCCATAAGGGCCACCCAGGTTTACGAGTAGCTTGGGATTCTGTCCCATCAGATAAAGAAGTTATGTCTTACCATAATGTTCCATCTGTGTTGTTGATCTTTTTCCATTCATCACATCCCACCCTCTGTCCCCCACCAAGGGCTCCTGGTGGATCTTATGGGTCCTGGTGGTGTCTTTCAGGGTTTTTGTGCAGAAATGGCCTCTGCTTTTACTTCTATATGTTGCATGCAAACTCGATCTGAGGTAACTGGGAGAAGGGCATTGTGGATAGCAGCTTAGCTCAAGAGTTTTTTTGGTGTATGCGAACTTGGTATTTGGCCGACTCTGTTCCGAGGGCTTGGAACCAAACCTATCAGTGATAAATGGAAGAGCATCAACAACACAGATGGAACGTTGTGGTAAGACATAACTTCTTTTTCTTACTATAATGGCAGATAAGTCAAAATCTACTACTGGCTTCAAACAGTGCCAAGACTGCGACAGGAAAATGCCGAACTCCGATGGCCATGATAAAAGTGTATACTGTTTTGGTGCTCTTCATCTAGATATAGAATGTTGTGTCTGCCAGGGCTTCAGTACTAGAGCCCTGGTAGAACATAGAAACAAAAGTATTCTTAAAGAGCTCCTTAAGGCACCCTTTGAAGAAGCGTGGTTAAAGACCAACCAGTCTCCAAAGGCCTCTGGCTCAAAATCTAGTCATTCAGTGCTGACGTCTCTATTGGCACCGATATTTAAAAAAAACATAAATCCTCTTCTACTGGTTCCTCTTCAGAACCGAAGTCAAAGATTCCAAAAATCTCGGAACAGATCAAGTCCTCAGCATCAACCACTACGGTGCCATCAACACCAACCACGACACTGACACTAGTAACAACTCCAGTGTTGGCACTAGCACCTCCACATCTGTACCGTCATCTGCTGCTGCTTCACAGCTCCATCCTTCTGCCCTGGTGCCAAAGACTGAGACTTTTTATGCACCCAGGATAAGATATTCCCCATCGATTGACTCCTTTTTGTGTCCACTCCCTAGCACATTTATAGAGATGCCAGAATCTCCCTCTGGATTGTCCGTTCACTCCACCAGGAGTCTTTCTGAACTTGACATAATGAGGTTGATGGAAAAGGCTTCTGATGGCTTCTCCCTTCTTCTCAGCCCCCTTTCCCTCCTGGAGCAGGGAAGTTCTGTCCCCAGTACTCCTACATACATTCCTCCTCTGACCTCCTCTGAGGTTTTAGGGCTGTCGACTCCAGCCAGACAGCCTTCGGTGGTCTTGGCGCAGACAGCATCTTTGTCTTCGGTTCCAGGCATAGCTCTGACTCTGGGTGCCATTGGAACCATTCTGTCCCCATGATCAGTAATCCACTGTCTGGTCCGGAGGGTTTGAGTCGACTCCTGTTATTTTATTTGGAGCCAACCTTACCACTTCGGGCTGTGCAGGCTGGGGTCTTTTCCTCGCCTCTGGCTTTGAAGGCTGGTCTCTCCAGGCGGGGTGTGACCCCAGATCTGAGTTGGTCTGTCTTGGTTCCAGGCTCCCATTCCTCTGCAGGGGGTGCCTGCCTTTCAAGCTATGGAGAGGGCTTTGGCCACTGCTACTTCCTGGGGGCTCCTGTATTACTGGAGTATCACCCTTTGACCCCTGCTTTCCTGGAGCTTACACCAGCCCTCCGTACCTGGAAAGCGAAGATGCAGGAGATACCATCCAAAGACCACCCCTATTCCAAGTCCTCTTCAGATATTCCTACTGAAGAGCCCCCTTGGAAGAAATTGTGTAAGAGGAAACACCTAGACTCCCCTGAAGTGTCCATCATTATGGACACAGATTTTGATGAGGAGGAGGGTTCCCCCCGGTCACCTTTGGAAGGACCTCTTCTTTGGAGACATCCTGAAGATTCTCAAACAGAGGAGTAACTGGAAGTCGAAAGACCCTTCCTCTGAAGAATCTGTGTACTTGCAAGCCTTTGGAGCTTGCCCATCTACTTCCTGAGTGACCCCTCCCACTGATGATCATATTAAGCTGATTGCTCAGTGGGCTTAGAAGACTCCTGATTCGATAGAACCGATTCACTGGAGACCAAATAAAATACTCTCAGCTTCCGAGGATAGTCAGTCCTGGGTGAAAGGATTTAATAGTAGATGTCATTAAAAAGGAACTAGCTGAGGAAAGTTCCAGTATTCATCCCTCTAACCAAGAGTAAAGAGAGATGGACAGATTTGGGAAGCGGGTTTTACCCATCATTGACCTTTACCATTAGGTCCTAGAACATTATGGCACATTTCACTAGGCTCCAGAGGGATCTGATCAAGAAGGTATCTGATACCCTAGCAGGAGCTGTAGCTGAGGGGGTCCAGGAAAAAGTGGCCTCCCAGTTAACTACCCTGGAGTCTAATTTGTCCATGAGGCTCATTGCACATGCAGCCGAAGGGGTGACCAGGTCAGCTGTTTCAGGTGTTGCTATTTGACGACATGCTTGGATGCACCTGTGTGAGTTTGTGGAGCCATTCAAGGCTTCCTTTGTCAATGCTCCTTTTGACAGATCCTCTTTGTTTGGCCCCAAAGTAAAAAAAAAAAAAAATCACTATCCAGGTGTGAGAAAGATGTAAATACCCTGTCTGCTGTGGGCATACATTTTTCTGCTACCCAATGAGCCTATCAAAGCTTTGGTATAAGGGTCTGAGGTCAGATCCTACAACCACATGTTGAACCAGATTGAAAGAAGACAACACAAGTCTATCACTATGGTCATTTCTTGTGGCTCTGAATTCTGCAATAATAGTTGCAAGATTTTTATGGTGAGGAATGTCTACCTTAAGGATAGGATGTGTTCTCAGTTACCCTTAGTGTATGTTAAGGCCTCTTCATCATTAACCCCCCCCCTTCCCTCATTTTCAATGTGAGGTTGGGGCTGTGTCAACTGTCACAGTCTTTCTCAATTCATTGCCACTGCCTACATTCTGTGACAGTAATGCCTGACTATTACTTATCTACTTTATGCAATCCACCATTCCTTTGCAGGATGCCCTTGCTTCTTGTTCTTCCTGTCTCATATCTTTACTAGATCATCCTCTACTTTCCTGCATCTGTGCCTGAACATCTTAAACTGTTCTCTTGCAGCGAAGAGCACATTTGGCTTCTGCTCGGATGTCTTTATTTCTTCATCTGTCCCACAAGGTGCATTCTGCCACCAGTTTTAAGTACTTCATTTCCAAATCACCTGTATCTTCCTGATCTCCTTTGCCTTCCCTGCCTAGGTTTCTGAAGCATATAGCCATACTTGGCCATACCATTGTTTTGTACACCATACGTTCTTTGGCATTGTCACATACCCTACCCCTGGCAACTGTGTGCCTTTTGTTTGCAGCCCCTCTGATTCTAGCTTTGACCTCCTCAGCCACAGCTCAAACAGCTCCCAGATGCTTGAAACTGTTGGCCATGACAACTGCCTTGTCTGTACTCTGTTTCATCTCATTTCCCTTCAATTTTGTATACCATTAACCTATCATTTGCTGAAGGTTTTGTTTAGAAGTCTGCTTGTAATGCCACATCATCGGCATATAGTAGCTTTGTTGATCTGTCACCTCCAGCCTCATTGGTAATGTGGTCCATTACCAGTGTGAGCAGGTCACAGTGGGCTCAGATCTGGACCCTGATGGATCCCCGCCCCAAGAACCTGTCTGTGACCTTCTTTGAGCCTGCTGCTTTCCCTGACTTCATTTCCATAGTGCTGTTCTTACAACTATTAGTGTGGGCTTTTTTTCCCTCTTTCACAGAAGACAAACTACTAGGGTGGGCTTTTTTCCTCTTTCATAGTAGGCAATGTTTGGTGCAGTACAGCTTCTGTGAGTTTTTCTTCTGGCATACGTTTATGGAAACTCCTTTAGTCTACATTCTTTGTCCTTTGGACTGGTGAAGCAGGTTGTTGCTGGCATGCTGTATGAAGGGTGTCTATATATCTCTCTCTCTTTACCTTGTAACCTGGCAGGAGTTTTTGTCATCTGCTGAGTCACTTAAACTGAGTGCCTCTGCTGCCTTGTCCTTTGCAATTGGGACTCTGCCTAAGCCTTTTGTTAGTAAGCCTGTATTCCTTCTTAGCCTGCTTCATTTTTTCTGTCTCCCACCTTTTCCTCTACCCCCATTATTTTGATAACTTTTTAGACTTTTGCATTCCACCAGCAGCCTTCCTTATGTAACTTATTTACATACCTGGCTCAGCTACATATCTGTACATAGTCTTCACACACACTGTTTTGAGATGCTGCCATTCTTCTACCACTCCTTCTATTTCCTCCTCTTCATTGAGCATTTTTACTCTATTCATCTTCCATGTCTTCATCCTAGTCTTTGACCACGGCTTCCAGCTGATTGTGGCCACCAGTGGTTTATGCTGTGGGATGACTATTTCATTGGGATTGGTTTTGCAATCCCTGATTGTACCCCACTGCCCTTTTATCACTAGGATGAAGTCTACCCGAGTTGCATGCTAGCCACTCTTGTATATGATCTTGTCACTCTTTCTGTTGCTGAGTTATGTGTTGGCCAAAGCCATTTGCCAGACAAAAATTTAGAATGGCCTCTCCCCTTCTATATTACTGTTGCCCCAAACATGTGGACCCAGGCAGCTGTCATTGCCTCTTTTTTTTGTGTCCCATTATGAACATTTAAGTTCACCATTTTCAACACCAATGCATGTTGGCCTGCTTTGCCTTGTAGGTCCTGCAGCTGAATGCACTGTCTTCCTCACTTTGACAACCCTGCTGTGTTGGTGCATTGGCAGATACACTAGAGTCTGATTGCCTCGAGTCTACCACTAGTTCTGATATCCCTTACTGTCTTCAAAAGACTCAAAGGCTCTCCCTCACCACAATTCTCACTGAATTTCTAGTCTGTCCTCCCCTGAATAGTTGACCGTGGATCCCAAACAAAGTGGCTTTGCTGCACTGCTCTTCCATCATGTCTCATTTTATACACAGGATTGCTAGATTACCCCTTGCCATCATGTCATCCACGTCCAAGCTATGCCCCATCGGTGAACTTATACCGAGTGTAACGATCCTTAGTTCATGTTTGGCAATTTGATTGTTGAGCGAAAGCTGGAAATAAAGCCAGAGCTATGCTTGCTAGCCCAAGTTGGGCAGCTGGACACTGATCAGCCATTAACTTGTTGGCACTAGGTAACTATGATTTATGGGTGACACACTAGCAAATAAGTACATAAGCCTCTCCTATCATTATTTAAATAGCTAGCCATCCATTCATCCACAACCCCTTTCTCTCTCACTTTTTTTTTTTTTTTTTTGCATATGGATGTATTTTATGTATTGGCATTTGTTTACTGGGAAAGTCTGACTGAGTGGTTCTCTTTGTCAGTGGAAGCCTAGAGAGAAGAGTTCCATTGTACAGACATCATGGATATCATTTTCATTATTTCATTATTTACAGTCAGTTTCATTCTTTAACAACAATTCCCATTATTCAGATATCCTTGGCATGAGATGACATTAGTATGGGTCCCTGGTGTATTCTAAAGTAGGCTGAATCCTCAACCCACTTATCACTGGCACATACCAATGCACATTTTGGTGACATTAATGTGATCAAATGGCCCTAACATGACATGCATCTGTGATTCATGTTCTGTTATTTAGAGAATACTGCTCCATGCTGCTGCCATGACTCCATTCAGTTTTTGTGGGTGAGTTTTAATTTGGAAACACCAAAATTTTTTTTGGTGTGGGGGGGGCAGGGATGGGCTGGGGAGTAGAGTAGCCCCACAGAGACACAGGAAGAACATATAAATTCTATGCAGGTATCTGTCAGAGGTCAGAATTGAGCCTTACACATAGGATGTGAAGACCATTGTGCCAGCTGTGTCTTAAAGACTTATTCAGTCTTTACTTACCCAGGCTATTTATCTCCCAGTGTTTTTTTTTTTTCCTAGAACCTTGAAACCACTGGAGGTCCTTAAGCAATTCAGATACTACATTAACAGGACTTAAACCTTCAGGAGTGCTAATCAGTTATTTGTCTTTTGTAAAGATAAAAAGAAGCAATAAATATTTAAGTAGATAATTTATAATCTTGTCCTGTGCTGTTACCAGTCATTCTCATCTTTAGTCACTTCCAGGCTAAAGCAGGGCCTGTTATACAGTTTTTAACTACTTTTGTGACTTAGTAGGAAGAGGTGGTCACTAGAAATTTTCTAAGAGCAGTAATTTGGTGCTTGACGCATCTTTACTGTGCAATTCATAAGCTTTTTTTTCTGACGGGTCAGTGTAGGCTTGCTAAAACTGTTTCCAGGGGCTCCAGAATTCTAACCCAGCTGCCTCCTCCCTTACTTTCTAAGCTCTGGATCTCATCCCATATACAGTGGATATAAAAAGGGTACACACCTCTGTTAAAATGCCAGATTTTTGTGATATAAAAAAAAATGAGACTGCAATAAATAATTTCAAAACTTCTCCCACCTTTAATGTGACCTATAACCTGTGCAATTCAATTGAAAAACAAATCTGTTAGAGGAGTAAATATATAAAAAAATGTACAATAAGATGGTTGCATAATTGTGCACATCCTTAAACTAATACTTTGTTGAAGCACCTTTTGATTTAATTACAACATTCAGTCTTCTTGGGTACACACCTGCCATCAGTTAGAGACTGATTAACTCCAAATAAAGTTCAGCTGTCCTAGTAGGATTTTCTTGACATTTTACTCTGTCGCCTGCTACACCAAAAGCCATGATTCGCAGAGAGCTTACAAAGCATCAAAGGGATCTCACTGTTGAAAGTTAAGTCAGGGGAAGGGTACAAAAAAATTTCCACAACATTGGCTATACCATGGAACACAGTGAAGACAGTCATGAAAAAGTGGAGAAAACATGGGATAACAGTGATGTTGCAAAGAACTGGACGTCCCTCCAAAATTGAAAAGACAAGAAGAAAACTGGTCAGGGAGGCTGCCAAGAGACCTACAGCAGCACTGAAGGAACTGCAGGAATTTCTGGCAAGTACTGGTTGTGTACTACATAGGTTCATAGGTTCATACTAGGCTATCTGCCTTATGGCATTTATAAGCCTAGCCAGAGTGTGTTTGGCTTTCGCCACCCATTTTAAATTAATTTTTCTATGCCCTTTTTCGAGGTTAGTATACTGTGCCTCTGTCTAACAGTGACACAGAAGTGATACCCGGGGTAAACCTATGATCTCCCATCCACTCATCAAGATTCCTCTTGAAGAGAGTCAGTGAGGGACTCTGCCTAACCTGGACTGGGATTTTATTCCAGAGAGAAGGGAGCCTCTGGGTTATGAATCTGTCCCTCCAGCATGTCCTATTTATTTCAGTGCTGAGGTTTAAGTCTCTCGAGCGAGTGGCTCGATGGGATTTGGATTTTCTGAGGTGCAGCATGTCCATTAATTCCGGGTTGGACATGGCTTTATACGTCCGGCACAGATCGCCTCTGAGCAGGCGGTATGCCACGAGTAGAGCTGGAGTTTATTTAACTGGGCAGCATATGGCATCTGTTTGAGCCCTTTGATCCTCTTGGTGAAGTACTTTTGGGGTCTTTCCAGTTGCTGCAGGTGTCTGGTAAGGTACATCCCAAAAGGGGCATTGTACTCAATTATGGGCCTGATGAGGGATGAGTAAAGGGGCACGATGACCTCTCCTGATCTAGATGTGAATCCCTTCATGATTAGATGGGCTATATAAAATGTTTTTCTAACCACTTTGGCCACGTGGTTGTCAAATGAGAGATTGCTATCAACTTGGGTCCCCAGGTCCCTAATTACTTCTTCTGTACTTAATGGATTACCACCTATGTGGTAATTTGTGGGCACTTTGTTTTTGCCAAAGGGGATGACTATACACTTTTTGGCGTTTAGCTTGAGGCCATGGCTCTGGCACCAGTTGTCTGTTTCTATGAGGTCCTTTTGGAGGATGCTTGTGTCGGCTGGAGAATTGATTATGGAGCCCAGTTTGCAGTCATCTGCGAACTTGGTCAGCCACAGTCCTTGCGTGTTGGCCTGTACCTCCGAGAAATATATACCGAACAAGAGAGGTCCCACAACTGAGCCTTGTGGAACGCCACTTGTAACTGGTTTGGAGTCTGACATGGCTCCAGCAATTCTAACCATGTTGGGTTCTGTCCTTGAGCCAGTTTGCAACCCATCTAGTGACATAGGGGTTTATATTTAAGCTGGTGAGCTTATCTATAATGCCCGAGTGGGGTATTGTATCGAAGGCTTTTGCGAGGTCCAGGTAGGCTGTGTGGACCACCTTCCCCTCATCAATGGCCTTTGGTGACTGTTTCATGTGACAACAATCTCCCATATTCTCCATATGTCTGTACTATGGGGTAGGGTTGCAAGACGGAAGCCTTTTCATACACAGAAAAACATCCAGGCCCAGCTAAAATTTGCAGAACAATACATCAAGTCTCCCAAAAGCGTGTGGGAAAATATGTTATGGTCTGATGAGACCAAGGTTGAACTTTTTGACCTCAATTATAAACTGTACATTTGGCGCAAAAACAAATCTTCGCATCACCAAAAGAACACCATCCCCATGGTGAAGCATGGTGGTGGCAGTGTCATGCTTAGGGGCTGCTTTTCTTCAGCTGGAACTGGGGCTTTAGTCAAGATGGAGGGAATTATGAGCAGTTCCAAATACCAGTCACTTTTGGGCCAAAACCTTCAGGCGTCTGCAAGAAAGCTGAAGATGAAGAGGAATTTCACCTTTCAACATGACAATGACCCCAAGCATACATCCAAATCAACAAAACGATGGCGTCACCAAAAGAAAATTAAAGTTTTGGAATGGCCCAGCCAGAGCCCAGACCTAAATCTAATAGAAAGTCTGTGGGGTGACCTGAAGAGGGCTGTGCAGAAGAGATGCCCTCACAATCTGACAGATTTGGAGCTCTTTTGCAAGGAAGAGTAGGCAAATCTTGCCAAGTCAAGATGTGCCGTTCTAATAGACTCCTACCCAAGAAGGCTGAATGCTGTAATTAAATCGAAAGGTGCTTCAACAAAGTATTAGTTTAAGGGTGTGCATACTTATGTAACCAGCTTATTGTACATTTTTATTTTTTATATTTTTCCACTGACAGATTTGTTTTTTAATTGAATTGTACAGATTATAGGTCACATTAAAGGTGGGAAAATTTTTGAAATGATTTATTGTGGTCTCATTTTTTATATCACAATAACCTGGCGTTTTAACAGAGGTGTGTACACTTTTTATGTCCACTGTAGCTTAAGGCTACTGCACCAGTGATCTAATGATAAACACAGTACATTTGTGTAAATAAACTTACCATAACAGTAGATGTTTGAATAGATGACTGCTGCACTAGCCAATCCTTCCTCCGTCTCCCTATTATTCCTGTTTTTATGCTCTGAGGAGGGATTTTTATTGCTACAAAAACTGTATTTTTGGGCTCTAGTCGCCTTCTGAGGTAAGAAAGCTCTGTTTCGGCACCTTACCTACTGAGTTTTTTTCCCTCGTGCAGGGCAGTGGCTTATATGCTATGAAGGTGCCCTAAAACTTTGGAAGCTGGCTGGTGGGTCTTCTGTATCTGGTGACATATTCACATATGTACTGTTATGATAAGTGTACTTACATTACAGTACTTTAAAGCTGTCTGTCCTTTGAAGCACTAAAACTGTTGGTAAGTAGTAGAAATGTAAATGCTGTTTTAAAGAAGTAGATCTTAAAGGAATGCTTAAAGCCAGACAGAGTTGGGACCATGTCAAATGGCCAGATAGTAGATGTAAAGGCATATGCCTTTATAGTCTGAGTTGGTTTGTGGGAAGTCCTAAAACATTGTTGGCCCCAAGAGGCACTGCTGTGTACCATGCATTCTCAGTGTTTTGAGTAGTGAGAGTTCTCTGTATTCATTAATTCAGACATGTTTTGGATAAATGTAGAACTTTCATTTCCTGTTTGATTCCCATAGATGGGCTGCCAAGGTTCTGAGAGCATCCAATTTGGGAATGTGGATGGTATATCTTTGTTTGCAGTTGATGCTTCCCATTTATCCTCAAGTGACTGTGATCTGTAGCATGCACTAGTTTAGGTCACTGTTTAATGTGAATCAGGTTCATAAATATATACCAAGCTAATGACTACCAGCACCTTTGTGAGCCTAGCTGTGCAAACCAACCCAGTAATGTCCCGTATCGCTGGTGTTTATTAGGAGGGAGTATGTTGGGAAGTTTCTAGAGGTTATGTGTAAGAGTGTATATTAGTTTGGGCATTACTATCTGCCTCTGTTAGAGACATGGGAGCCCTGGGGTGAATTTCTGATTTCCCGTCCATTCCGCAAGGTTATGCTTAAATACGGTTAGGGATGGACTCTGCTTCACATGGATGGGGGAGCTTGTTCCAGAGCATGGGGATCCTCTAATGCACTTCTGTCTCACCATGTCCTATGTCACTAGGAAAATTTAAATCCTTGGATTTGATGGTTCTGATGCTGTTCATTTTGCAAATTTGCAAAAGGTCCATCAGAGCTGGAGCCAAGGATGCCCCGTACGCCAGGCATTGATTGCTTCTCGGTAACCTGTAACACAGAGTATAGTGACAGGGACCGTGTGTTTATACCATGAATTCTCCTGTTAAGGAACTATTGTGAACACCAACTATTTCATGTTTGTGGTCAAGTACATGCCTAAGGGGTCATTATACTCATTAATGGTTCTGACAAGGACAGAATAAAGTCGCATTGACTTCTTAGACTGAGATGCCATGCAGTTATAAGTAAGGCAACATAGAATTACTTTCCAACTAATTTGACCACATGTTGCTTGAAGGCCAGATCTCTGCTTATATTCCCAGGTCCCTGACTACCAGGCCAACTCTTAGTGGCGCCTTATCGATGGAGTAATTAGCTTGTATGACATTTTTCCCAAAAGGCGCTATAATGCATTTGTGGCATTGAGTTTTAGTCCGTGACTTTGGCACCAGTCATTTGTCTGTTAGACCCACTTGTAAAATGTTTGTGTCATGTGGGGAGGAATCCATGATAGCTCCCAGTTTGCAGTCATCTGTGAACTTGGTCAGGCAGAAGCCCTTTATTTTAGCCTTTTTATCTCCAAGAAATAGATGCCAAGTAGGAGCAGTCCCAGCATGGAACCATGAGGTATCTTGCTAGTGACTGGTGTCAGTGGAGGTTTTATCATCAATTCTGACTTCATGGGTCCTGTCTGTGAGCCGGCAGCCAATCTTGTGAGCTATGTAGGGGTTTATGCCAAGTGTGGTGAGTTTGTCAGCTATACCCAGGTGCGGTATTGTATTGAATGCCTTAGCCAGATTCAGGTAGGTGGTATGCACCATTTTGCCCTCGTACATTACCTTGGTGACCCTCTCAAAGAAGTCCACTGGGTTTAATATGCATGACCTTCCCTTGTCAAAGCCAAACTAGGTTGGCCGCAGTGTCTGAAGATTGCCTTTGTTGGTCATTTCCATTAGTTCCATGGCTTTGCATATTAGGCTAGTCAGACTAATAGGTTTGTGGTTTCTGGGGTCTGTTGATGGTGCACCCTTGTGATGTGAGATAACTATTTCAGCCCTTCTTTCTCATGGTACAAAGCCTATTTTAAGGCTGTAGTTAAAAAGTAACTCAAGTGGTCCTGATAAGTCATGTTTCAAGTTGTTTAGGAGGCATCCCAGGATATTGCCAAGTCCCACTGAGGCTGTGTTTTAGGCCTTAGTGAGTGCTGCCAGTACCTGCTCTCTGTTAATACTTTTGGGGGGGTTATTCTAGTAGTTATTTAATTGGGGAAGATGAGAGGAAGTGGAGGGTGAAGTTTGAGCTGAATTTGCCAGCCAGCAAATTCACTGTGTCACTGTGTTCAGTGGAGATGACACAGTTACACCAGGTGTTCATCGTGTTTCACTGTTGCAGTAATTTCAATTGGATTATCCTGCTGGCAGGCTACCCGCAGTCGGCCTGAATTCCAAAATCTAGGTCCGGCGTTGGTTGCTGCCGCCTCCTCCCTGACGTCAGTGCACCAGGGGTATAAAAGGTGCAGCCGACGACATTTTCTTCAGTCTTTCTTGCTGCACGGTGCCTGAAGCAAAAGCAGTTCGCAAGTGCCAGTCGGCCAACTCCTGAGATTTTCGTGTTCGAATTTCAGATCCAAAGTCTTCATTAAAAGCTAAGTACCCCCCCCCCCCCCCCCCGTTGGGGAAACTTTTTTTTTGCTCCAGACCGATGTCAGAAAAAGTTAATAATTGTATTTCTTGTGGGAAGCAAATACCTCATAAGGACTTCCATTCTTACTGTATTTCTTGCCTAGGCCCTGATCAAGACGTTGCCAATTGTCTGTTTTGTGCTAGATTTAAACAACGCACTATTAAGCATCGGTATGATTTTGCATTTCACTATTTTGGCAGAAGATTGAATTACAAGATGTCGTCGGATAGCCATCCGACTACCGCAATTCAAAAGAAACGCAAAGAAAAGGACAAGCATCAGAGGTCCAAAACTGACGACGAGGCTTCTTCTAAGCCAGTCGCCGGTACGCCGGTTCTCAGTGAGGCACTTTCGCAGCCCCTGACACCCCCTGCTTTAGACTGGCAGGCCGCTTCCAACTCCCACGTGGATTCGACTAGGCCGCTGGAAACTCAAGGTATTGGAACCTCGGAAACTATTCCCTCAGATGGGTCTGGAGCCACTGAGCAGGCATCGGCTTCTGAGGGTGTTTTCAGGCCTACACAGTTATATGTTAAAACGACTTCAGCTTCAAAGGCAAAGACTAAAGTATCTCTAAAGACAAAGAAACAAGTACAACAGCCCCTTGGACAGGCCTCCATGCCTAAAAAACAGATGCTCAAAATGGCCAAAGACCTAATTACTCTGATCAGGGGTTCCCATCCCTCTCCTGATAAGAGGCCTAGGCAAGAGACAGAATGACTCTTCAGATCAGGTTTCCATTTCTTCTGATTCCTCTTCTGATCAGGAATACTCTCTTCCTCCCTATGAGGATTCTGATGCTGAAGAATCTGTCCCTTCAGCCTCTCCTCCTGAGGATTATTCTTTTGGGGAAACTCTGCATACCATGAGGGAGCATTTCCACTGGGAGAGCCAAGATTATTCAGAATCTAGGAAGAGGCTCAGAGACTTCCTTTTACTACCTCAGCACAGGCCCCTTGCTATTCCACCTGTGCTAGACATTGTAGATGACGTATTTTCAGAGTCCAGTTTGACTCCTGACTCTTTACCTCCAGCTCCTGTTAAGCCAGACAGATACTACAGGGTTCCTGAATCACATAAATTTATTTTTAAGAACCCTGCTGCTAACCCAGAAGCTATCTCTCAAGGTCCCAAAGGGGTCAAGGCTTCCACTGCAAAAAACCCTACCCCCTCTTACAGGGATTCTAGGGCACTGGAGAGATGGGGAAAAAAGATTTACACGTCTGCTACCTTGGCTGTAAGGGCTTTAAATTGTCAGTTTCATATGCTTAAATATCAGCAATATATCATGTCACTGCTTAAACAGAAAATGTTGATAAATTCTGAATGTGCAGAAAACAAAGAAATGCAGGATTTATTGCATGCAGCTGACAAGTGGGAAAGCATACTTTGCAATGTGGTTTTGATTCTCTGGAGGCCTCCTGCAGGTCCATTGTTATGGGTTCTGTCATTCGGAGGCATGCTTGGTTAAAGGAATAGAATCTGCCTGATCATGTTAAAGCAAAATGATTAGGTGCTCCATTACAGCATGATACCTTGTTTGGTGTTAAAGCAGAAGAGGTGTTGAAGAAAATGGAGGACAATGCTAAATCTATGCAGACAGTCAAGGATTTCTTACAGGTACAGCCTCCAAGATTTAGCAGGCACTGGCCTACAAAGAATTGGTCCTTTCCAGTGTCAGGCCACAAAGAGGCAGATACAGACGCCCTAGAGGCAGATCCCAGCCCCAAGGCTCGTACAGGTGTAAACAATGGGGAGCTTCTACCTCCAAAAGCGTAGAAGACAAATCACAGCCATACAGGAAACAGTCCGAATGACTTCCCCCTGCCTGCGCCAAGCACTTACCTTCTGGCAGCACCTTTAGGGGGAAAACTAGCACTTTTTTCTCAAAATTGGCACGTAGTAACCCAGGACAAATGGGTCTTGGATATAGTGTCACAAGGCTACAGGTTTCAATTTCACACCCTGCCAAGGGCAAACGGTTTGCCAGACCTGCTAAAAAATCAATGGGCAGAGGCTCAAAAGCAGCTGTCATCCCTCATGGACATGAGGGCCATTCAGCAAGTACCACAGCAAGAGCAGGGACAAGGATTTTACTCAAGACTGTTCTTGGTGCCCAGAAAGGACAAAGACTGGAGACCAGTATACCTGGATATTCCAAGATTCAAAATGTTGACTCTGCAGCAGCTTCTGCCCATGCTGGGTAAGAAGGCTTGGCTTGTGACTTTAGACCTATAAGAGGCATACCTGCATGTTCCAATCAGACAATCATGATGAAGGTACCTCAGATTCATAGCTGGCTCAATGCACTACCAATTCTCTGCACTGCCCTTTGGCTTATCTACTGTGCCCAGGGTCTTCAGAAAATGCCTGGCTCCAGTAATTGCATTTTGCAGACTAAGAGGAATACAAATATATCCTTACTTGGACAACTGCCTTATTTAAGCAGAGAACAAGGACATTCTACTATAGCATCTGGCGTTCGTAAAAAGATTACTAACATGCCTAGGGTACACAGTAAACGAAAAGAAATCAAAACTAGTACCCAAGAGATAATATTCCTGGGTGCAAGCTTAAATGCAACTGCCCGGATGGCTTATCTCACGCCAGACAAACAAAGGCAACTGACTACTTATTTCAAAAGGTTGGCAACAAAGACCCAGTTATTTGCAAGAAAAATTCTGCAGGCTTTGGGCTTCATGGCATCCTGCATTCTGCTAATTCCATATGCAAGACTGCGTGTGAGGAAACTTCAATGGTATCTAAAAAGTGTTTGGACTCAACATTGCTACAGCCTGGAAACAATAATTACCCTCATTCCCTGCTTGCAACAGGAATTTCGATGGTGGGCAATGGCCTGTCACCACAACAAGGGACAGCCATTCGCTTTACCTCCAGCCAGGCACATATTAACACCAGATGCATCAGATTATGCCTGGGGGGCCCACATGGCAGGAAGATGTATTCAGGGCACATGGTCCGCAAGCCAAATGCATCTACATATCAATCAAAAAGAGATGCTAGCTGTTCAGAATGCCCTGACAGCCTTCAAGGATCTATTTCATCCAGAACAACTACTAATAAAGACGGACAATACTACAGTCATGTGGTACATAAACAAGCAGGGAGGCACTCATTCCTACCCCCTATGCAGACTAGCCATGAATTTGTGGGACACAGCATTGACTTACCAAGTACATCTGCAGGCACAATTCCTGCCAGGAAAGATAAATACTC
The DNA here is from genome assembly GCF_019279795.1 of Protopterus annectens. Taxonomy (NCBI): domain Eukaryota; kingdom Metazoa; phylum Chordata; order Ceratodontiformes; family Protopteridae; genus Protopterus; species Protopterus annectens. The sequence continues at coordinate 1,908,464,812 of NC_056731.1, forward strand.
TGGCAGACGAACTAAGCAGAAACCTCATGGATCCCCATGAGTGGAAATTGGATCCGCAAGTCTTCAGCGTGATAACAAGGAATTGGGGATGGCCGGACATAGATCTATTTGCCTCCCCTCACAACTGCCAACTGAAGAGATTCTGCACAAGGACTTATCACAAGCAAGCATGGAAAGTGGATGCTCTATCTTTCAGCTGGAAAAACTTAACAGTCTATGCCTTTCCTCCCCTGCCTCTCCTCCCCAAGGTACTCCTAAAAGTCAGACAAGAGAAGCCAAAAATGACTCTGATTGCCCCAGACTGGCCCTGCCAGCACTGGTACCCAATCCTAAGGAACTTGCCTGAATACCCAGCCTGGACATTACCTCAACTTCCTCACTTACTGTCCCAACACAACAATCAGATCCTGCACAGCCAACTCAAGACCTTAAATCTGGTAGCATAGCGGATAATGTAGTCATTCAAAACACACCTCTCTCTAAAGCGGTGATGGATGTTATTTTGGAGGCCTAGTACCAGAAAATCTTATGCTGAAAAATGGAAGAGATTATGTGCTTGAAATCAGGCACAAGGTATTGACACAACTGTACCAAATATTCCTCAGATTTTGTAATATTTAACTGAGATGCTGGACAAAGGCCTATCCTTTTCATCAATTAAGATTCATGCCTCTGCCATTTCAGCCCATTACAATACAGAGCCACCTATTTTTTCTCATCCTTTATTAAGGCAGTACCTCAGAGGAGCCAAAAACTTAAGGCCTCCAAGTAGATCTTCAGTTCCTGCATGGGACCTCAATTATGTCTTGGAAAAACTCGCCCTGCCTCCATTTGAGCCAGTCTCTTCAGTTGATATAAAATTTTTATCATGGAAAACAGCTCTGCTCCTAGCAATAACCTCTGCAAGACGAATCTCAGAGCTACAGGCACTCATGGCTGTGGAACTTTTTATCATTTTCCATCCAGGTAGGGTTTCTCTGAGGACAAACCCGACATTTATGCCTAAGGTAGTGTCCAGTGTGGCCCTTAACCAAACAATTCATTTGCCTACTTTTTACCCAAATCCACAGAACAAGGGTGAGACTTCTGCATTCTTTGGACATGCACAGATAGCTGTGCTTCTACTTGGACAGAACCAAAGCTTTCAGAAGGACAGAGCAATTACTAGTGGCATATGCTGCAGGATCTCAAGGAAAGGCCATCTCAAAGCAGACTATTTCAAAGTGGATAGGCCACTGCATTCATTTCTGCTATTCACAGCATGGTAAATCAGTGCCTAAGGACATTAGGCCACATTCAACCAGAGCAGCAGCCACTTCAGCAGCCTTCCTCAGAGGAGTACCGACCAAAGACATTTTAGAGGCTGCAAGCTGGAGTTCAGTGCACAGTTTTACAAAGCACCATCACTTACCACTCTACTCTAAATCCAGGGCAGGCTTTGCCACTGCAGTTCTGCAGGGCCTCATAGCCGCTCCTAATCCTATTTAGCTCCAGCCTTCCAACCTTAGCTTTGGGATACAACCCAAATGTAATGACTGCAACAGTGAAACACGATGAACATAGTACAGTTTTGTACTTACCATAAATGTAGATGTTCGAGTGTATTCACAGTTGCAGTCCAGGTTACTCTCCCACCATCCCCCTTATCTTTGCTGGAACTTATCTGTACCTCTCTATTGTATACAACCTATGTGGTGTATTTGCTCGTAGATGAAGGAAAAGTTTACCTTTGTGCATGCATGCTTTATTGACATATTTTTAGCCTTCCCTTTTGGGGGCACCTGACATCTGGGGCAAGAAAAAAATGGCGTCGGCTGCATCTTTTATACCCCTGACGCACTGACGTCAGGGAGGAGGTGACAGCAACCAACGCCGGATCTAGACTTGGGAATTCAGGCCGACTGCGGGTAGCCTGCCAGCAGGATAACCCAATTGAAATGACTGCAACAATGAATACACTCGAACATCTACATTTATGGTAAGTACACAACTGTACTTTCTGGACACTGATGTGCGTTGCCTTTAAGGTTTTGGTCATAGCTGTGGAAGGCCTTGTGTTTGTCTTTAGACTGTTTAGGCTATCTTGACATCACTGGACTTGGTTAGTCCTCTGTTTAGTTTAGAGAGCTCGTACCATTATGGAAGTTGTTCTTCCTGATTTTAAACATGACTCTCTTCCTTCTGTTGTTGATTTTCGTGTTTCACTGTTGCAGTCATTACTCTTGGGTTATCCTGCTGGCAGGCTACCCGCAGTCAGCCAGAATTCCAAGATGCACCCAACACCATTTTCTTCAGTCTTTCTTGCCGCGCGGTGCCCGAAGCAAAAGCAGTTCGCAAGTGCCGGTCGGCCGACTCCTGAGATTTTCAAATCCGAATTTCAGAACCGAAGTCTTCATTAAAGCTAAGTACCCCGTTGGGGAAACTTTTTTCTTGCTCCAGACCAATGTCAGAAAAAGTTAACAATTGCATTTCTTGTGGGAAGCAAATACTTCATAAGGATTTTCACTCTTACTGTATTCCTTACCTAGGCCCTGATCACAGCATTGCTAGCTGTCGGTTTTGTGCTAGATTTAACCAACGCACTATTAAGCTTCGGTTCGATTTTGCATTTCATTACTTTGGCCAAAGATTCAATTATATTATGCTGTCGGAACAGCCGACCGGAGTTTACAAAAAACGCAAGGACAAGGAAAAGGATAGGCATCCGAGGTCCAAAACTGACGGCGAGGCCTCCGTTAGGCCAGTCGCTGGTTCTCAGTGAGGCGTTTTTGCAGCCCCTGGCGCCCGCTACCTCAGAGCCGCAGGCTGCTTCCAACTCCCATGTGGAGCCGACTGGGCCTCTGGAAACTCAAGGTATTGGACACTCGGAAATCATTCCCTCAGATGGGTCCAGAGCTGCTGAGCAGGCATCTGCTTCTAAGGGTGTCTTCAGACCTACACAACTATATGTTAAGCCATCTACAGCTTCAAAGACGAAGACTAAAACAGCTCTAAAGACAAAGAAACAAGTACAGCATTTTCCTATTCAGACTTCCATGCCTAAAAACAGATGGTTAAAATGGCCGAAGACCTAATTACTTTGATCAGGGGTTCCCATCCCCCTCCTGATAGGAGGCCTAGGCAAGAGACAGAATATGATTCTTCTGATCAGGTTTCTATTTCCTCTGATTCCTCTTCTGAACAGGATTATTCCATGCTTCCCTATGAGGACTCTGATGCTGACGAATCCATTCCTTCAGCCTCTCCTCCTGAGGATTAATCTTTTGGGGAAACCCTGCATACCATGAGGGAGCATTTCCACTGGGAGAGCCAAGATTATTCTGAATCTAAGAGAAGGCTCAGAGACTTTCTGCTACTTCCTCAGCACAGACCCCTTGCTATTCCACCTGTTCTAGACCTTGTCGATGTATTTTCAGAGTCCAGCCTGTCCCCTGACTCTTTACCCCCCTGCACCTGCTAAGCCAGACAGATACTACAGGGTCCCGGATTCTCTTAAATTCCTATATAAAAACCCCGCTGCTGACCCAGAAACTATATCTCAGGGTCCCAAAGGGGTCAAAGCTTCCACTGCAAAAAAAACCCTGTCCCCTCTGATAGGGATTTTAGGGCTCTGGACAGATGGGGGAAAAAGTTTGCAATTCTGCTACCTTGGCTGTAAGGGCTTTAAATTGTCAGTTTCATATGCTTAAATATCAGCAATATTTAATGTCACTGCTTAAACAGAAATTGTTGACAAATACTGAATGTTCAGAGAACACGGAAATGCAGGATTTATTGCATGTAGCTGAACAAGTGGAAAAGCATACTTTGCAATGTGGTTATGATTCACTGGAGGCCTCTTGCAGGGCCACTGTTGCACGATGTTCGTGTTTCACTGTTGCAGTCATTATGTTTGGGTTATCCTGCTGGCAGGCTACCTGCAGTCAGCCCGAGTTCCAAGTCTAGGTCCAGCGTCGGTTGCTGTCACATCCTCCCTGACGTCAGTGTGTCAGGGGAATAAAAGATGCAGCCCACGCCATTTTCTTCAGTCTTTCTTGCCGTGCGGTGCCCGAAGCAAAAGCAGTTCGCAAGTGCCGGTCAGCCGACTCCTGAGATTTTCAAAGCTGAATTTCAGAACCGAAGTCTTCATTAAAGCTAAGTACCCCGTTGGGGAAACTTTTTTCTTGCTCCAGACCAATGTCAGAAAAAGTTAACAATTGTATTTCTTGTGGGAAGCAAATACTTCATAAGGATTTTCACTCTTACTGTATTCCTTGCCTAGGCCCTGATCACAACGTTGCTAGCTGTCGGTTTTGTGCTAGATTCAACCAACACACTATCAAGTGTCGGTTCGATTTTGCTTTTCATTACTTTGGCCGAAGATTTAATTATATAATGCCGGCGGAACAGCCGACAACCGGAGTTTACAAAAAACACAAGGAACAAGGGTAGGCATCCGAGGTCCAAAACCGACGATGAAGCCTCCTCTAGGCCATTCGCCGGTTCTCAGTGAGACACTTTCGCAGCCCCTGGCACCCGCTACTTCAGAGCCACAGGCCACTACCATCTCCCATGTGGAGCCGACTGGGTCTCTGGATACTCAAGGTATTGGACACTCGGAAATCAATCCTTCAGATGGGTCTGGAGCCACTGAGCAGGCATTGGCTTCTGAGGGTGTGTTCAGACCTGCACAACTATTTATTAAGCCAAGGCAAAGAGTAAAGCAGCTCTAAAGACAAAGAAACAAGTACAGCATTCTCCTATTCAGACTTCCATGCCTAAAAAACAGATGCTCAAAATGGCCGAAGACCTAATTACTTTGATCAGGGGCTCCCATCCCCCTCCTGATAAGAGGCCTAGGCAAGAGACAGAGTATGATTCTTCTGATCAGGTATCTATTTCCTCTGATTCCTCTTCTGAACAGGATGTCTCCATGCTTCTCTATGGGGATTCTGATGCTGAAGAATACATTCCTTTAGCCTGTCCTCCTGAGGACTGCTCCTTTAGGGAAACACTGCATACTATGAGGGAGCATTTCCACTGGGAGAGCCAAGATTATTCTGAGTCCAAGAAAAGGCTCAGAGACTTCCTGCTTCTTCCTCAGCATAGACCCCTTGGCATTCCTCCTGTTTTAGACATTGTAGATGATGTATTTTCAGAGTCCGGACTATCCCCTGACTCTCTACCCCCTGCACCTGCTAAGCCAGACAGATACTACAGGGTCCCGGAGTCTCATAAATTCCTATATAAAAACCCCGCTCCAGACCCAAAACTATATTTCAGGGTCCCAAGGGGGGTTAAGGCTTCCACTGCAAAAAACCCTGTCCCCCCTGATAGGGATTCTAGGGCTCTAGACAGATGGGGGGAAAAAAGTATACACTTCTGCCACCTTGGCTGTAAGGGCTTTAAATTGTCAATTTCATATGCTTAAATATCAGCAATATTTAATGTCACTACTTAAACAGAAAATGTTGACAAATACTGAATGTTCAGAGAACAAGGAATTGCAGGATTTATTGCATGCAAATGATTCACTGGAGGCCTCTTGCAGGGCCGCTGTTACAGGTTCTGTTATTAGAAGGTATGCTTGGTTAAAGGAACAAAATCTGCCTGATCATGTTAAAGCAAAATTATTAGATGCACCATTACAGCATGATACTTTGTTTGGTACTAAAGCAGAAGAGGTATTGAAAAAATGGAGGATAAAGCAAAATCCATGCAGACAAGTCAAGGATTTCTTACAGGTACAGCCACCCAGGTTTAGCAGGAACTGGCCTTCTAAAAATTGATTCTTTCCAGTCTCAGACAGACCACAAAGAGGCAGATACAGGCGTCCCAGAGGCAGATCTCAGCCCCAAGGCTCATACAGGCCTAAACAATGGGGTGCTCCTACCTCCAAAAGTGGAGAAGACAAATCACAGCCTTACAGGAAACAGTCCCAATGACTTTCCTCTACCAGTTCCAAGCAGTTTCCTTTTGACTCCCCCCTTAGGGGGGAAAACTAGCACTTTTTTCATCAAATTGGCAAATGGTTACCCAAGACAAATGGGTTCTGAACATAGTGTCCCAAGCCTACAGGTTCCATTTTCACACCCTACCAAGGTCAAAGGGCATGCCAGACTTGCCACACAATCAATGCGCAGAGGCACAAAAACAAATTACAGCCCTCATGGACATGATGGCCATTCAGCAAGTACCACAACAAGAGCAGGGGCAAGGATTTTACTCCAAACTTTTTCTAGTACCCAGGAAGGACAAAACCTGGAGACCAATTCTGGACCTACCTATACTAAATACGTTTCTGGAAGTTCCAAAATTCAAGATATTGACTCTTCAGCAGCTACTGCCCATGCTGGGCAAGAGGGCTTGGCTAGTAACTTTGGACCTGAAAGAGGCATACCTGCATGTCCCAGTCAGACAATCTTGCAGAAGATACCTCAGATTCATTGCTGGCACAATGCATTACCAATTCTCTGCACTGCCCTTTGGCTTATCTACTGCACCCAGGGTCTTTACAAAATGCCTGGCACCAGTAATTGCGTTTTGCAGACAAAAAGGAATTCAAATTTATCCCTAGTTGGACGACTGTCTAATTCAAGCAGAGAACAAAGACACTCTTCTAAAGCATCTGGCGTTTGTAAAAAGATTACTAATTGGCCTATGGTACACAGTAAACGAAAAGAAATCAAAACTAGTGCCCTCTCAAGAGATAATATTCCTGGGCGCAAGCTTAAATACAACTGCCAAGATGGCTTATCTCACGCCTGACAAACAAAAACAACTAACTACTTACTACAAGAAATTGGCAACAAAAACCCACTTATCTGCAAGGAAAATCTTGCAGGCCTTGGGTTTCATGGCATCCTGCATTCTACTAATTCCATATGCCAGACTGCATATGAGGAAACTACAATGGTATCTGAAAAGTGCTTGGACTCAGCATTGCCACAGCCTGGAGACAGTAATTGCACTCATTCCCTGCCTACAACAGGAGTTTCGATGGTGCAGAAGCCTGTCACCACAACAAGGGTCTGCCATTCAGTTTACCCACAGCCAGACAAACACTGACAACAGATGCATCAGATTATGCCTGGGGGGCCCATATGGCAGGAAAATATTCAGGGCACAAGGCCTGCAAACCAGATGCATCTTCACATCAATCAAAAAGAGATACTAGCTGTTCAAAATGCCCTGACAGCTTCCAAGGACCTGCTTCATCCATGACAATTACTCATAAAGACAGACAACACTATGGTTATGTGGTACATAAACAGGGAGGTACTCATTCCTACCCCCTCTGCAGACAAGCAATGACATTATGGGACACAGCATTGGCCTTTCAAGTTCACCTGCAAGCACAATTCCTGCCTGGAAAAACAAATACTCTGGCAGACGAACTAAGCAGGAACCTCATGGATCCCCATGAATGGAAACTGGATCCACAAGTCTTCAGGATGATAATAAGGAAATGGGGATGCCCAGACATAGATCTATTTGCCTCCCCTCACAACTGTCAATTGCAGAGATTTTGCACAAGGATTTACCACAAGCAAGCATGGAAAGTGGACGCCCTATCATTCAGCTGGAAAAATCTAACAGTATATGCTTTTCCCCCACTGCCACTCCTTCCCAGAGTACTCCTAAAGGTCAGACAAGAAGCCAAAAATGATTCTGATTGCACCAGACTGGCCACGCCAATACTGGTACACAATCCTGAAGAGCTTGTCTCAAGGTCCAGCATGGATATTGCCTCAAACTTCTCCCTTGCTGACCCAACAAAACAATCAGATCCTGCACAGCCAACTCAGGGCCTTAAATTTGGCAGCATGGCGAATAATGTAGCCTTTCTGAACACTCCTCTTTCAAAAGCTGTTATGGATGTCATCTTGGAGGCCAGGAGGCCCAGTACCAGAAAGTCTTATGCAGAAAAATGGAAGAGATTCTGTGCTTGGAACCAGAAACAAGGCATTGACACGACTGTACCAAACATTCCTCAGATTTTACAATACCTGACTGAGATGCTGAACAAAGGCCTTTCTTTCTCATCAATTAAGATTCATGCCTCTGCCATTTCTGCACATTACAGTACGGAACCACCTATTTTTTCTCACCCTTTAATAAGGCAGTACCTCAGAGGGGCCAAAAACATTAGGCCTCCAAGGAGAGCACCAATTCCGGCCTGGGACCTCAATTTTGTTTTGGAAAAACTCACACTGCCTCCTTTCGAGCCAGCATCAACAATGGATATTAAATTCTTATCCTGGAAAACAGCTCTGCTCCTAGCCATTACCTCTGCAAGGCGAGTCTCTGAGTTACAAGCACTCATGGCTGTGGAACCTTTCATCATTTTTCATCCAGACAGGGTTTCTCTGAGGACAAACCCTACATTTATGCCTAAGGTTGTGTCCATTGTGGCCTTCAATCAAACCATTCACTTGCCTACCTTTTACCCAAATCCACAGAACAAGGGTGAGAAAATTCTGCATTCTTTGGACATACACAGGCAGTTACTTTTCTACTTGGACAGAACTAAAGCTTTCAGAAAGACTGAACAACTTCTAGTGTCATATGCTGCAGGATCACAAGGAAAGGCCATCTCAAAACAGACTACTTCTAAATGGATAGGCCATTGCATCCGTTTCTGCTATTCACAACATGGCAAATCAGTGCCTAAGGGCATTAGGCCTCATTCCACCAGAGCAGCAGCCACTTCAGCAGCCTTCCTCAGGGGAGTACCAACCAAAGAAATCTTAGAGGCTGCAACTTGGAGTTCAGTGCACACCTTTACAAAGCACTACCACTTGCCTCTCTAAGTCCAGAGCAGGCTTCGCCATTGCAGCTCTGCAGGGCCTCTTAGCCTCTCCTAATCCTATTTAGCCCAGCCACCCTTCCTCAGCTTTGGTATTCAACCCAAGAGTAATGACTGCAACAGTGAAACACGGTGAACATAGTACAGTTGTGTACCTACCATAAATGTAGATGTTAGAGTGTATTCACTGTTGCAGTCCAGGTTACCCACCCACCTTCCCCCTTCTCTTTGCTGGGATTTATCTGCACTTCTCTATCCTATACAACCTTTTTGGTGTATTTGGTTGTAGATGAAGGAAATGTTATTTTTGTGTCCATTTCTTATTGATATATTTTTCAGCCTACTTATTTCGTGCACCTGACATCTGGGGCAAGAAAAACTGAAGAAAATGGCGTTGGCTGCATCTTTTATACCCCTGGCGCACTGACGTCAGGGAGGAGGCGACAGCAACCGACGCCGGACCTAGTCTTTGGAACTTGGGCCAACTGCGGGTAGCCTGCCAGCAGGATAACCCAAGAGTAATGACTGCAACAGTGAATACACTCGAACATCTACATTTATGGTAGGTACACTTCTGTACTTTCTGTTATTAGAAGGCATGCTTGGTTAAAGGAACAGAATCTGCCTGATCATGTTAAAGCAAAATTATTAGATGCTCCTTTACAGCATGATACTTTGTTTGATACTAAATTAGAAGAGGTGTTGACAAAAATGGAGGATAAAGTAAAATCCATGCAGACAGTTAAGGATTTCTTACAGGTACAGCCACCCAGATTTAGCAGGAACTGGCCTTCTAAAAACTGGTCCTTTCCAATGTCAGACAGACCACAAAGAGGCAGATACAGGTATCCCAGAGGGAGATCTCCGCCCCAAGGCTTATACAGGCCTAAACAATGGGGTGGTCCTACCTCCAAAAGTGGAGAAGACAAATCACAACTGTACAGGAAACAGTCCCAATGACTTTCCTCTGCCTGATCCAAGCACTTTTCTTTTGGCAGCCCCCTTAGAGGGAAAACTAGCACTTTTTTCATCAAATTGGCAAATGGTTACCCAAGACAAATGGGTCTTGAACATAGTGTCCCAAGGCTACAAGTTCCATTTTCACACCCTACAAAGGTCAAAAGGTATGCCAGACCTGCCACACAATCAATGGGCAGAGGCACAAAAGCAAATTACTGCCCTCATGGACATGAGGGCCATTCAACAAGTACCACAACAAGAGCAGGGACAAGGATTTTACTCCAGACATTTCTTAGTGCCCAGAAAGGACAAAACCTGGAGACCAGTACTGGACCTGTCTATACTAAATACGTTTCTGGAAGTTCCAAAATTCAAGATGTTGACTCTTCAGCAGCTACTGCCCTTGCTGGGCTAGAAGGCTTGGCTCGTAACTTTGGACCTAAAAGAGGCATACCTGCATGTCCCAATCAGACAGTCTTGCAGAAGATACCTCAGATTCATAGCTGGCTCAGTGCACTACCAATTCTCTGCACTGCCCTTTGGCTTATCTACTGCGCCCAGGGTCTTGACAAAATGCCTGGCACCAGTAATTGCGTTTTGCAGACAAAGAGGAATTCAAATATATCCCTACTTGGACGACTGCCTTATTCAACCAGAGAACAAAGACATTCTTCTAAAGCATCTGGCGTTTGTAAAAAGATTACTAATTGGCCTACGGTACACAGTAAACAAAAAGAAATGAAAACTAGTGCCCTCTTAAGAGATAATATTCCTGGGTGCAAGCTTAAATACAACTGCCCAGATGGCTTATCTCACACCAGGCAAACAAAAACAACTGACTTCTTACTTCAAAAAATTGGCAACAAAAACCCACTTATCTGCAAGGAAAATCCTGCAGGCCTTGGGTTTCATGGCATCTTGCATTCTACTAATTCCATATGCCAAACTGCATATGAGGAAACTACAATGGTATCTAAAAAGTGTTTGATCTCAGCATTGCCACAGCCTGGAGACAGTAATTACACTCATTCTCTGCCTGCAACAGGAGTTACGATGGTGGGCAGAAGCCTGTCACCACAACAAGGGTCTGCCATTCAGTTTACCCACAGCCAGACAGACACTGACAACGGATGTATCAGATTATGCCTGGGGGGCCCATATGGCAGGAAAATGTATTCAGGGCACATGGCCTGCAAGCCAGATGCATCTTCACATCAATCAAAAAGAGATGCTAGCTGTTCAAAATGCCCTGACAGCTTTCAAGGATCTACTTCAACCAGGACAGCTACTGATAAAGACAGACAATACTACGGTCATGTGGTACATAAACAAGCAGGGAGGTACACATTCCTACCCCCTATGCAGACAAGCAATGACCTTATGGGACACAGCTTTGGCTTATCAAGTTCACCTGCAGGCACAATTTCTGCCAGGAAAAACAAATACTCTGGCAGATGAACTAAGCAGAAACCTCATGGATCCCCATGAACGGAAACTGGATCCACAAGTCTTCAGCATGATAACAAGGAAATGGGGATGCCCAGACATAGATCTATTTGCCTCCCCTCACAACTGCCAATTGCAGAGATTTTGAACAAGGATTTATCACAAGCAAGCATGGAGAGTGGACGCCCTATCCTTCAGCTGGAAACATCTAACAGTATATGCCTTTCCTCCACTGCCTCTCCTTCCCAGGGTACTCCTAAAGGTCAGACAAGAGAAGCCAAAAATTGTACAGATTGCACCAGACTGGCCACGCCAGCACTGGTACCCAATCCTAAAGAGCTTGTCTCAAGGTCCAGCATGGATATTGCCTCAAACTTCTCACTTGCTGACTCAACAAAACAATCGGGTCCTGCACAGCCAACTCAGGACCTTAAATCTGGCAGCATGGTGGATAATGTAGCCATTCAGAACACTCCTCTTTCAAAAGCTGTTAAGGATGTTATCTTGGAGGCCAGATGGCCCAGTACCAGAAAATCTTACGCAGTAAAATGGAAGAGATTCTGTGCTTGGAACCAGGAACAAGGCATTGACACGAGTGTACCAAATATCCCTCAGATTTTACAATACCTAACTGAGATGCTGAACAAAGGCCTTTCTTTCTCATTGATTAAGATTCATGCCTCTGCCATTTCATCCCATTACAATATGGAGCCACCTATCTTTTCCCATCCTTTAATAAGGCAGTACCTCAGAGGGGCCAAAAACATCAGGCCTCCAAGGAGAGCACCAATTCCGGCATGGGACCTCAATTATGTTTTGGAAAAACTCACACTGCCTCCTTTTGAGCCAGCCTCAACAGCTGATATAAAATTCTTATCCTGGAAAACAGCTCTGCTCCTAGCAATAACCTCTGCAAGACGAGTCTCTGAGTTACAAGCACTCATGGCTGTGGAACCTTTTATCATTTTTCATCCAGACAGGGTTTCTCTGAGGACAAACCCAACATTTATGCCTACCTTTTATCCAAACCCACAGAACAAGGGTGAGAAAATTCTGTATTCTTTTGACATACACAGGCAGTTACGCTTCTACTTGGACAGAACTAAATCTTTCAGAAAGACTGAGCAACTTTTAGTGACATATGCTGCAGGATCACAAGGAAAGGCTATCTCAAAACAGAGCATTTCTAAATGGATAGTCCATTGCATCCGTTTCTGCTATTTTCAACATGGCAAATCAGTGCCTAAGGGCATTAGGCCTCATTCTACCAGAGCAGCAGCCTTCCTTAGAGGAGTACCAACCAAAGACATCTTAGAGGCTGCAACTTGGAGTTCAGTGCACACTTTCACAAAGCACTACCACTTACCTCTTTACTCTAAATCCAGAGCAGGCTTTGCCACTCAGTTCTGCAGGGCCTCGTAGCCTCTCCTAATCCTATTTAGCCCAGCCACCCATCCTCAGCTTTGGGATTCAACCCAAGAGTAATGACTGCAACAGTGAAACACGATGAACATAGTACAGTTGTACCTACCATAAATGTAGATGTCCGAGTGTATTCACTGTTGCAGTCCAGGTTACCCACCCACCATCCCCCTTTTCTTTGTTGGGACTTATCTGTGCTTCTCTATCCTATACAACCTATGTGGTGTATTTGGTTGTAGATGAAGGAAATGTTATTTTTGTCCATGCATACTTATTGGCATATTTTTTCAGCCTATCAATTTGGGGGCACCTGACATCTGGGGCAAGAAAAACTGAAGAAAATGGCATCGGCTGCATCTTTTATACCCCTGGCGCACTGACGTCAGGGAAGAGGTGACAGCAATCGACGCCGGACCTAGACTTTGGAATTTTGGCCAACTGCGGGTAGCCTGCCAGCAGGATAACCCAAGAGTAATGACTGCAACAGTGAATACACTCGAACATCTACATTTATGGTAGGTACACAACTGTACTTTTTTCTTTCGGCTTTTGCTGGTTAGGGGTCGCCACAGCAGAACTCCATTCCGCTGATTGGCAGTCGATTTTTATGGTGACGAGGTGCCAGCTCAACACCCAACCTTCAACGAAGGCATGCTCATTCATGCATGTCTTTCAAACGCCACTCGACTGCTGGGAGGACATATTTGTGTTGTACCTTATTAAGGTTAGGATTCTACCAGTGTGTTTTGTTTTTAGAGTTGTGTTTTTGGGCTTACTTGTAGTAGGTACAGCAGCCTCTATACAGCCATTTTACATGGTTGTACAGGGGCTGTGCGAACAATTCAGCACAGGTTGCTATGAAGTTTGGGTTGTGAGCGCCACTGAATTTTGAAATACTATCGCTTAAATAGGGTGTAGTTTGTTTTGGAATAACTTAACCTTGCAGGGTTTATTGTGATTACCAATTTGTTTTTTTTATTTAGGAGACTACTAGTGAAGATGTGAAATGGAGGGGGGGGGGGCCTAGTGGTGGTCTCCCTTATCTCTGAGTACCAGTTCCAGTATGTTTGAACATCTGGTGGGTGACGCTCAATCTGGTTAAGGGTATTTGTGTTAGTCCAGGAATTGTTGTGCCTGTGAGTATGAGGCAGTGTATGTATGGACAGTGACCTGTAGGTCACTAGGATATGGTATGGACTTTCTGTGGTGATTTGCACATGGGTAAATTCCAAGGCATCATCCTGTTTAACCAGCATAGGTAATACTTTTGTTTTCACTAGGAAAAACTAATAATGACCACAGTTAACTCTTCATGGTCAAAGCAGAAGGACTGGTGCAGTTAATGGGGTTTACTTAGAGAGTGAGAAACCTTACTATTGTGTATTAAAATCATTTAATGGTTTCTGTTAGCCATTTACATTAACATTTATTTCTGTTATCCTCGTATATTTTGGAGTATAAAGTTCACTTTGTGACCATTTCTTGATAGATGCAGTTATAACATCAAGGTGATCATTTGCAAGGACTGAGTGAGTACACAACTGTGAATAGTGCATATATCACTAACATGAGTGATACTTTAGTTTGGTCAGCTTGAAAAAAACGCAAAATATTTACTTTTTGGTGGAAATAGTTGCTATTAGATGAAACAGATGGAAAAAGAGAGTATCCAAATGGCTATGTAAGACTGCTTAGAGACACCTAGCAGTATAAAACAATGTATCTGTATCCATATGAAGTCTTGCAATGATTTTTTTTAGAATATTTCACAACCCTCAACTACAGAATGCACTCCATTTGTCAAAACCATACACATCATTTATTATTTATGTTGACAAAGAAATGTATTTAGTCCTTTGTGTTACACTTATGAGCAAAGTATATTTTTCAGGAGGTTTTAAATTTTCTTTTGTCTTTCTACAGTTTCTTGTGCCAAACTGAAAAAGAAAAAACACTGGTTTAATGCACTCTATGTGGAAATCAGTTCAGAAAGAGAAACCAAGAAAACAGCAAAAGCAAATAGTTCCTGTAACCCAAAATGGGAAGAACACTTGACTTTGTAAGTAAAATCCTGAAATATCTTACTTTTAACAATGACTTTGTAGCATATGCTACCAAAAGTATTGGGACCCAACACAGGACTTAATCCTTGGAGTGGCATCCCCATCATCATTTTGTGGTGTGCATATGTTAGACAATATCAGGGTGTTCAGTGTAGTGTTTCACATTTTGAGTTATTGTATGGTTCTTTTTTATCAGTCTGTATTTGCTAGTCTCTTCCTCAGAAGTCCAGATTAGAGAGGTGGCAACTCCTTGAAAATTTTGATGCTGTCCAGTATCATTGGTTCTTTGTCTCAGAAAGAGTTGAACTAGTTCTCAGTCTCAGAGAGAGTTTAATTAGTGTAGCTTTTCAGCTGTTTTCCCCGGTAGGTAAACATGACATACTTCAGACCAGATTGTAATGGTGGTGCAGTCTTTTATTTATTTTTTTTTCCTCCTCAAAATATTTTTATGTAGTGAGGTTATGGGTTTTACATTTGTTTACTTTCCTCTTTCACATTTAAGTCCCCACCCATAGCCACTGACCTTTCTGCCATCTGTATGTCAGACACAGATGTTCTTCTGTTCACTTATTTGCTGCAGTATTCTTAACCTGAGGGATCTCCCGTTTGAAGGAGACCCGATGTCAGCCAGTGTACAAAAGCCTTATGCTACTGTAGGGTATGGGGGGCGTCACATATAAGCTGTTTTCGGATGTAGGCCATAAAAGTGACATACGTACATGCCATACTCAGAACTTTTCTGCCAACAGAACGCCATTCCAATTGATCTGATTTTCAGCATTTGCAACATCAACCTTTTGCCAGATGAAGTGCCCCATTGGGGAATATTTTCTCTTACTGCTGCTTTGGTTATGTTATCCAAGAAGGGTAAGTGCCAGTGTGGAAGACGAATTCCACAGGAGGACAGCCATTCTACGACCACAAGTCCTGTACCATTTGCCAGTCCTTCGTACTTAAGACCCTTAGAAGCAGGCTGTCCTCTCTTGCTAGTTATTTAGACAACCAACAGCTTAAGTTGCTGGCTAAGCATATGGAGGATACCTTAAGGTCCAATGCCGAGCCAGTGAAACACAAGGCCAAGAAACTTCTGCCTACGGCTTCCGCTGCACCTCCACTATTAGACATTTCTCCCAAGGTGTTTGTCAAACTGGAAGCTCGTCCGACTTCAGGCACGGATTCACAGGCCAAGCCCGTTTATGAGGTCGCCTTAACTTCGGCTGCTACCTTATCTGTGGAGGTTGAACAGACATCTGATCAGGATGTCAAAGGGGGGGAATCCTAGGCTCAAAATTATGCAGGGTCCAAGAGAGTACCTTGCACTCTAGCAAGAGAAGAGATTGAGTCGGACACTTTTGAATGTAGGCTTCCATCTGGTCCTCAGATGTTGTATAAGATCATTTCTCCTGCAAAGGAAAAACAAAACAAACAAGCATTTGTCCCCTGCCAGAGAGGCCCCTACTGATTAGCAGGCCTTTTCTCAAAGCTTGTTTCAGGTCTTCACAGCGCTCAAGCTGCCATCCTCTCATCCTCCTCCTACAACTGCTCCCCAACCTCCTCAGAAAAGAATTAGGGATAATGACTCTTCTGATAAATTTTCCTCTGAAGAAGAATCTTTGGATTATTCTATGCAAATTCCCTCTCCCCAGGAATATGTTTCCTCTGAAGAGGAGTTAGTTGATGCTGACTTCCCTGAAAATGGGAGAACACTGTGAGGCACTTCCCAAATTTCTGATGTCCAGAAAAGACATTGTCAACTTCTACAAGTTGATGTGCCCGGCTCCTCTGCAGTTCCACCTGTGCATTCCAGTATGCCTTTCACAATGCTTCACAAACCCCAGACTCCTAGGCCCAGCCCCGAAGACCCAGATCATTTGAACAAGTTCCCTGAGGATTGTAAATTCCTCTTTAGGTGTCCTGCTGCAGACCGAACAGTCATTTCTGTGATTACAGATAAACCATCTAGGATGCTTCCCTCTACCATCCTTCTTCCATCAGAAAAAGAAAGTAGAACCCTTGAGAGACTGGGTAAAATGCCTATACTTCAGCCACTTTGGCTTTCAGGGCCATCAGTTATCAGGCACATGACTAAGTACTCCTTACAGCTTTTGTCTCAGGCATCTAGTCCCATTGCAGATCTCGATTCAGAAGGAAAAGCCTTGGCTCTATCTATCCTCAGAGCTTCCTTCCAACTGGCAAGACATTTCATTAAATGCAGCTATGATGCTGAGGAGGTTTGTGCCAAGGCAGCAGTTACGGGTTCAATTCTTAGAAGAGTTTCCTGGCTCAGGTTGCAGCCCCTCCAGGATAACTTCAAGTCTGGGTTAATGGATGCACTATGAGATAATTTAACCTTATTTGGTAAGGCAACCATGTCTGTCTCCAAGTCCCTACAGGAAAAAAAACAAGGAACTGGAGGAGTTGGAACACATCCTGAAATCTCCTGTGCCCAGCTTTCATAGGAATTTCCCATCTAAGCCTGTTTTTGTTCATAGTCCCACCCAGCACTCCTCTGGTAAGTCCTCGAAAGGAGGCAAGAGACAGCAGAAGCCTAGGGGTTCTCAGCCACCCTCAGAACAAAGGCTTTGGGAGCTTTGGCAACTGGACTGCATTCAAAAGCTTCCTCAGACCACAAGAGGGAAAGGCTTCTATTCAATAATGTTCTTAGTACCCAGAAAGGATGGCTCCGGGAAACCAATACTAGATTTAATCCCACCTTCAGAATGTTGACACTCCAAACTCTATTCCCCCTTATCCTTCCACAAGAATACATGTCATCTGTAGATATAAAGGATGCTTACCTTCACATCCCCATTCACCCCAGGTTCAGGAAATTCTTATCTTTTTCTGTGGCTTCCTGGCACTTTCAGTTTTCTGCCTTGCCCTTTGTTCTTTCTACAGCACCAGGTGTATTCACAAAATGCCTGGCTCCAGTAATTGCACACTTTTGGGCATCCAGATTTTTCCATACTTAGACCTGCTCTTACAGGCCCCAGCTTCCCACACTTTACTCCACAACCTGGAAACCACCAATGTTATGTTGCCCTATCTCACCTTCATTCTTACTGGTTGGGTTCAGAGCCGATCCTCAGCTCCAACTCGCCCTCATGCTATAGTTCGATGTTTTTCACTTGGCTCATGGCTGAACACCTATCTCGTCATGCAGTGTGTGATTTCCCAGATCTCATTTGCCACTTAACAAGATCGGAGGTTCTTCATCTTGGCCGTGGCTAAGTTTTTTTGGAAATTTTGTATATCTTGTATTTTCTTAACTGTTATTGTTCTTTAGTTAGTTATAGCTGATTTATATAGATATGTTTTCTTTCTGGTGTTTGCTGTTTTCACTATACATTACCGTGATTGCTGCTTAATTGGCCGTCGCCTTTAGTCGCAGGCCTATTTTCTTCTCTGTCCTGTCGTAGATCTTTAGTGTTTTTTTTTCGTGTGTGCGCATTTTCTTTATTAGCTATACTATATATATATATATATATATATATATATATATGTGTGTGTGTGTGTGTATATATATATATATATATATATATATATATATATATATATATATATATATAGAGATGTGTATGTATATATATATATATATATATACACAGATGTATATAAATAGATGTGCTGTGAGTTTATATTCTTATAGAGTGTTGTTTAGGCTTGACATATTATGGGCGTTATTCAATTTATATATATATTTTTTTGTAGTTAGTGCTTTCAGTTTATAGTGTTTTTGTAGTCTCTGCTTCCTTCTCATAATGTCTAAGAAAAGTAGAGAAGAAGGAACCAAAGCTGTCTGGCATTAAAAAGTGTCAAAAATGTTCGCAAAAAATGCCTTTAACTGGTGGTCATAGCATTTGTGTTCATTTCTTGGGGACCATTCACCTTCAGGAGTCATGTACCTTCTGTCATTCTTTCAGTTCACGAGTATTGCAAGAGAGAAAGAATAAATTAATAGTCAGAGGGCTACTGAAAACTCCATTCTCTGAAGCTTTAGAAAGTCAGTGTACCTCCTCTAAGACTAAGTCTCCTTCTGCAAAAGGTGACAAACCTTCTAAAAGACCTTCTTCCTCATCTGGTCATTCAGAACCACTAGAGAAAATATCAAAATTCTTTTCAGACAAATCAATCTCTTCGGCTCCACAGCATTTGCTCAACAGTTTTCAGAGCCGAGAGAGACTAGCTTTTGGAGCTGGTCCACTGAATTATTACCGGTCTCCCCCACCTTAAGATCTCCCATATTGGAGAGATCACGCTCACCTACCATTTCCTCCAGGTCCTCCAGAAGCCTATCTGATGATGATGTGGGTAGGGTGGTGCGCAGACTACTAAAGTCGCCGGTCCTGGCTAAATTATTTTAGTCTCCAACCCAACCGTTTCCGGGGCCAGCTAAGACTCTCTCATCCACATTGATTCCTCCTCCGAGCCAAGCTGGATCTTCGGAGCCAGAGTGCCAGGTACTGTTTGTTGTAGAATCTTCAGTCCCGAGACCCATCCAGGAGATTTCGGAACTCTTGTCTGCTCAGACACCTTTGGTGCCGTCTGGGGTGTCTAGGAGCCGAAGCTCTCCGGTTGATTCCGGGGAGGACGTTCGGACCACTCTCGCTTCAGTTCCTAGCTTACCTTTTGGGGCATCAGCACGGGTGAGCTCGGCTCCTATATCTGGCTCGGAGCTGGTCTCGTTGGAGCCAAGGATTCCTTCTACTTCTTCGGAACTGGGGGCATCCTTAGAGATGGAGGGACCTGCTTTTGAGCTGATGAGTATGCTGTCCCCGCCTACAGCTCTACACAAGGGTGCTGGTAGTCTTCCCCCTAAGACACCAGTCTCTGTCTCTGCACCACCCATCCATCCACAGGACAGCAGAGATTCCGGGCCTAAGGGGAGCCACATCAGGAGAGTCACACTCTCCCAAGACCTCCCTAGAATACCCTTCTGAGGAGGCTTCTCGGAAGAGAAACATGCAAGAGGAAGCATGTGGACTCAGACGAGTCAGTCATCTCAGACACTGACCTCGGAGTCAGAAGTGTCCCCATGGTCACTCTCTGAAGATATCTCCTTTGCAGATGTCTTAGAAATCCTGAAACAGAGAGGTGACTGAAAGCCCATCAACCCTTCTGATAAGGAGTCTGTGTACCTGTCAACCTTCGGCCTCCTGGGTGTCTCTGCTTTTTGATGAACTAATGGAATTTGTTACTCGAAAGGCATGGGAGTCACCAGACACAATGGAACCAGTCCCTCAGAGGCCAAATAAATTTATAACAGCTCCATCAGACAAAGACTTTCTTACTAAAGGCGTCCTTGTCCAAGCTATGGTGGTGGCAACAGCCACCAAGAAGGTACTTTCTGAAACATCCTCCTCTGTCCATCCACCGAACAAGGAGTCTTGAATGATGGACAGATATACGAAGTGTATTTTCTAATCAGTGACTTACCCTTAGATCGTTGAACTACCTTATGCACTTCACTAGGCTACAAAGAGATCTCCTGAAGGAGTTAGAAGATACTCTCCAAGGTTCACTAGCTCCAGGGGTTTCAGACAAAGTAACCTCTCAGCTGTCCACCTTAAATTCCATAACTCCTCCATGAGGCTAATCTCCTATGCAGTGGGTGGACCGAGCAGGCCAGTGGGTTCAGGAGTTTCCCTAAGGAGACACTCCTGGATGCGCTTGTGTAACCTTTTAATTCTACCTTTGTCAGTGCCTCTTTAGATGGTTCCTCATTATTTGGACCAAATGTCAGACACACTCACCAGATGCTGGCAGGAAGGAAAAACTCTCTCTGCGGATGGAGTACGTTTTTCTGTACCTTCCAGACCCTATCCTAAGGGTGAGAAGGGTGGAAAAATGTGGTTCAAAACATCCGAGGGAGTTTTTCAGGACACACGAGGTGAATTCATCCCCAGGGCAGAGGGGGAGGCAATAATGGTAGACGTCCACGAGGCAGAAGGGGTCCGCTGTGATTCTTTTTGCGGCCGGCCCTTCCAGCACTCGTGAAGGGAGGCCCATCTGTCCTACTCTGGAGGCAGTCGGGCACACGATTGTCTTTGTACCCAAAAGCCTGGCGAGATATCACGAGAGACACATGGGTACAAAGTATAAAATCCTTTTGCCTTCCCGTCCCACAACTCAGAAAGATTCCGGATGTTCCACCCAATCAAAGGGAACAGACAACTACAGAGATTCAAAAGTTGCTAGACAAGAGAGTCATCCAAGAAGTCCCTACAGACCAAATAGGATTCGGAACTTACTCGAGATTATTTTTGTACTGAAAAGAACAGGGGACTGTTGACTTGTATTGGATTTCAGCAAACTAAACAAATTCGTAAAGAAGTCCAAGTTCCAAATGGTAACACTGCAGTCAATTCTTCCCTTTTTAGGGTAAGACAATTGGATGTGGTCAGTAGACCTCAAAGATGTGTACTACCACATAAAAATGGACAGACCATCAAGGAGTTACTTACACTTCCGGCTGGGGGTCAGTCATTACCAGTTGCGAGCTCTGCCCTTTGATCTCACTACAGCCCCCAGAGTGTTCAGCATATTACCTTTATATGAGCAGAACTAGACACTGTCTCTGATGGCAAAGTTAACTGCAGAAAGAATTTGTGCTCAGACAACAGATTACCGATCTCCTGCCAAAGACAAAAGTAAAAGTGAAAACAGTTATAAAAGTCCTAGGAATCATGGCAGCAATGGTAACTCTAGTACCCGTAGGCAGGATGCACATGAGAATTCTTCAGTGGCTCTTTTTTTCTCAGTGGTCCTTACAAGAACTTCCCATGTTTCACCAGATCAGAATTAGAGTCATGCAAGAAGGATCTCAGATGGTGGCTCCTTTCCAGTCATGTCACGTTAGGTCGACCCTTTACTTCACAACAACCTCTGACAATAGTGACCATGGATGCCTCACAGGGTGTGGGAAAGGGGGGCATTATCTGGGGAAGATGGTCCAAGGCACATGTCAGGAACATGAGACCCATTTGCACATCAGTGTTCTAGAGGTGAGAACAAGTGCTCTTGGCATTGCAAGCACTTCAGGACTCTCTTCCACTAGGAACAATTGCAATTCAGTCAGACTATGTCGGTGGTTTGGTACATAAACAAGCAAGGAGGAACCAAGTCTCCTCCTCCTCCCCCCCCCCCTTTGCTGAGATGCTCTCAGAGTATGGCAGTGGGCAATCTTTTCCCAGTGGTTTCTGATAGCAATGCACATCCTAGGGAAGTCCAGTGTGATTGCACACAGGCTGAGCAGAGCAATATTGATGCCTCACGAGTGGTCCTTAAAGAAAGAGCTAGCGGAAAGGATATTCTGAAAATGGGGCCAGCCTTGCCACTCCCATGAATGCGAAATGCAGCTACTTTGCCCTAATCCTCCCTCCGGGGGAGTTGCCAAGAGGTGCATTGTCCACGATTGGCCCTCGGGACTACTTCATGCATTTCCCCCTTTTCTCCTAATACCCAAAGTCATTCAGAAAGCCTAGTCGTTGGGAAGCAGGGTAATTATCATCTCTCCATACTGGCCTCGTCAGATTTGGTTGCCCGTCCTGCTGTCTCATCTTCAGGAGTAACTGTGGACGCTGGACCCAGTTCCAGACTTTCTGACTCGT
This sequence comes from Protopterus annectens, assembly GCF_019279795.1. Lineage (NCBI taxonomy): Eukaryota > Metazoa > Chordata > Ceratodontiformes > Protopteridae > Protopterus > Protopterus annectens. The sequence continues at coordinate 1,908,487,101 of NC_056731.1, forward strand.
ATGTTGGGAACATTCCACCCCTCACTCCAAACCCTCAAATTGACAGTATGGCTACTCCAGTTCCCAACTTAGTCAGGGTTCACAATTTTACACCAATAGTTAAACACATCTTGGTATCCTCACACAAGGCTACAACGAGGAAGCTATATTCTAGTAAATGGAGAAGGTTCTCACACTGGGCACAGACTAAAAACATTGACCCCTTTTCTGCCCCAATCACTTCTATTCTTGAGCTCCTATCAGAGCTTTTTCAACAAGGTTCAGCAGCAGCTACTATTAAGGTACAGTTGGCCGCAATCTCAAATTTTCAGATAGGTGATGGAACTTTGAACTTGATGTCACTCAGATTATATAAAGCGTTCCTAAAAGGTACCTGCTTATTAATACCCCCCATTAAAGAACCACTCTCACCATGGGACTTGAATTTTGTTCTAACATATCTGACCTTACCCCCATTTGAACCCTCATCAACTTGTGACCACAAATTTCTGTCTTGGAAAACAATTTTCTTAGTTGCTATTACATCAGCAAGAAGAGTTTCGGAATTGCAACCTTTATCAATCAGACCTCCTTATTTGATCTTCCATAAGGACAGAGTCTCTCTCTGGACAAACCCATCATTTTTACCTAAGATTTGTTCACAAAATAATTTAAATCCATCCATTCAGCTGCCAGTGTTTTTCCCTAATCATGGCAACAAGGCAGAATACAAGCTACACCAGTTAGATGTGCATAGACAACGTCGCTTCTATTTACATAGAACCAAAGATTTCAGAAAGTCTGATCAGTTGTTTCTTTTTCAGAAGTCAAAAAAGTCATGCCAGTCTCTAAAGTCTCACTCTCTAACTGGCTCTCAAATTGTATTATCTTTATTTGCAGTTCTCATAACAGACAACTAACTTTCAAAGTCAAGGGTTACTCTACTAGTGCCATGACAATGTCATCCGCTTATCTAGCTAGACTATCAATGGACAGTATTTGTGCTGCTCCTATGTGAGGAAGACCTTACACCTTTAATACTCAACACAAAGTGGATTGGGCCTCCTTTGGTTCCACTGTGCTGAAAAGTGCACTCTCATGAGCCACCCAGGGAATATGGTGCTAGGGACGCTGTCCCAACCAGTAAGAATGAAGGAGAGATGGGACAACATAACATAAAGAAGTTATGTACTCACCATAACGTTCCATGTTTGTTGTCCATCTCGCCATTCATTCTTACGATCCTTCCCATCTTCCCCCTGCTTAAGGCTTCTAGAGAACCTAGAGGAATTTCCTCCTTGAACAAGGAGCTCCTCTGACTTTCTTCCCTTTTAAGTATTCTTTGTTATAGGACTAGTGTCCACATATGGCTATGGTTAGCAGCAAACAAGATCTGGAGAATTGCACACTGCATGATGGGATTAGGTGTTCAGCCACGAGCCAAGTGAAAGACTTAGAGCTATAATATGCGGCTGAGTCGGAGCCGAGGATTGGGTCTGAACTCAACCAGTAAGAATAAATGGCGAGATGAACAACAAGGATGGAACATTATGGTGAGTACATAACTTTTTTCCCTCCTTGCAAAACTGGAATGCACCATCAACTATAGGAAGTCAGTCTACTTCTCACCCCTTCACAGGACCACATTTTCCTGGGTTGTCAAATTCAGACAGACATAATGAGTGTCACTTCCATCTCAGAAGGCACAGGACCTTCGGTCCTTTTTCACTCTTCCCCTTGACTCCCATCATGGCCAGGGAATTTCTCAGGGTGCTGTGATTCATGGCTTCGGCCATTCCCATGGTACCAGTGGCATAACTCCACATGAGGAAATTCCAGTTCTTTATATCAGTGTTAACCCAGCAATCTCACCTACTAAAATACAAAGTCCCTCATTCCTTGCCTAAAGAGTGAACTGCTCTGTTGGATCCAACCAATAGACCTAAATGCAGGACTACCGCTGCATTCCCTCTCCTCGGTGCTAGAACTGTACACAGATGCATTAGGGCATATGGGCTGGGGAGTGGCCTTGGGCAAATTGACAGTTCAGGGAATTTGGTCTCCCTCTCAGAAAAAAAACATAACACTTCAACATCAGGAAAATGCGAGCATTGCTACAAGCATTTCAACCTCCTCTTTGCCCAGATCCTCTACATCTGTTCACAGACAACTTGATAATCCTCTAGTATGTGAACTACGAGGAGGGACCAAATATGGATTATTCAGGCAGTGTGCTTCCTCTCCAACCAGAATCTCTTTTGGGAGATTCCCTAAGCAGGTCCTTAACTCAGTCCCACAAATAGATGCTTCAAAGGGACGTGTTCCTGGACATAGTTTACCAGTGGAGTATTTCTCAAATAGACTTTTTTGCCTCCCTTCTGAACAGACAACTTCCAAACTTTGCCAGAATCCCAAGTCCTCTGGTTTGGAAGGTAGACTCATTTTCCTTTTCTTGGAAGGGGATGCATCTGTAAGCATTCCCTCCCTTTCCTCTAATACCAAAGGTCCTGTTCAAGATTCGACAGGACCAACCAATAATCTTGCTAATGACTCCGTTCTGGCCAAGACAACACTGGGTTCCCCCTCAACACAAGTTACTACTCACACAGAACAAATAATCCCTAATACACCCACACCTCTCAGTGCTACAACCAACACTGTGGGTGACAGGATTTTAATCCCCTTCAGACACCTATTCTAGAGGATGTGCTCAAGGTTTTGCAAGGGGCCAGAAAGACCCTGTACCAGAAAATCATCTTCATTTTTAAGTGGAAAAGATTTTCACTCTGGTGTCTCTCTAAAAAAATAAGACCCATTGACAGTGGGGAATCCCAGTGGTTTTGTCTTACTTGTGTGAATTGCTTCTGCTGACTTGGCTTATTCTTGTGTCAAAGCACATGTCAGCTGTTTCTGCTTGTCTGCCTCTTTCTTTCTCCCCCGCTAGTGTCCGGATTTGAGGTGAAACAATTCCTTAAAGGTGTCCTTTACATTAGGCCTCCCAGGAAACCTAGTCCTCCTCACTGGGTACTATGAGCTCCTACAGATGGAGTCTCATGAACCATTTGCTGTTTCTCCTGTTTTGTCTACTCTTTTGGATACCTTTTCTGCACCCCCTGTAGCCCCGACTCTTTTCCTTTTGCAGTGAAGAAGCCTGATAGGTTCCACAAGGTGCCTGAGGATTGCAAATTTCTTTATATATACCCTTCTGCTCACTCTTCAGTACTGTGAGTTTCTTTTGATAAACAGTCCAAATTGTTGCCCTCTACCAAGCTGCTTATTTCTAATAAGGATAGTAGGGTTTTGGGTTGGGCAAGAAGGTTTTCACTGCTGCCCTTTGAGTTTTAGGGCCATTAACTACCAGACCCATATGACTAGGTATGTTTTTTGCCCTCCTTTCCCAGGTTTCTAAGGTGGTGTCTGACCTCCCTGATTCTGAGAGGAAGGCTTCTGCCCTTTCCCTATTAGGCTTCACTTCTCAAGTTGCTCCCAGTCAGTCAAATGGAGCTATGATGCATCTGATGCCGCTTCCAGGGCTGCTGGCTTTGGTTCGATCATGCAGCATTATTCTTGGCTACATCTTCAGGCTTTGCCTGATGACATCAAGGCCAAACTTTTGGATCCTCCTGTTTAAAAATATGTTTTGGTACAACTGCTGCTGCTGACTTGAGTCCCACCAGGATAAGGGTAAGGCATTGCAGGAGTTGAAATATATTTTTGTCTTCCCTATTCCCAAGTTTCAGAAGAACTATCCTTCCAAGTCTGCCTTAGTACTTACAGATTCATAGGTAGGTACTAGGCTATTGGCCCTGGGGCCTATATAAGCCTAGCCAAAAAGGTTCCCTGGCTTTCACCACCCAAGAAAATGATTTTCCTGTGCCCCTGTCAAGCAGTGCCGGAGAAGTGATCCCCGGGGTGAATTTTCTATTTCCCATCCAGTCATCAAGATTTTTCTTAAAGTTGGCTAATGAGGAGCTTTGCTTGACATGAATAGGGTAGTTTGTTCCAGAGTATGGGAAGTCTCTGGGACAGGAATCTATCCCCTCCAACATGTTCTGTTTATTGTGGTGACAAGGTTTAGGATCCTGGAGCGTGTAGTTCAGAGAGACTGGGATTTCTTTTAGTGCAGCATATCCAACAGCTCTGGGTGTGACATAGGTTTGTATGTTAGGCAGAGATTGCCTCTGAGTAGACGATATGCGACGGAGAAGAGCTGGAGTTTTTTGAGACTGTCTGCATATGGCATCTGTTTGAGGTCGGTAATCCTCTTAGTGAGGTATTTCTGTGGTCTTTCCAATTGTTGTAGGTATCTTGTGAGATGATGCCAAACGGGGCATTGTACTCTATAATGAGTTTGATGAGGGATGAGTAGAGAGGAGCAATGACTTCCTTTTTTCTAGAGGAGAGAACCCTTTTGTGATGAGTTGTGCCACATAGAAGGATTTCCTGACTACTGTGGCGATGTGGTTATTAAAGGAGAGACTACTGTCCACCTGTGTCCCGAGGTCTCTTATCACACTTTGTGTTTAGTGAGCTACCGCCTATGTGGTAGTTCATGGGTACCGAGGTTTTCTCAAAGGGGATAACAATACACTTCTTGGCATTGAGCTTGAGGCCATGACTTTGACACCAAGCATCTGTCTCTGTGAGGCCCTTTTGTAGAATGTCTACATCGTTAGGTGATTCTCTTGTGGCTGCCAGTTTGCAGTCATCTGCAAACTTTGTTAGCCAAAGACCTTCTCTGTTGGCCTGCACTTCAGAGAAGTAGATGTCGAACAGGAGAGGACCCAGGACGGAACCCTGTGGTACTCCACTCTTCACTGGTCTGAAGTCTGACTTGAGTCTGCTACCTTTACTGTGTGGGCTCTGTCATTGAGCCAGTTGGCCACCCATATTGTGACATAGGGATTTATGCCCAGTTTAGTGAGTTTATCTGTAATTCCAGAGTGGGGGATGGTATTGAAAGCCTTGGCGAGGTCAAGATAGGCTTGTGTGCACTACCTTGCCCTAATCTACGGCTGTAGGGACTGCTTCAAAGAAGTCAATCAGGTTTAGTAGACATGATCTACCTTTTACAAATGCAAACTGAGTGGGGTCCAGGGTTTGGAGGTTACCTATGTCTTTGTTTATAAGCTCCAAAATGATACGTTCCATGGCCTTGCAGACCAGGCTAGTCAGGCTAATGGGGCAGTAGTTTCCAGGGTCCGTGGTGGCACCCCCTTTATGGAGTGAGATAACCGTCACTGTGCGCCATTCAGTAGGCACATAGCCTGAGGTGAGGCTATGATTGGACATGATACTTAGGTGGGGTGCCAGTTTGTTCTGTAGTTTGCAGCCTGGGATGTTGTCTGGTCCCGTGGATGCTGTGTTCTTGGCTGTGGAGAGTGCGGTCTTTACTTGTTCATCCGTGATTACAGGGGCTTTGCATTCTTCTGGCATTAAGATGGGCCCTTTGGAGGGTGAGGGGGGGGTAAAGTTAGCACTGAACATATCTGCAGGATGTTGGCAATATCTGTTGGCTCCGTATATTTAATGCCATTGTACTGTAGCTCGGAGCAGATCTGAGTGTTGCCATTGAGATTCTTGACATAGCTGTAGAATGCTTTGTGGTTGTATTTGGAATCGGTGGCGATTTTATTTTCATAACTGGCTTTGGAGGATTTTGAGGGATGTCAGCTTCTTGCTGAGGCTGACCAGGGAGTTCCTCCAATCTTAGGATTTTATTCTTTTTTTACAATAGCTTCTTCCTTCTGTTGTCGGGTTTGTTTATGGCAGGGGACCACCAGATTGGCTTTCTTATTTTTGGATGATAGCATCTTGGTTCTGTTGGGGATGGCACAATCTATGCACTCATGTATGTGCTTATACACTGCATTTGTGTAAGATTCAGCAGTCGTACATCTGTTTTCCGTCTGCATGGGTGTCATGAAGTTTGCCACTTCTGTCTTAAGAAGCACAAAGTCAACTTTGGAGTAGTTTTTTACGGTGGTCTCCTTAATGGGAGGTGGAGGTGGGATATGGATGTCTAGAGTGATTAGCTTATGGTCAGATCTGACCAGAGAGGAGTTGGCCTCCAGCATGGAACACCGGTTACCCATATTGGGAATGACCAGGTCCAGGATATTGCTGCCCCCGGTAGGGCTGTGGACAAGCTGATCCAAGGTGTTGGAATTTATGAATTCCAGAAAACGTTGAGCGAATGAGTTGGTACATGAGTAGTTTTCCCAGCTGTTGGTGGGGTAGTTGAAATCGCCCACAAATAAGGTATTTGGTTGTACCTTAATATTTTCCAGTATCTTAAAAAATGAAGATTGGGAATCTTGGGGTATGGTGGGGGAATCTGTAACAAGCTCCAACCTAGATTGCAGTGTTGCCCAGTGTTAGTTGCCCTTGGATAATTTCGGATGCATATGTTGAGCAGCTAGACCGCAGGTGTGGATATCCTTAATGAATACGGACACACCTTTGCCTTTAGTGTTTTGGTCCAGGTTAGGTGACCGAAAGGTGTGGTATGAATTATAGCCTTAGGCAAATTCACCCCCCCCCCCAAAGGATGAGAAGGGTTTGAGGTGTGTTTCTCTTGCTAAGTCTACTTAGACTCCTTCCTCCCAGAAACCTTCTTTTCAGAGTAAGCCTGGTTCTGTTTGACATCTGGCCTTTTCTTCCCTCTGCCAGGTCCCATTGTCTCTCCGCCTCTTCCAAATTGGCTTTGAAAATCACCTTAGATTTTTGAGTTCTCTCCATTATCCTTCAGGGATATTTCATGGTCTGGAAATCCCTTTCTCCCTTGTCAGGCATTCCTCAACCTCCTTTAGACCAACTTCCTCATTTTCCTGAAGTTCTGCAGTCTCTCTTGGATCAGATCACTATTTAGTCTGTTCCCCTCTTCCAGGTGGGGAAGAGTTTTACTCCAGGATGTTTCTGCTTCCCCGAAAAGGAAGGTACATGGAGACCAGTTCTGAATCTTTCCCTGCTCATCAGTTTTCTGAAGATCCCTCCTTCTTAGATGATGTCCCTTCAGACATTGTTTTGCCTTCTAATTCCCCAGCCCTTTCTGATGTCTGATGGATATGAAGGGTGCTTACCTTCACATCCCCATTCATTCTCTTTTCAGGAAATGTTTAAGTTTCTCTCTTTCATCTTTCCATTTATAGTTTTCTGCTTTGCCCTGTGTCCTTTCTACTGCCCCTAGGGTGTTCACCAAATACCTCCCTTCTGTCATTGCTTCTTGCATGCTTTGAGGTGGTCCGCTCTTTCGCTATCTTGACAGTCCCAGCAGTCTGTCACAGGATATCCAGTTCACCACTTGTCTTCTACACAGTCTGGGGCTCACCATCAACCTCCAGAAATAGGTTTGGATGCCTTCCCAGGATAATTTTTTCCTCTGATGCAGGCTTCAGACTGTTCTCATGCATCTCTTCCTGCCTCCAAGGCTCTGCTTTTGACTACCTATTTTCAGTTTCTTCCTATGTCCACTGTCACAGCCAGGGAATTTCTCAGGGTCCTGAGATTTATGACTTCCACTATCCCTATACTCCCTCTCACCAGGTTCTATATGAAGAAACTTCAGTGGTACCTCAAATCAGTGTGGCTTCAACATTGCCACCCCCCAGAGTTCCCTGTTCCCTTTCTTGCTTTTCTCAGGCTCAAGCTTCAGTAATAGATTCATCAACTCTTTCTCAATCCAGGGCTTCCTTTTCAGTTCCCACTTAGGAACTTTTCAGAGGTGCCTTAGACAGAGGGTGGGCTGCCTGTTGCCCCTGAAGGTCCAAGGTCTCTGGCCTCATCAGAGGTTGAATCATTTAAAGATGCAGCATATCAGCATAAAATGTATGAGAGCTCTAATGTTGGCTCTTCAAGCTTTTCACTTACCCTTTCACCCCCCTAAAAGTCGTCACTGACAGTACCGCAGAGATATGGTATGTCAGCAAGCAGGGGGGCACAGTGCCCTATCTTCTTTGCAGACTGGCTCTTCAGATCTGGGTCTAGTTATCCAGTATCAAGTGACTCTTCAGGTAGTGTACATTCTTTCGGAGCACAATCTAGTTGCAGATATTTTGAGCACGTCCAGAACACAAGCTCACAAATGGATGCTTTATAGAGATGTGTTCCTGGACATTATCTATTGATGGGAAATTCCTCAGGGAGATCTCATCTCCCCTTTGAGCAGACAATTTTCTTTTTTCTATTCCAGTGTCCCAAGTCCTCTAACTTGGGAAGTGAATGCCTTGTCTGTTTTTGGAAGGGGATGTTTCTCTACACTTTCCCACTCCTTCCTCTCTTATCACGAGATTTGTACAGGATCAAGTAGGACACTCCCAAAATCTTGCTGGTGACTCACTTGTCCACTCATCAGCTGAAACTGTGGGTGATGAGGTTCGATGCCTTTTTAGGCACCTGTTTTCTGAGGTTCTGCTGGAGGCCAGGAAACAGGCTACCAGGAAATCATACATGTCCAAATGAAAAAGATTTTCTGTTTGCCGCTTTTGCCTTCAGGATCCTCTATTTGTGGAGGTTCCTCTGGTTCTCTGTTATTTGTGTGGTCTGCTACATAAAGGGTTTGACATATTCAGTTATAGCTCACCTGTCAGCAATTTCTGCTGGTGTACCGTTGAATCTTTCTATGGGCTCTAGGTTTGAGGTCAAGCAATTTTTTTAAGGGCGTCCTTCATATCAGGCCTCCCAGAAAGCCTATTCTGCCTTCCTGGGACCTTATTTTTAGACTTGGAAAAAATGACCAAGGCTCCTTTTGAGCCTGCTTCTTCAGCTTCCTTACAATATTGTAATTGTACTTGGAAGACTGTTATTTTGGCTCTTGGCCAAGAGTGTGTCTGAACTTCACCCTCTCATGGGTATCTACCCCCCCCCCCCCAAATGAGACAGGGTGTCTCTTTGTACTAATATTACTTTTATGCCCAGAGTTGTCTAGTAATCTTCCTTCCTTTTTTCCGTTTCTGCAGTCTGCCAGTGAGAAGGTTCTTCACACCTAGGATTTGCATAGACAGCTGAGATATTTAGATAAAACTAAAGTTACTTGCAAATCTGAGCAGGTTTTTGTTTCCATTTATTCCAGAACTTTGAGTTTGGCTGTTTCTGAGCAAACTTTCTCCTCTAGGATTTCCAAGGCCATTTCCTTTTGTTATTTTCATGGCAAATGTCTTTTATCCTCTGTAAAGGCATGTTCTTCTCTGACGTTTGCCTCTTTTGGTGTCTTTTCAAGGATCTGTATATTAATTTCGTCTTTGAGACTGTTTGGTCCTCTGTTTATACTTTCACTAAACATTGTAAGTTTGTTGTGATTTCCAGGGCCAGAGCAAGCTTTGCCAGAGCTATTCTGCATGAGTTTTGTGGAGGGTTCCCCTGTGCTTTCCTCATTTCAAGCTGCTTCTTGAGCTCTTATACTCTCCCTTAGGTGGGGAATACTATAACAGTGGTATGGAAGGACTTAGTACAGTTGTTTAAAATGTACCATAGCAGTAGATGTCCTCCTCGTTGCAGTATTCCCTCCCTCCCTCCTTCCCCCTTTGTCTTGACTCTTGCCCTGTGTTCTGTCTCCCTCCTGGCCAGGGGTCCTTCTCATTTTTTTCCTTCTGGATGTGCATGTTCTTTGTCCCTGAGAGTATTTTCTTCCTCTTGGCGCTTTTTCAATTCTGATTGTTTGCATCCATGCATCATGTTTATGCCCTCTGTCTTGCACGGGGAGCATGTGTGTGACGTACAGTGCCTATAAGAGCCAAAGGCTTTGGTATACTTGCCGAATGTTAGGCTATCCTGGGCAGGAAATCCCTTGGGTAAATTCTGCAACATTGAAGAGGACATCTACTGTTAAGGGTAAGATTTTACACAACTGTACTTTCCTCAGTTTCTTCTGTGCTTTCTACATAAGGAGCTTAAAGAATAAAGGTAAATGAGAAGCCATCTTCCTCTTCTACATCAAAAGAAGAAACTGATCTCTGTGGCTGTGGAGACCACATTTCTTCTCTTTATCTGGCTTTTCCCATTACAGTTTGTTCTTTGTGAAATTTCGAATTTAATGGTCTATTTTAAGCGAGTCTCAAAAGAATTTCTAGCTCCTTAAAAGATGCATTAAAAACATGAGGTTAGATTAACGTAGTTGCTTAGCCATAACTCCTGTTTTGTCATTGGAGAACTTGCATGTGTGTCGAACTTGAATGCCCAATTCTGAACCACAACAGGGTTCAGAAGGAAAGTAAATATTTCCTTTAGTTTATCTACACCAGAACAGTCTAAAAGTATAGGGAGTACTGTATCTTAAAAACTGATAGAGTAGAATCTTTAGTCTTAGCAAGTGGGCATATGCTTCTGCTACTCTAGATATAAAGGTCATAAACTGCTAAGCCCATGTGATGCACTACAGTACAAAATTCTGTAGCTGACTGGGGATTTAACTTAAGGTATTACTAATGTAAAACTAAAGTCATAATCCTTTGCGACTTAAATGTCTAGCAACTTGAATATTTTAAAGTGAGGATATAATGTTACGGATGCCTATTTTTAAGGTTGCTGTTTCTTTTACAGTTCATAGAAGACCTACCTAGCTGTTGACCCAGTCATTCCTGTGCAATTACAGGCAATGCATATCAGATCCTACTTAAGATCAGACCCTGCTCTTTGGCTGTATAACTAAGCATTCTCTGAGAACTGTAAAAAAGGAGAAAGTGTTGATGAATGTAATGGGTATGTTCTGTTTCCCATTTCCTGTAACTACTAGGAATGATTGTTCCAAGACCTGGACTTTTTACTGAAGGCACACTCCTTAGTAGTGGCACAGGCAAAGAGTGCAGCTCTAAAAGAACCAGGGAAGGAAATCTGGAAATGAAGGATGGAAAGAACAAGGCCGCAGTTAACAGGACAGGCCAGGCTGTGTTGGTAACTAGTGATAGTTTTCTTTATCATTTGTTTTCTCTTGTCCCATCTCTACTTCAAGGAAAATTTTCCATTTTCCAACTTGGTGGTAACAGTAGATGGGTGAGAGAGAGAAAATGCCATTTAGGGCACACTATGGATTTTTTTCTAACACAGCCAGGCATGAGTGAACTAAAGAACTTATGAGCTTATTCCTTCATTTGATTAAAGGAATAGGTTTTCTTCAAGATTTCTAACCAGTGGAAAGCGGATCTAGATATCACAGATCTGAACAGTGTTTTTTTCAAAATGTTGACCTTTGTAACATTACTGCCTCTGTTGGTGATGGATGTTTTTCAGTTAACCTAGGACATTCCAGCTACTTGCACATGCCAACAGACATTACTGTTAAGATTTGTAGAGTTGTGAGTTTAAGGGTTGTACTTCCATTTCACCACTTGGTGGTGAGGTGAAGGTTTTTTCCATTTTCACCATCCTAGTATTTTGGCCCTTCTTTTACACCCAGTGTATCTGCCATATACCTAGCTGTCAACAGTATTTGCTTTTCATTATAATAGTTATTCTCATTTATCCATATTTGGAAGATTGCCTGATGCAGGCCAGCACTATTTATGGATTGGCTATTTCAGTCCTAGAAGCTCTTAAGAATGTTTTCAGAGATTTGGCATCTCTCAAAATCAGGAAAGTCAATTCTAATTGCCGATGTCTCTTGTAATGGATAACTTTTGGTATTACCTCTTCTGATATATCTAGCCGTTTCTTGGTTGAGTTGACTCCTTTGGGGCCATCAGTACCTCAGAGCCATGTTGTTGAAGCCAGACTTTTGAGTTTGGGTTGACTATCCCTACCTCAGTGTTGTCTCTTTGACTCAAGAGCTTTGGCTTTGGACAGCTGTGCTCCAGTCTAAATGCCAGGACTAGGAATGGCTCCCTCAGGATTGGAGCTGTCTCTGGTACCTTCAGGTTTTGGGACCCTTGTCTCTGAGGCCAGCTTCCTCCTTGGTTTTTGATGTTGTAGAGAGTATGATGTCTTTCTTTTCACTTGCTGCAGTATTCTTAACCTGAGGGATCTCCCGCCTGAACGTAACCTGAAGTTGGCCAGTATACAAAAGTCTTGTACTACTGTAGGGTATGTGGGACATCACATGGTGGCTGCTGTTGGACGTAGGCCATAAAAGCGTTGTACGCACATACCATCCTCAGAAATTTTCTGCCACCAATCAGAACGCAATTCTGTCGTTTTATTGCGTCAGCATTTGTGATTTCAGCTTTTTGCCAGATACGTGCCTTGTTGGAGAATTTTTTTTCTCTTACTACTATTTGGCTATGTCATCCAGGAAGGGCGAGTGCCAATGTGGAAGACAAATTCCACATAAGGACAGCCATTCTCAGTGTCTGTTTTGTTTAGGCCCTAACCACGACCATAAATCCTATAGCATTTGCCAGTCCTTTGTTCCAAAGAAGAAGGCTTTCCTCTGCTATATATTTAGAGAGCCAATGGCATAAACTACTGGCTAAGCATATGGACGGTACCTTGTGGTCCGACTCCGAGATGATGAAGAAACCTTGGCCTGTGGCTTCCGCTGCATCTCCAATATCAGACATTTCTCCCGAGGTGCTTGTCAAACCAGAGGTTCGTCTGACTACAGGCGCAGATTCACAGGCAGAGCCCATTTCTGAGGCCACCTTGATTTTGGCAGTAAGCACATCTGTGGAGGTCAAACAGACGTCCGATCAGGTTGTCGTGGGGGAACCTAGGCTTAAAGGTATGGAGGGTCCTATGTGGGTACCTCGCACTCAAGCAAGAGAAGAGATAGATACATTTGAATGTACACCTTTGTCTGGTGCTCTGACGGTGCATAGGATCATTTCTCCTGCAAAGAAAAAACAAAAAACTAAGCATTTGTCCCCTTCCAGAGAGGCCTCTACAGATTGACAGGCCTTTTCTCAAAGCTTGTTTCAGGCCTTCATAGCACTTAAGCCACCTTTCTCTCAGCCTGCTCCTACAGCTACTTCCCAATCTCCTCAGAAAAGGATTAGGGACAATGACTTGTGATGAAGAGGAGTCAGTCGATGCAGACTCCCCTACGGCAGAGAGATCCATTGGTGAAACTCTACTGAAAATGGGAGAACACTTTAAATGGGATACAAGTCCAGAAAAGATATTGGCTACTACAATTTCATGTCTGTGGCCCCTCTGCAGTTCCACCTGTGCATCCTGCATTTCTGGATGCCTTTCACAATGCCTCACAAACCCCAGACTCCCAGGCCCCAGCCTCCAAGAAGCCATGCCACTTCTACAAGGTATTTGGTACCTCGGCTTTTTGCTTTCAAGGATACATCTTTAAGTCCACATTCGCAAAAAATACCAGGTAAACCCCACATTAATTAATTGATTAATTATATCCAGTTCAATCCTTAAAGTGCACAATACACAATATAATATGCCTTTCTACTGGTATACAAATTGAACAGTAAACTTATTTATTTAAATTAAATCACCCTTATATTTTGATTACTCATCAGTTTCTTTATATTCTTAAGAATTTTATTAAAATATTTTAGCCTAAGTTGACTTCTAAATTAAGACCCCTGGGATGAAGTGTGCCAAAATTCAAAATCATCTTACTTTCCAAAGTATTTAATTTTTGACTCCTATCACCCCCTCTATATAGACTAGGTCTAGCTGAAGAAAAAATGAACTGTCATCCCACCATGTTTGTTAAAAAAAATGTTCACCTACAGGGCTCCTAAAATTCCTGTTGCGGATGTCCCCTAAATGTTCCATAATCCTAACTTTAACTGCTGTCTTGGTTTGTCCTATGCACCATTGGGTAACATTACAGCCACGTCCCACAATGTACACTGCCCCACAGGATTTGCACATAAGTCTACCTTTAGACACAAATTTAATTTGTGCAGTTTAAGCAGTTACAAAGACTGATGACCAAAAATGTAGATAGAGAGGTTTAAGGGTTGATAAGCTTTCAGCTTGGGAGTTTATGGAAGGTAAACAAGACTTGTTGGATGAATGGAAAAAAGTTTTGCTGCAGTGTACATTAGATTGGATCCGCATTTTGATTAAAAGGAATATGCGGACCAGTGAAGTTGCATCATCAAATTGAGTTGCAGCATAAGCTTGTGAATGAATCGTTAGAAACTTTATTTTCCAACAAGATGTCCAAAATTAAATCTAAACTTGAAAAAGCAAAGTCAGAGGTTGTTGCTCGCAAAAAGAAAAAGCTGGTCTGGGATGTCAATGATTTTCGAAGTGGGACTGTTTATTCCTGGCAACGTAAGCAATGTCTGGGATGGCCGAGAAATGTTACCAGGAAGTCCAACCCTACTTCCACCAAAAGAGATTCCTCTTTTCTTCTGTTGAGATACTCTTTAAGAAAAGCAAGTCGTTTGAAGATTTTGTGGGTGAAGGAACATCAGATTCGTCAAATTTCTCCATGGGAAAGGATAATACAACACCTCTTCGGGGGAATCTGGGAAAGGGCGGAAAAATCGGGCCAAAGTAAAGAAAACTTAATTTGTGGACAGCGTTTTGAACATGCAGTTAATGTGAACTGTTTGGGCCTGAATACACCTATTTTGGCTGGTGTTTCACTTGGAATTAACATTAATTCTTGTTATGTGGACTCTAATGCCCTTGTAATGTTTATGATGATAACTTAAAAATTGTCAATTTATCAGATTTAGAATTATCAAAGGTAACTGTTAGAGTAAAGGAACTATGTTCCTACAGATACCAACGTTAGCGGAAACTCTTATTCAGATAGAGTTTTTGTAGGAAATTGCATCTTATGGTGCACTTTAATAAAAACAGAAATAAAAATGCTACCTCTGTTACTAATGAAAGTATTGATGTTGATGAAGATGTAAACTGAAAGATTTAACAAAGAATCGAGTATGAATCAATATGTAATGAAGATGCTATGAATGTTGCAGATGTCACTGTTTTTAACACTGGATATTCTAAATTTATTCTGTGGTGAGCACTTTTGTACCACCTAAGTGGTCTACAGTGGCATGTATGTTTGAACGAGTTTTGTGTAAAAGAGTGGCATTGGAATATTTCAGATTTTTGAAATCTTGTAAACGTTTTAATTTAACGAAGCCTGAATGGGAAGAATTGAGTAAGTTAAGGGGGAGGGGATCTTAAGACAAATTGTGTTCAAGCAGGCTGACAAGGGAGGGAATTGATTCATTATGTCCAGAGAGAAATATGACAGAATGGTTCAGGAATTATTGTTGGTAAAAGATTGTCTTATTAACTGAAAATCCTGTTGCTCAGTACAATAATGAATTTAGAACTTTTGGAAAGGGGAGAAATATTGGGCCTTTTGTCAGGTGAGTATGTTAAAAAGTTAAGTATAGTGAAACCATGTGACCCAATTTTCTATGCCATCCTTAATTTGCACAAAACTCTCTAATCCACCCGGTAGACCAATTGTATCTGGGGTTCATTCATTCCTGCATAATGTTGGGACATTTTTGGATTTTGTGCTTACGGATTTTTGGTAAGAATTCCTGCACATGTTAAGAATACCCAACAGCTCTGTGAGATTTTTAATACAATAGATTGGCAGGATGACTTTTATTGGGTTTTGGTGGATGTAAGTTAATTATGTACGAATATACAGAACAAATGGGGACTAGAGGCTATTAGTGACATTATGGGGGAGGGACCTAGAACTGCTTTCATTGTCAGGGTTCTTGAATTTTGTTTGACTCATATTTCAAGTATGGCAACCACATTTTTCTTCATCAAAAAAGGAGGTACAGCTAGGAGATTTATTGATGATTTTTCATTTGTAGGGGACACCTTTTTGAATTTGAGAAATTTCTATGAGTTAAATGAAAATGTTCATGGCTTGACATTTTCCATGGTGAAGGGAGATTCTACTATTCAATTTTTGGATGTAGAATTTTATGTCAATAACACATATAGGATTCAATATAGAACATTTAGAAAGCCTACTGCAGTAAATACTTTTTTATATGCTGAGATAGTATGCATCCCTCTCATTTGTTAGATTCACTACCTTTGGGTTATTTAAGCGAATTGTACGTAATACTTCAGAAGAGAGATGCAAAATGAAATATTTTTGGAGGGCAAAAAAAGATTATAAGAAATTCTGGACAGGGGAATTAAATGTAGCCATGGAAGGGATGATGGAACACATGGTGTGTGGTTAAAGAAGGAACAATTTGGTATGAAAAAACTTTTCTTGGCAAAGATTTGTATTTTTGTCAAAATTTTCTAAAGGAGAAATTTGATTAAAAAAATGTGGCATATTGTTTAGATGAAACAGTGGGAGATCTGTTTCTTGGAATGGTGAAATTCACTTATAGGAGGTATTTAAATTTGAAAGAGCTGTTGAATGTACCTCTATATAGTGCAGACCAGGGGAGGGTAGGATCTTATGCTTGTGGACATTGTAAAGTATGCAGAAGAATAAGAAACATTTCTGGTACTAATGTTAATGAACGTAAATTTGTGTCTAAAGGCAGATTTACGTGCAAATCCTGTAGGGTAGTGTACACTGTGGGATGTGGCTGTAATGTTACCAAATGGTACATAGGACAAACCAAGAGGGTAGTTAAAATTAAGATTTTGCAACATTTGGGGGACATCTGCAACAGGAATGAGCCCTTGTAGGTGAACATTTTTGTAACGAACATGGGATGACTATTCATTTTTTTTTCAAGTGTTTTAGATAGACCTTGTCTATATAGAGGGGGTGATATGAGTAAAAAATTAAATACTTTGGAAAGCAAAATTTTGAATTTTGGCACACTTCATCCCAGGGGTCTTAATTTAGAAGTCAACTTAGGCTAAATATTTTATTAAAATTCTTAGGAATATAAATAAAGAAATTGATGAATAATCAAAAATATAAGGGTGATTTAATTTAATTAAAAAAAGTTTATTATTCAATTTGTATACAAGTAGAAAGGCATATTATGTTTGTAATATGTATTGTGCACTTTAAGGATTGATTTGGAAGTAATTAATCAATTAATGTGGGGTTTACCTGGTATTTATTGTGAATGTGGGCATAAAGATGTATCCCAGAAGGTGAAAAGTCGAGGTACCAGATGTCTGTTGGTGCTACTAAAACCATTTGATATAACTGCTGCTGTTTGGTGTTTTTATTGGTGTTTTTTCTAGCTGCGGCTAGTTTGTTTTTTCAACACTTTTACAAGGTCCCTGAGGATCCCAAATTCCTTTTTAGGTGCACTGCTGCAGACCCAGCAGTTAGTTCTGTAGCTGCAGACAGACCTTCTAGGATGCTTCTCTCCTCTAATCTTCCATCAGACAAAGAGAGTAGAACCCTCGAGAGACTGCGTAAAAAGACCTATACGTCAGCCACCTTGCCTTTCAAGGGCATTAATTATCAGACGCGTATGACAAAGTACTCAGAGCTTTTGTCTCAAGTGTCTAGTGCCATTGCAGATCTTCCAGATTCAGAAGGAAAAACCTTGGCTCTGTCTATCATGGGAGCTTCCTCAAAATGGCTAAACATTCCATTAAGTGTAGCTTTGATGCTGAGGAGGGTTGTGCCACGGCAGTTGCTACTGGTTCAGTTCTTAGAAGATTTTCCTGGCTTAGGCTGGCTCTAGGATGACTTCAAATCTAAATTAATGGATGCACCACTAGACAATTCAGCCTTATTTGTTAAGTCTCTACAGGAAAAAAATAAGGAACTCAAGGAGTTGAAATGCATCCTGGTTTCTCCTGTGCCCAGGTTTCATAGAAATTTACCTTTAAAACCTGTTTTTGTTCATAGCTGCACTTAACACCCCTCCAATAAGTCTTCTAGTGGAGGCAAGAGACAACACAAGCCCAGGAATTCTCAGCCATCCTCACAACAAAGGCAGTCCTTTCCTGACAAAGCAGGGAGTCTGTGACTACCCTGCAGATGTCCCCTTCCCCCTCTTCCTCTTTGCCTGTCAGAAGCTCAATGGGTCTGGGAAAGCATCACCCAAGACACCTGGGTCCTTTCCATAATCCGAAAAGGATATTTCATAGTTTGGCACTCCAACCCCACCTTCAGGGGCATCCCTCAACCACCCCAAGAGCAGTTTCCCCTCTTCCCAAAGCTTCTTTTCTAGCTTTGGCAGCAAGGCTCCATTCAAAAGATTCCTCAGTCCTCAAGAGGAAAAGGCTTCTATTCAGGAATGTTCTTTGTATCCAGAAAGGATGACCCCCTGGAAACCAATACTGTATTTATCCTATCTGAACACCTTTCTAAAGGGTCCTACCTTCAGAATGTTAACATTCCAAACATTATTCCCCCTTACCCTTCTAAAAGGATACATGGCATCTCTATATATAAAAGATGCTTACCTTCACATCCCATTCATCCCAGGTTCAGGAAATTCTTATGTTTTTTCTGTGGGTTCCTCTTATTTTCAGTTGTCTGCCTTGCCCTTTTGTCTTTCTACAGCACCAAGTGTATTCACAAAATGCCTGGCTCCAGTGATTGCACATTGCAGACTTTTGGCCATACAGATTTTTGCATACCTGGATGATCTGCTTTTACAGCTCCCAACTTCACACACACTACTCCAAAACTTGGAGACCACTATTTCCCTCCTCAGCAAAATGGGTTTCACCATCAACTAGAGGAAGTCAGTCTTCACTCTTCACTCCTTCACAGGACCACATTTTCCTGGGTTGTTGAATCCAGACAGATATTATGAGAGTGTCACTTCACCTCAGTAGGTGCAGGACCTTCAGTCCTTCTTTCATTCCCTTCTCCCCTTGACTCGCATCATGGCCAGGGATTTTCTCAGGGTGCTGGGATTCATGGCTTCTACCATTTCCATGGTACCAATGACAAAGCTCCACATGAAGAAATTCCAGTGGTTTGTCAGATCAGTGTGGACTCAGCATCCTCACCTACTAGAATTCCAAGTTCCCCTCATTCCTTGCCTACAGAGGGAACTACTTTGGTGGATCCAACATAAAGACCTAAATCCAGGTCTACTCCTGCATCCTCTTGCCCCATTCCTAGAACTCTGCACAGGTGCATCAGACATGGGCTGGGGAGCAGCCTTGGGCATATTCACAGTTCAGGGAATTTGGACAGCTCCCAAAAATCAGAACACACAAACATCAAGGAAATGCGAGCATTGCTACCATTTCTACAAGTATTTCAACCTCTCCTTTGCCCAGGCCCAATACAGCAATGTGTCTGCCCTCTGGTATGTAACAAGCTGGGAGCAGGGGGGGGGGGTCCTATCTTCTGTGCAGGTTGGCTCTTCTGGTATGGGAATTTTTCTGGCCCAGTACCACATGTCTATTCAGGCAGTGTCCTTTCCCTCCAGTTGGAATCTCATGGCAGACTCCTTAAGCAGATCCCTGACTCAGTCTCACAAATGGATGCTTCACAAGGACATGTCCCTGCATGGAGTTTTCCTCAATAGACTTATTTTCCTCCCTCCTGAACAGACAGCTTCCAAAATGTTGTGCCAGAGTCCAAAGTCCTCTGCTTTGGAAGGTAGACACCCTCCCCTCCTCTTGGATGGTGATGTTTCTGTATGCATTCCCTCCCCTTCCTCTAATAACAAATGTCCTGCTCCTGACTTGATAAGACCAACCAAAAATGTTACTGGTGGCTCCCTTTTGGCCAAGACAGTACTGGTTCCCCCTCCTGCATTTAGCCAAGGGCCATCACCACAAATTACCCCACAGAGTGGACCTACTCAGAGGAAAGGACCCCTAATACACCCACACTTGTCAGTTGTACAGCTGACACTGGGTGATAGGATTCTAATCCCCTTCAGTCACCTGTTCTCAGAGGACAAGCTCAGGGTTTTGCATGAGGCCAGAAAACCCAATACAAGAAAATCTTACATTTACAAGTGGAAAAGATTTTCACCCTGGTGTTTCTGGAAGAACCAATACCCACTGACAGTGGGAGTCCTAGTGTTTCTTTCTTACTTTTTTGACTTACTCTCTGCTGGCTTGGCTTATTCCTTTGTCAAAGCACACATCCTCTATTTCTGCTTGTCTGCCTCTTTCTCCCCCTGTAGTATCTAGATTTGAGGTGAAACAGTTCCTTAAGGGTGCCCTTCACATTAGGCCTCCCAGGGAACCTATTTCTCCTCCTTGGGACCATAATTTTTTCCTAGAAAAACTGACAGTGGCCCATTTTGAGCCCACATCCTTGGCCTTCCTCAAACATTGCTCTTGGAAAACTGTTTTACTAGTGGCCTTGACCTCAGCCAGAAGGGTGTCGGAGCTTCAAGCCCTTATGCAGTGCCCCCCTTCTTTGGTATTTCATAAGGATAGGGTGTCCTTGAGAACAAATCCTTTATGCCAAAAGTGGTTAATGAGTTATCCCTTAACCAAGCCATTCAGTTTCCTACCATTCTTCCCTACTCCATAAAACCACAGTGAGAAGGTACTACAGTCCTTACTTAGCTGTACACGGGCAACTTAGGTTTTACCTGGACAAGACTAAAGCTATCAGGAAATCTGATCAGCTGTTTGTGAACTTTCATCCCAGGACTCTGGGTTTACCTGTTTCCATGCAGACAGTTTCTTCTTGTATTTCAAAGACTATTTGCCTTTGTTACACACACCATGGAAAGAGACTCTCTTCACCCATGAAAGCCCACTCTACCAGGGCTGTGGCTTCCTGTAAGGTATTCTTCAAGGGCTTAGATAATGCCATCCTGAAGCAGCCACCTGGTCTTCTATCCATACCTTTATCAAACGCAACATACTGGATGGCATTTCCAGATCCTTAGCTGACTTTGCTAAAGCCATCTTACGTGGCTTCATTGAGAACTCCTCTGCTCCTTCCTCCTCCCTTCCTTCTTGAGCTTTGGCACTCTCATTCAGGTTAACAATACTGCAGCAAGTGAGTAGAAGGACAGAGAATATTTGTGTAAAATCTTACCATAACCGTAGATGTCCTTCTTTTCACTGCTGCAGTATTCTATCCCTCCCTCCTTCAGCCCTGGTCTGTTGTTGTGCTTGGATATACTGACCTTTTATATCCTTAGTCTGGCATTCCTCCTGGGGCATCCAGTTCTGAGGATGTTACGTGCGTATGTTTCTTTTATGGCCTATGTCCAGCAGCAGCCTACATGCAACGCTCCACGTACCCTACAGTAGTATAAGACTTTTGTATACTGGCTGATGTCTGGTCACCTTCAGGTGGGGGATTCCTCAGATTAAGAATACTGCAGCAGTGAAGAGCAAAGCATCTATGGTTATAGTAAGACTTTACACAACTATTCTTTCTCATCTCAGGAGAAGGGTTGGATGTTCTTCGTCTTCCATTGCTGCAGTCCTGACTATTGGGTATAGTCCGCGTCCAGTCGGCCCGAATACCAGAGTATAAGGCTGACGTCGGTCATGGCGCCTTAGACTGACGTCAGTACGTCAGGGTACTAATGCGCATGACCGCCGTCATATCCTCAGTCTTTTTTGCCGCATGGTCCGATGCAGAAGCAATTTTGCGAGTGCAGGTTGGCGTTCTGAGATATTTCCGAAACCGGAGTTTCAGACCGAAACAGAGTTGGCTAAGTACCCCGTTGGGGAACATTTTGGTTTTTTCTTGCCTCAGTATTTAACCGGATGTCAGAAAAAGTGAATAACTGTATTTCTTGTGGGAAGCAGATACCGCATAGGGATTATCATACATTGTGTATACCTTGTTTAGGGCCTGAGCACGACGTTGTTGGTTGCCGTTCTTGTGCTAGATTTAACAAACGCACTATTAAGAGGAGGCTAGATTGTGCCAGGTTAGTGTTTGGGAAGCGTTGCAATTATAATATGCCGTCGGATGCTCCGACGCCCGCTTCATCCAAGAAGCGCAAGGACAAGCCAGTGAAGCCTAGGGTTGATGAACCGGCAGTCCCGGACGTCGGTTCTTTAGAAGGCTCAGTGGAGCCAGAGGTTTTGCCAGGAGTTTCCATGGAGTCTCAGGCAGAAACTTTATTGTTACAGGATGTGCCCTCTCAGGAGGTAGGCCAGGCTGAGGGGGCTTCTCAGGTAACTGTTCTTCCCTCTCTTCCCAAGGTAGTTAGGGCCTCTCCTTCTGTTGCCAAAGCTTCCTTTAGAGGTAGGCCAAGTTCAGCTTCTGTGGGGGCTTCTCCTAGCATTTCGGGTTCTGTGCCTAAGAAACATATGCTTAAAATGGCAGAAGATTTGATTACTATGATTAGAGGTTCTATGCCCCCGCCTGATAAGAGGCCTAGGGTGGAACAGGAGTTTGATAGTTTTGAACAGTGTTCACAGGCTTCAGAGTCTTCGGTGGAAGACTTACAGGAGTATCCTACTTATTCTGATTCTGATGTGGATGATTCCACTCCTACAGCTTCTCCTCCTGAGGATTTTTCATTTTCAGAGACTCTACACTCCATGAGGGAGCATTTTAAATGGGAAGGCCAGGATTACTCTGATTCCAGGAAAAGCCTTAGGGAATTCTTGTTTTTACCCCAGCATAGGCCCTTAGCCATTCCTCCTGTGTTGAATGTGGTGGAGGATGTTTTTGCAGAGGCTTCCCTGAACCCTGACTCTTTGCCTCCTGCTCCTGTTAAGCCTGATAGGTATTATAGGGTGCCCGAAGCTCATAAGTATTTGTTTAAGAGTCCTAGGGCGGACCCAGAAACTGTTTCTCAGGGGCCTAAAGGTGTTAAAGCTTCTGTGGTTAAAAATCCTGTACCCTCTGATAAAGAGGCAAGGGCTTTGGATAGGTGGGGAAAGAAAGTGTATACTTCTTCCACTCTAGCCATGAGGGCGTTGAATTGTCAGTTTCACATGCTAAAATATCAAAATTATCTCCTTTCACAATTGAAATCTAAGGTGGATGCTTTGGCGGAAGGTATTGAGTGTAAAGAGTTGCTGGATTTGGTTCATGTGTCTGAACAAGTGGGTAAGCATTCTTTGCAGTGTGGTTTTGATGCTGTACAGGCCTCCTCGAGGGTGGCTGCTACTAGTTCTGTTCTTCGCAGACATGCCTGGTTGAAGGATCAGAATTTAGCTGAGCATGTTAAGACAAGGATTTTGGATGCTCCTTTACAGTCTGATGTGTTGTTTGGACCGCCTGTGGAAGCAGTTTTAAAGAAAATGGAGGACAAAGCTAAGTCTATGCAGACTGTTAAAGATTTTTGCAGGTGCAGCCTCCAAGTTTAGTAGAAATTGGCCTGCTAAGGGGTGGACATATCCTGCTTATGATTCCCAGTCTAGGGGTAGGTCTAGACGTGGTAGGGGCAGGGCTCAAGGTTCTTTAGGCCTAGATCAGGAGTTCACCTGCTCAGACTTCTGGTGAGGGCAGGGGTCAGTCCTTTCGTAAACAGACCCAATGACCTGCCTTTTCAGCTGCCAGTGGATTCTCGTCTGGCAGCTCCTTTGGGAGGAAGACTGTCTCTTTTCAAAGAAAATTGGGATTTAATTACTCAAGACAGATGGGTGTTGGATATCATTCATCACGGTTACAGATTTTATTTCCACACAATGCCCCTTTCAAAGGCATGCCAGACGTTCCTCCTCCACAAAGAAAAGAGGCTCACAAGCAAGTTTCTCAGTTACTCCAGATGGGGCCATTCAGCCAGTCCCTGTATCAGAAAGGGGCTTAGGATTTTATTCTCGCCTGTTCCTAGTACCAAAGAAGGGGAACACGTGGAGACCAATTTTGGATTTATCTATCCTCAACACTTATCTGGACATTCCCAAGTTCAAGATGTTGACGTTACAACAGCTTTTACCTCTGCTGGGCAAAGATCACTGGATGGTAACTTTAGATCTCAAGGAAGCTTACCTTCATGTGCCTATAAGGCTAGGTTGCAGGAAGTATCTGCGGTTTCGAACTGGAGATTTTCATTATCAGTTCTCTGCATTGCCCTTTGGCTTATCTACTGCGCCCAGAGTATTCACAAAGGTTCTGGCTCCAGTGATAGCTTACTTCAGGCTTCAAGGAATTCAAATCTATCCTTACTTGGACGACTGCCTGATTCTGGCTCAAGAAAAGGAAGACCTTCTACAGCATCTGGAATATGTCATAGCAGTGCTAAGATGCCTAGGGTATTCTGTGAACGAAATAAAGTCCAGTCTAGTACCCTCTCAAGACATGTGCTTTCTGGGTGTGAGACTGAATACAGCAGCCCAGATGGCCTTTTAACCCCGGACAAACAAAAGAGTCTGTCACTTTACTTCCATCAACTATCTCATCAGTCCGTGCTGACTGCAAGGACAGTCCTTCAAGCATTAGGGTTCATGGCATCTTGTATTCTGGTGCTTCCCAATGCCAAACTGCATATGAGGAAGCTGCAATGGTATCTCAAAATGTATGGACACAGCACTGCCAGGATTTGGACACTGTCATTCAAATAATACCTTGCCTTCAAAAGGAATTCTTGTGGTGGGCTCAGGAATGTCACCTAAACAAGGGACTCTCTGTGACCCGGCCAGAGGCGAGTCAGATTTTAACGACAGATGCCTCGGACATTGCTTGGGGAGCTCATCTAAATGGAAAGTGGATACAAGACAAGTGGCCTGCCAGACTACAGCATCTACATATCAACATGAAGGAGATGTTAGCAGTCCAGTTTGCATTGATGGCTTTCAAGGAGTTACTTCTTCCAGGGCAGGTGTTGATTCTAACAGACAACACAACTGTCATGTGGTACATCAACAAGCAAGGGGGGACACATTCTTATCCTCTATGCAGGCAAGCAATGATTTTATGGGAGACTGCGTTAAGCTTGCAACTAACTCTTCAGGCAAGGTTTCTGCCAGGAGCACAGAACTCCTAGCAGATGTGTTAAGCAGACAAATCATGGATCCCCACGAGTGGAAACTGGATCTTCATGTATTTCAGAAATTGACAGTGTCATGGGGAACTCCAGACATAGATCTGTTCGCTTCTCCACTAAACCACCAGCTGCCAAAGTATTGCACAAAGGGGTTTCATCACACAGCTTGGAAAGTGGATGCTCTGTCTTTCAGTTGGAAAAACCTTCATGTCTATGCCTTTCCACCTCTGCCTCTTCTTTCAAAGGTACTATTAAAGGTCAGACAAGACAGGCCAAGGATGATTTTGATAGCTCCAGATTGGCCTCGGCAACACTGGTATCCACTACTACGGAGTCTGGTAAAGAAGCCTCCATGGCCTTTACCTCTGATTCCTCATCTGTTATCTCAGAAGGACGGTCATCTGCTCAATGTCAAGCTTCACTCTCTTCATCTAACAGCCTGGCATATTCTCTGTTGAAGCACAGCAGGTCTCAACTTCCTCAACAAGTTTTAAATGTGATTATGGAAGCTAGAAGACCTAGTACAAGGAAGGTGTACGAGAAAAATGGAAGAGATTTTTATTTTGGAGTACAGCAAAGGATTTGGAGATTTCTGAGCCTAATTTGAGTGTGGCTCTTCAATATCTTACTGAGTTATTGGACAAAGGTTTGTCCTTCTCTTCCATTAAGATTCATGCTGCAGCAATTTCAGCTCACTATGATTGTGACCCACCTTTATTTTCGCATCCTTTGTTCAAGCAGTTTCTTAGAGGGGCAAAGAATATAAGACCCCCACGTGAGCTCCTACTCCTGCTTGGGATCTCAATTTTGTGTTGGAAAAACTTACTCTACAACCTTTTGAGCCTGCGGCTACTGCTGAATTGAAATACTTGTCATGGAAGACTGCTTTTCTGTTGGCTATTACTTCTGCAAGAAGGGTGTCTGAGTTGCAGGCCCTTATGGCAGTAGAGCCCTTTTGATTTTCCATAAGGATAGGGTATCATTACGTACTAATCCTTCCTTTATGCCTAAGGTGGTTTCTAGTGTGGCTTTAAATCAAACTATTCATTTGCCTACTTTTTATGCAGACCCCCAAAATAAAGGGGAAAAGATTTTGCACACTTTAGATGTACACAGGCAATTGAGATATTATTTAAGCAGGACTAAGGATTTTAGGCAGTCTCAGCAGTTGTTTGTTTCTTTTGCTTTGAGTTCACAGGGCAAGCCTGTGTCAAAACAAACTATTTCCAGGTGGATTGGCTTTTGCATTGCATTTTGTTATTCCCATCATGGCAAGGAGATTCCAGCTGGGATTAGGCCTCATTCCACTAGGGCTACTGCCACTTCAACAGCTTTTCTAAGGGGGGTGGCAGCTAAGGATATTTTGGAAGCAGCTACTTGGAGTTCAGTGCATACTTTCTCTAAGCATTATCACCTTCCTATCTACTCTAAGTCTAGGGCTGGTTTTGCCACAGCTGTTTTGCAAGGCATGTTGTCAGCTCCTACTTCTTTATAATTTGCCAGCCTCCCTTACCTCTGCTTTGGGATTCTACCCAATAGTCAGGACTGCAGCAATGGAAGACGAAGAACATAGTACAGTTTTGTACCTACCATAAATGTAGATGTTCGAGGATTCCATTGCTGCAGTCCAATTTACCCTCCCTCCTTCCCCTCTGTATTTAGGGGTGGTTGTGTAGGTGAGTTTACATGCTTATATTTTTGTATATATTGTTGTATATATTGTACATGTTTTTGGTGCAGGTTTTTTGGGACTTGTCTTTTTGGGGTCTTCTGACATCTGGGGCAAGAAAAGACTGAGGATATGACGGCGGTCATGCGCATTAGTACCCTGACGTACTGACGTCAGTCTAAGGCGCCATGACCGACGTCAGCCTTATACTCTGGTATTCGGGCCGACTGGACGCGGACTATACCCAATAGTCAGGACTGCAGCAATGGAATCCTCGAACATCTACATTTATGGTAGGTACAAAACTGTACTTTTCTTCAGCTGGTGCCCCTTCCCCTTTCTCATATGTGTCTGCAACTAGTCATCACTCTGCACCTGGACAACCTGTGTTGGTGGGTCTTCATCTTGCCACTGTTATGGTGCTTCCCACCTATTCCCTTCACCCAGGTTGCACTGGAGTGGGAGGTGTCAGGGAAGAGAAAGTTTGAGGAAACACCTTGATTCTCTTGGAGGATACAGACCACGAGGAAGGAGAGGGTTTCCCTGAGTCTGCAAAGGATGACACCTCTTTTGGTGACTTATTGGAGCTACTTCACTAACATGGAGGCTGGACCACGAAAGCCCTTGTCCAGAGTAGTCCATATTTTGGGGGGCCTTCGGCTGAGGCCTATTCACACTTTGTGTGGTTCCCCGTCTAGGTCCTGTTATAGAATTAGTGTCCAGGATGACATGGAGGGAACCCAACATGGTGAAGTCTATCCTCAAGAAGATGGATAAGAGTCTCACTTCCGTTGGTCTGGCCTCATTGGAGTAAGATTTCAGTCTGATGCTATTGTGGTGGCAGCTGCCATCAAGAAGGAGCTTTCTGAGGAGAGCTTCTCCAGCCCCCCCCCCCCCGAATAGGGAGTCTTTGGCTGTGGATCATTTAGGGAAGGCTCCTGTGCCTTGGCCACTGTTGCAGTTAATGTTCTTGTTTATTTGCCGCACTTGACAAGATTTCATTGTGACTTGATGTCTGAAGAGTCAAGGAATGTCAAGATGCAGCAGTCTCCAGACACTCAGGAGATGTTGGAGACTCATTGTCCACCTTGCTTTGTATCCCTAATGTTTCCATGAGGCTCATTTCAAACATGGCCACGCGAGCATCCGGAGCGGCTGGCTCTGTTATTGTCCTGTAGTGCCATGTGTGAATTAATTTATGCAACTTTACAAATTCAGTGCCCCTTTTGATGGCTGCTCTTGTTTGGGCCAAAAGTAAAAGCTACTGTAATGAGTAACGTGTAACATGGAAAGAAGTTGTTGGAGTGTGCTTTGTAACCCTATCATTGGATCTTTTCAAGGAAGTCTCAGCAGTCTTCTGAATGCTACTCATGGGGCAGAGGTGATGTATAGAATCAGGGGTTCCAAGCAGCTTTTTTCGGCAAGCACTTTTAGTGATTCTGAAGGGTTTGCCTGACTGTCCTACTCTGGAGGCAGTCTAGGGTTGTTTAGCTGTATGCTGAAAAGCTTGAGAGGCCATCACTTTGGATTCATGGGTATTAAAAGTCATATCCAGAGGTTACTACATTCCCTTTTCAGAGGTTCCAAACCTTCATCAGAAGTGTCTCCTAGGTGTTTCACCCTGTCAGTGACTGCATACAGCTGTAGAGATTCAAAAGCTGCTTGCAAATATAGTAATACAGGAAGTCACACCAGATCAGCAAGGATCTGGAGTCTATTCCAGATTCTTTTTAGTACTCAGAAAGAGCAAGGATCTCAAGCCAGTTTTGGATTTAAGCAGATTCAGTCAGCTGGTGAAAAAGGCCAAGTTCCAGATGGTCACAATGCAGTCCATCTTACCTATTCTGAGGAAGAACCATTGGGATGTGCTTGATAGACCTCAGTGACACCTACCATCATATTACGATAGACAGTCACTCCCAAGAAATTCCTGCACTTCCAGGTGGGAGCCAATCATTAACAGTTCAAGACCCTGACATTTGGTCTCACCACAGCCCCTGTGGCTGTTACCAAGTGCATGGCAGTGGTTGCAACCTGACTCCCACTGCAGAAATTCCAGGCTTTTCCATACCTGGATGATTGCCTCCTTACCACCTCCACAAGAGCATGCTTGATCACATCTAGGTATACCTTACTCCAACTGTGCGACCACTTAGGCATTGCAGTCAGTTACCGCAAGTCGAGTCTTCAGCCTGTCCACATTTTAGAATTCATAGGTTGTCACCTGGGTATGTTTTTTTCCCTAAATGTCTTTGTTGCCTTTGTCATATGTGCAAATTCAATCTTGCATTTATATAAAGGAAAAACATACAAAATGGTACCACTTTCGATGGAAACAGCTTACATTACAGATACCATTGAAACAACTGTTGTTGCAAATGTTATACATCACTTATAAACCATCCAGTCATTGTCAGTTAAGCACTATATGGCTTATTCAAATCCTGCCTCTTAAACCTGGTTCCTGCTCTGCATATATTGTCCCCACAATTCCCATTTTTTTCTTATGTAGTCTGCTCCTTCCTGTTTCTAAAGATCCCAATTCCAGTTATTTTATCTGTTACTGTATTCACTGCTTCTAGTAAAGTTGGTCTAGACATTGATTTCCATTTTCTAGTAATTGCTTTTTTGGCAGCCACCATAATTAGACTCAGCAAGGCTTTACTGTGTCTAGGCAATTCTGATTCTGTATCATAACTCAAAAAATCATCTTCCTAGTCAGTCCAGTTTGCTCACCCAGCATCTCTGACAGAGTGGTCTGCAGGGAATCCCTATAGTCTGCCAGTTCATCACACTACCAAAAAATATGTTCCCAGCTACCTCTTTCTTGCCCATCACACCACCATTTGCTATCCACCTGGGAAAAAGTTCTTTGGGGTCTACTTTGGGTGTAAAAATACCTATGTAAGCACTTCCAGGCAAAGATCATAAATCTTCTAGGCTTTGTTGCATGTTTGGGAGATGTCCATAATCCTCTCATTGTCTCTTTGTGAATTGCTTATCCAATCTCTCTTCCCAGTCCTTTCTAAGCTTCTGTGATTCTTATAGTTATCATGCAATATTTTATATGCTTTACTAATTGTTCTTTTTTTAACTGCAGCTTCTGTTTTAGATTCTATTAAAAACTCTACCAGTGCTGATCTTTCATTTAAGAGCCCCCTATTTCTTTCTCTTTGTACTCTGATATCAGTCCTTAATAAGGGAACACAATCTCTAACCTGCATTACAAACAAATTATTGGCCTCTTCCCATTTGGTTACCTTTTCCTTTCTAGTTATTTGCTCCCAATACCTTGGTTCCTTTGTCAGTTTTCTCCAATAAATGCCAGCCCTCCTCTTGCCTATTATCTGTATCCCTGACCACAGTCATCCCTATTGGCAAAACCTTTTTTCTCCATTGTTGTGCTGGTTTGGTTCTTAGCATACTCCCTGGTATTTTAAGAGTATAATACTCTGTATTATTTTTGTTCTCCTTCAGAGTCTGCATCCAATATCCCAAGCTCTCCTTATTTCTTCAGCTTCCTTCCTGCATCAGCATCATTCCTTTCCTCTTTGAATTATGGTTTTCTGTTTCTGATATGTACAAGAGCCATAACTGTGTTGCTGTAAAATAGCCCCTCAAATTGGGTAATCCTAGTCCTCCTTTTTCTATTGGAAGAATCAGCTTATCCCACTTGACCCTTGTTGTCTTCCCTTCACAGATAAAATCCTTCAACTCTAATTGCTATCCACAGCTTCTCCCTCTGGTTGATAAAAAAAGTGGCCGACTTGTGTGTAAGACTAAAGGGACTAAAACATTTTAATAGCTTGTATCTTGGTATCCCTAGCCATATAACAAAGCTTTCAGTTTCTCAATTTTTGCATTATCTTCTGTTTAGTCTTTTCCCATATATCCTTAGCTGCCACAACAGAGTCATTTCTAATCCATACTCCTAAATGCTTTATTTTATCATGTCCCAATAAATATGGATATTGTTGGACCAATTCGTATGTAGGTACAAAATTTTACAGCTATTGCCTTTGTTTCAGCTTTATTAGTTTTGTGTCCCGAGAAGATTTGAAGCCATCTTAAAATGTTCCACAACACTGTAATGTCCCTTTCTGGTTTTGTCTTGTATAAAATTATATCATCTGAAAGTAGTCAGCTTTTCCTGAATACCATACCAGTTATGTCCTTGAATGTCTGAATCCCTCATTTTGTTTGCCAGTGGTTCTAAACATAATGCAAACAACAAAGGGGAAAGTGGACAACCCTGCCTGGTTCCTCTACTCTAGCAGAAATTATTGGAGAGGACCACACCTGCCTTAATTAAAGCCTGAGATCCCACATATATTCTTCTAATCAACCTTATAATTGTGTCAGGGAAAGCAAATGATTCCATTGCAGTGCTCATGAAGTCCCAGTCTGCTCTGTCAAATGCTTTCCCTACATCAAGACCCACCAATAAAAGTTGTATTTTCTTACATTCTGCTTCCCTTTGGATCATCAGTGTTCTGTTAATATTGTCAAATCTTTGACTCCCCTCCACAAAACCACACTGCACCATATCCATCAATTTTGGTATCACTTTTGCCATTCTTTTAGCCATTATAGACATAAACACTTTATAATCATGGTTTAGTGTTGAAAATGGGCCTGTATGAAGCTGGATCCAATGGATCTTTACCCTCTTAAGGTATTAACATTACCACCGCCTTCTTCCAGGATGCTGGTTCTCCTCCTCTTAAAATACTGTTAAACAAAACCTTGCAGATCTTTATCACTTTTTTCCCCTCTTAACTTCCAAACTTCCACAAGAATAACATCTGTTCCTGGGGACTTTCCTGTAGACTGGTTATACATAGCCATTTTTATCTCATCGTTTCCTATCCTGTTAGTAATTGAGCCTGATCTACTTCTAACCTGGGCATATTTAATTCTTCCATAAACATTTCCATTTGTATCTTTTCTTGATTTCCATATTTCTTTGCTTTATGCAAACTTTCATAAAATGTCCGAAATATTTCTAATACTTCTACAGGGTCTCTTGTTATCTTCCTCATTATAGGCTCCATAAACTTGGTGACAGCCTTTTCCACTTTCTGTTATTTGAGTTGTGCTAAAAGCTTTTGTGCTCTAGAATTAAAAAATGGTTGCTTAACAGCAATCTTTCTAAACTCATGCATATTGTTGAAGTAATCCCTTATTTTTTGTTTAGCATTCCGCAGTTGCTCCATTTTTTGTTCTGAGAGATTCCCATTTTACAATACTTTAACATTTGTCAATCCCTCTAAATAATTCTTGTTAATGTTTAACCGTATCTCCCTTTCTTTTATTTCCACCTTATTTTAAACTCCACTTTAATTTTATCCCACTTCTTAGCTATATTTTCAGAAGAAAATTCTACCTTCTGTATTAGCTCCTGAATTAATTCCAAAACCTCTTCCTTAAATTCCCCTTTTCAACTGATAGGTGAGAAAATGCCAGTGTCTCATTTTTATTTCATTGCCTTGCATTTTTTTTATTTTAGTTGTTGGTGCATGATCTGAAATAGTTATTTGATACTTTTCAAGACTTCAAGACGTTCAATTAAGTGCACATGTTCCTTTGAGAGAGAAAATGTATCTAGCCTAGCCCAGTTTTTGTATCTCTGTGAGTTGTTTGTCTTTCGTTTTTTTCCCGATAAGGGGTCGCCACAGCAGAACTCCGGTCCGCTAATGATTGGCAGTAGATTTTTTACGAAACGCCGAGGTGCCAGCTCGACGCCCAACCTTCAATGAAGGCACGCCCATTTACGCACGCATGTCTTTTGAACACTACCCAACCACGGGGAGGACATGCAGACTCCACACAGAAGGCACTCCCAAGCCAAGCAGAGAATCGAACGGGAGAACCTCTTGCTGTGAGGTAACAACTCTACTGCCGTACCACCTTTGTATCTCTGTGAGTAATATGTAAACTCCTAGTACTGAATTCACATCTTCCATGCCAAACATTTTCATAAATTTCTTCAAAAATCTACCCTCCTTTGTTATTTTCCCTTCTAGGCCCCCAGACACCTCTTCACTGTTGCTAACCAAATTCCAGTTTCCACCTATAAGCAGTATTCTTTGCTGAAAGCTGATCGTTTCTCCCAGAATTTTCTTAAGCTCCATTACAGCATTTTAGGGGGGATGTAAATGCATGCCACTGTAATCTTCCTCCCTAGCCAGTAGCCCGTTAGTGCTATGCATTGTCCATTATTATCTTTTTTTTCCCTCTTCTATCACTATTGGAGCTCCTCTTGCAATTAATATAAATACTCCTCTTTTCCTTTGTCCCAGGTATTCTGCTAAATAACCATCCTGTGTAAGCCTTTCTTTATCAAATTCACATATTCACTTCTTTCCAGGTATGTCTCCTGTAGTATAGCTATTTGCACTCTATATTTTTTAATATAATTCACTACTTTCTTTTTATGATTATTTGTAAAATCATTCAGATTGAAAGACATTGCAGAAAGCATCATATTCTTATATAGTTATTATTACCACCTTTTATATATAACTGCTTTTTTGTTAAATGTCTAGTTCTAACTTTTATATTACATGTATATTACATGTATATACTGTTCGGCAGGTTGGTCAGTTGTTTCCTGTATCTACTTGTGCCTGTGCCACATCTTACGTAACTTTTTTTTTTTTTTTTGAAAGCCCTCAAACAGAACAAACAACCCCCCCTCCCAAAAAAAACCCTCCTAAAACCTATTAACTTAATACACAAAACTATGTACATCTTCAAATATTGAAGTTTTTGCTTCCTAATAAGAACATACATTCTAAGTTGATAGTTACACAGACTAAAGTTAACCAAAAAAAAGGTTAGTCATGCTGAGACGCATGGTACAGCCGGTGCCACTAGTAAGTGCTATTTGATTTTGCATGTCTTTATATCTTTCCCAGTTGAGAAAACACTTAAATGCTTTCAGTAAGCACTTTCTCCAAGCAATTTCTCTTTATCAAATTGTCTTCTAGTGACATGAAAACCAGACAACAGGGTACCTTGTTTATCAGAAAAAAAGCCTTACAATATTCAATATTCTTTTTCATTTATATGCTTTGCAATAAACTTGTTACTGGATAATGTCTAGGGTTTTAACCCAAATCACAAGCATGGGAAAAAGCACACTGATTCTTCTTTTGTCACACACAGTCTCTTAGTCAAACCCTTCCTGTCTCCCCCAGTCTCCTCCCCTCCTCATTTTTCTTTCTTTTTTTTTCTTTTCTTTTCCCATTGCAGTGCCTACATTTCTTATAACTGAACAAAGAAAAAGCGAGAAGGGTGAAAAAGAAAAAAAAAAACAAAAGCACTTGTTTATTTTAATATCCCTATGCATTTTAAACTGAGAAAACTTTACTTCAGGTCTAATTGGTTTTACATTATCTTTAAAGCTGTCACACCTGGGAAATCCCTTGATTGTTTTCAGAGAACACGGTCTTAGCCAATTTCTGTTTTACTTTCCCCTCAGCCAATCTTCTTCCACCAGGCTGTCTCCAGTTTCTCTTAGTCAGATTGTTTTCATGGACACATGAAGACCAGCTGCAGAAATGCTGCTTAGTATACTTGCATGCAACTGCTAGAAAAAAAAAAGCCTCCTATCATTCAATACTCTTTTTCATTTACTTGCTGTCTGTCTTAAAACAAAGGTCCTTATCAGTTATTTCCCAATGCAAGAATGAAAAAAGCACATTAATTTAAACGTCATCATGCCTTTATAACATTTGAACTTTGTCATGCCTTTATAACCAGACTCCCTTTGTTTTGTTTTATTTTTTGATCATTGCATTGCCTATATTTCTCAAAACTGTACAAGAAGAAAAAAGGGAAGAGGGGAGAAAAAGAAAAAGAAAAACACCTGATCTGAAGTAGTTACTTCATTTGATCTGCAACCTGTGGTATCGGATCCGACATCGGATCCAATCCGGCAGCTTTCCAAGATCCGAGCTCCTAGCTCCTCCCCCTACCCATAATCCCCTAGTACCAACCACATTACCTCAGATCGTTTTTTGCCGCGGCTAAAAAAACTTCCTTGTGAAGAGCTCCTGGCTGGGTGAGATCATTGCTGGTTTTTAAACCAATTTTTCTCTCAAAGTTTTCGTGTGTGTGTGTTAGTTTCCCTTTTTCTGCTGCTTCTGCTAGTTTTTGGTCACTTTTGTTAAATTTATAACTAATTTATCTTCACTCCCCTCCCCCTCCTAGTGTTTGGGTGTGTGTGTGAATGATGTCAGAAGGGCCTAAGGCCATTTTCTCTAAATGTACTGAGTGTGGCCACAAGCTTTCTCCAGCTGATGGCCACACTCAGTGCGTTTTGTGCCTGGGGGCAGCCCATTTGTCAGAGGCCTGCCAAATCTGTGCGGCCTTTAACCCCCGGGCACTCCGGGATAGGAAGAACAAGCTGATCCTGGCGGGAAAGCTCCCCCAGGAGTCGGCTTCTTCTTCCTCTCCCTTCCAGGCTCCAGCTGCTTCAGCAACTTCGGCGCCTTCTATCCCCTTAGCTCTACCCGGGACTCAACCTCCCTCATCGGGTTTGAGCTCTGGGGAAACTAGTGCCTCTTCCCTTAGAGAGAAGAGGCACAAGGATAAGGATGGACATAAGTCCCATAAAAGGCGGGCCGAATCTCATCCTTCGGCTCCGCCAACAAAACTATTAAAATCTCCATCCAGGGTCTCTGGATCCCCCTCCTCTCTGAGCCGTTCGCCCTGTTTTTCGCCAGAGCCAGAGGAGGAGGATAGGTCTCCCTCGAGATTTTCGAGGCGGCCCTCCCGACCTGCCTCTACTACTTCATCTAGGTCAACCCGAAGCATCTCCGAAGCGGATATGGATCGGATGATGCGTCTGTTCTTACAGACCCAAATGCAGATGGGGATGCTCTTGCCTCCCCCCCCCCTTTGGGGGGGGAGTGCAGCCCCATATTTGCCCCGATCACTCCTTCTCCAACTTGTTTTCGGGTCTCAGAGTCATCGGATGCAGGCCCTTTCGGACCCGGGGAACTGTCGGCGCCGATAGCGGTTGTCTCTTCGAGGCCGACTATACCTTCGAGCTTGTCGGACCCGAGCTCTCGGGGCCGAGGGCTGAGCATCGGATCCGAGGGAGTTGCTGTGTCTTCAGCGCTGTTGGCATCGGAGCACACCTCTGCCTCGGCGCCGACTGCATCGGCTCCGACCCCGATCCCTTCCTTGGATCCGAGGAGATTGCTCTCAGAGGCTGGTGAGAGTGGCTGTCCATTGGCTTTTGAGGTAGTGGAGAGGGTACTGTCGAGGTCCTCCAGATCCCTGACCCGGGCTTCGGATCCACCCGTACCCCCACTGTATGAGGGTCTGTCTTCCATCATCCGTCCATCTGGACAGCCTGCCCAAGCCCTCCAGCTAGTTCCCGTGGAGGAACAACAACCCGTGGATGAGCCGTCTTCGCACAGTCCCACCGAGGAGGTCCCTCGAAAACATCGGTGCAAAAGGAGGCACCTGGACTCCCCGGAGTCCATTACCACAGACACGGACTTAGATGATACGGAGGGTTCCCCAAGGTCACCCCCTGAAGATGTCTCCTTTGGAGACATCATGGAAATGTTGCGTATTAGAGGGGGGTGGTCAGCCCAAAAGCCTTCCCTTGATGAGTCCGTGTTCCTGGAGGCCTTTGAGGCAGGCCCATCTACCTCCTGGGTGTCCCCTCCGGCCGACCCCCTGGTGGACTTAATTACCACCAGGGCTTGGAAGGAGCCCGACACCGTGGAGCCTTGATTAAGGAATATGCTGCAGGCCCCCCAGAGTCCATGTTGGTCCAAGACAAAAAGGTTTTTGAGACTCGAATGGCCACTCTAAAATCCATCTCAAATACATCTATGCGGCTTCTCTCCCATGCAACGGAGGGAGCCGCTAGAGCTAGAGGAGCCGGGGTCGTCTTGCGACGTCTCTCCTGGCTCTGTCTGTGCGACTTCACAGACCTCTTCAAGGTGTCCTTCGCGAATGCCCCTTTTGACGGTTCTGCCTTGTTTGGCAAAACTGTTCGCGACACGCTGGTCCAAAGCGAAAAGGACGGGAAGACGCTGTCTGCCGTCGGAGTCCGCTTCTCTAATCCCCAAAGATCCTTCTCCAGGAATCAGAGGGGACAAAAGAAGCTGTGGTTCCATAAGTCTCAGCAATCCCATCCCGCTGCGGACCACTCGTCCTCCAGAGGCAGAGGAGGACAAGGTGGATGCCGGCCCAGAGGCAGAGGGGGGCCGCGTAATTTCGGGTCTAGAGAACCTTTCTCGGACAGACCCGCGCAACAGCCCTGAGGGCTTGCCCGACTGTCCCTCTCTGGAGGCAGTCGGGGGGCGATTTTCGGAGCACCTGTCAAACTGGGAGTACCTTACAACAGATCGATGGGTGCTCCGGATCATATCCAGAGGTTACTCCATTCCATTCATAAACCTTCCCCCCAAATCCAGACGCCTCCCCGATGTCCCACCCGATCAGGAGGAGGCAGCGGCTTTGGAGATTTCAAAGCTGCTAAGAAAAAGAGCCATCCAGCCCGTCCCCCCAGACCAGTCCGGATTGGGTTATTACTCCAGGTTCTTTCTGGTGCCAAAGAAAACGGGGGGACCTCAGACCCATCTTGGACCTTTCCGCCCTGAACCTGTTCATACCCAAGGAAAAGTTCCGGATGGACACTCTCCAATCTATTCTCCCCCTGCTGTGGGAGAATGACTGGATGTGCTCGCTAGACCTCAAGGATGCGTATT
This sequence comes from Protopterus annectens, assembly GCF_019279795.1. Taxonomy (NCBI): domain Eukaryota; kingdom Metazoa; phylum Chordata; order Ceratodontiformes; family Protopteridae; genus Protopterus; species Protopterus annectens. Next base: position 1,908,524,156 of record NC_056731.1, read on the forward strand.
ACCACATATTAATGGACAAACGATCCAGGAGGTTTCTCCGCTTCCGGCTCGGTGCCAGTCATTATCAATTCAGGGTTCTTCCATTCGGCCTCACCTCAGCCCCCAGAGTGTTCACCAAGGTCATGGCAGTGGTTGCAGCCCACCTGAGACTCCAGGGCATTCAGGTCTTCCCTTACCTAGACGACTGGCTCCTCACCGCGACCAACAAGCATCAGCTCTGTGCGGCAAGAGATTATGCTCTGTCTCTGGCCAACAACCTAGGCATCTCAGTAAACGAGAGCCCTAGAATTCATAGGGGCCAGGTTAGATACACAAATCTCCAAAGTGGTTCTAACGTCAGTCAGGCTGAGCAGCTTGTCGTGCCAGGTGTTAGCCCTTCTTCGGAGCCCTGCTCCTCCAGCGGAGTTAGTCCTGAGGGCACTGGGGTCTATGTCAGCAGCGATCGGTCTCTCTCTTCATGCTCGTCTGCGAATGCGCATATTACAGTGGACCCTTCAAGTCCAATGGTCCCTGTCGATCCACCCATTATGCATGCCAATCCCCTTGAGCAGGGTGTGCAGGGACTCCCTTCTGTGGTGGTTACAGGCGCAGGAACTCAGAGAAGGGAGACCCTTTGTGATTCCTCCGGCCAAAGCCACGTTGACCACGGACGCTTCTTGCCTCAGGTGGGGGGGGCATTGTTCAGGCAGATCCGTTCAAGGCACGTGGACTCCCCTAGAGACCGCATTACATATCAGTGTCCTAGAGATGAGGGCGGTGCTTTTGGCATTGCAAGCTGTCCACGACCTTCTTCCCATAGGGACTATTGCAATCCAGACGGACAACATGTCAGTAGTCTGGTATATAAACAAACAAGGAGGGACCAGATCTTATCCCCTGTGTCGAGAAGCCATGAGAGTGTGGGAATGGGCGATTTCCACCAACCGTTTTCTGATAGCAACGCACATTCCGGGGCGGTCCAACATATTAGCGGACAAGCTAAGTCGAGTGTTCCTCACTCCATACGAGTGGTGTCTGAATCCATCTGTTGCGAAGCAGATCTTCCACAAATGGGGTCAGCCTCGCTGCAACCTTTTCACTTCTCCTTTAAACACAAAATGCAGCGAGTACTTCGCGATAGTTCCCCCCAGAGGGGAGACCCCCAGAGACGCTCTAGTCCATGCTTGGCTTCCCGGACTCCTTTATGCTTATCCCCCCCTCCCACTTATGATGAAATTCATCCAGAAAGCCTCTCGCTTGGGGAGCAGAGTTATCCTCATAGCCCCATTCTGGCCTCGACAGATCTGGTTCCCCTTTCTGTGGCTCCCCCATGGATTCTGGATCCCAATCCAGACCTAATCTCGCACCCAGCGAGAGGCCATACCCCAAACCTGGTCAATCTCAAACTTGCTGCTTGGTTGATCCAGTTCCATTAATGGCTAGGACTCCCAGTATCTCATCCCCCGTTAAAGCCATTCTGGTGGCGGCTCATAAACCATCTACCAGGAAACTTTACAACAGTAAGTGGAAACGTTTTTCCATCTGGGCCAAAGATAAAGAATTGGATCCTTTTATTGTCCCTATTCCAACTATTCTGGACTTCCTTTCCCTGCTTTTTAGACAGGGAGCAAGTGCCTCCACAGTCAAGGTGCAGTTGGCGGCCATCTCCCATTTTCATGTGGGGGACGGCATAGGCTCCTTAGCATCTACTAAGTTGTGCAAAACCTTCTTAAGAGGCGTTTTTCTTTTGAAACCACCTGTCAAGACTGTGGTTCCCCCATGGGATCTCACTCTGGTCTTACAAGCCTTAACGAGACCACCCTTTGAGCCGGCGGCCTCGGTTCCGTTAAAGTTCTTGTCTTGGAAAACTGCTTTCTTAGTGGCTATTACTTCGGCCAAGAGAGTTTCAGAATTACAAGCTCTGTGTATTAAACCTCCGTACCTTATTTTTCACAAAGATAGAGTGTCCCTCAGGACTAACCCGTCTTTCTTGCCTAAGGTGGCTACAGAATCAAACATTAATCAATCAATAAATCTTCCTGTATTTTTCCCAAATTTTCACAACAAAGGAGAATATACGTTGTACAAATTGGATGTACACAGACAACTGCGTTTTTACTTGCACAGGACTAGAGAGTTTCGCAAGTCGGACCAGTTGTTTGTTTCTTATGCAAAATCAGCCATGGGCAAGGCAATTGCTAAAGTGACTGTAGCAAATTGGATCCGTCAGTGCATTATGCTGGGATACACCTCATCTGGGAAGCCAGCTCCGGTTGGCGTCCGTGCTCATTCCACAAGATCTGTAGCTACCTCAACAGCCTTTTGGTCTAGGGTTCCAGTAGACGATATTTGTTCAGCAGCTACCTGGTCCTCATCTCATACCTTCATTTCTCATTACAAACTGGATATCATTTCCAGGAGTAGGGCTTCTTTTGGCTCCGCGGTGCTTCGGAATATCCTTCCGTAAGGACCACCCAGGTTCTATAGGTTAGCTGGGGACTCTGTCCCACAGGTTGCAGATCAAATGAAGTAACTACTTCAGATATAGAAGTTATGTACTCACCATAACGTTCCATCTGAGTAGATACTTCATTTGTCTGCAACCAACCCCCCCTGCCATCCCCCGAACCTCGGGAAATTTCTCTGATCATTTGGAGTTGGTTTCTGTCTCGAGTTAGTGAGGCAAAAAAAACAATCTGAGGTAATGTGGTTGGTACTAGGGGATTATGGGTAGGGGGGAGGAGCTAGGAGCTCGGATCTTGGAGCTTGGAAAGCTGCCGGATCGGATCCGAGGTCGGATCCGACAGCCACAGGTTGCAGACAAATGAAGTATCTACTCAGATGGAACGTTATGGTGAGTACATATCTTCTATTTTACAATCCCCGTTACACTTAAAAATGGCATGCAAAGAAAACCATGCACCACAAATACAGTACTGTTAAGAAAAGTGTTTTCTTTACTTACAGTTAGCATTCTCCCCTCTCTTCCCCTCCCCAAAGCATTTTTCTGAACATTAATGACTTGAAGTAGGGCATATACTTGAGTCCTCCACACGTCAAATTTTGAAAGTCCAATATTTCCAGATTTTCTTGTTCTGTCATATGTCACAAATATAATTGCATTGTAATCCCACATTGGTACTGATTTTATTACTGCTCTTCTCCATCACCCAGATCCTGTCTCTGCTTCATTTCCAACATACTCTCGATTCTTCTAGTCAACTCTTGTGCTCCCTTCATTTTCTCCAACATTTTCCATTGAATTACTGGAAAAGATTTCATGGGTACAGTCTCTCTGTCTCTCTGTGGTTTTTCTGCTTCTTCTTCTTCTGGTAATAATCTCCTTCCGTTTCACAGCTCAACTTTTGTTGGACAAGCTTTTGTATTTCTTCCTTAGCATGCATTTCATCAAAAAGTTATTTTGTCCCTCCAGGGAAGAACACCTTGAAGACAACTGGATACAGTAGTTTGAGTCTCACACCTGTGTCTCGACATTTTCTGAAAAGTAGAATGAACTTACTTTTTTGCCTGGTGTACAATGAGTAATCATTCTCCACAAACACTCAGCTATTTCCCCCTTTTAGTATTTTGCCCTTCTTCCACAGTTTTGCTAGAATCAACTCCTTCTGCTGGTAGGATTGCATCCTTACTATTGTAGGTCTAGGTTGCTTTCTTATGGCTAGGTTTGGAGCATACACACAATGTGCTTGTTCAACAAACAGTTCCTGCTGAGGAATACCAGTCCAGTTACTTATTTGTGCTTTCGTAAAATGAATGCAATCCGTTC